>NC_134276.1:122817374-123134249 GCF_949628215.1 Phalacrocorax aristotelis | reverse complement strand
TGTTAAATCATTTGGGAAGTGCTTGATATGTTTAAAAAGTTTTTTTTTCTTTCTTTCATTGTGAATATGCTAGAAAAGTCTTGCAACATAAATTATTTTTCTTCTTGTGCTTTCCCCTTCTCTGTTGGGTTTCTAGCACTTCTCGTAAGGCAGCCGGCAGCAACAGAAATCATCTGGGTCTGTAAATCTCTGAAATTTCAGCCCATTGATTTTTACTGGAGAAAATATATGTTGTTTTGTTCATGAAATAAATATCTCTGTCGTAAGTCATATTTAATTCCAAGATATCTTATTTCCGCTTTCCAACCTGTGTAAGACTAATACCTTTCCTTACAGTACAGTTCATTCTTCTTCCTGAAAGTAACCTAGAATGCTAATGTGTAATCCCAGAGTAAATAGTTTCAGCTGTCTTGGCAGTAGGAGTTAAGCTATTTGTTGGCTTTTTTCCAGCAGAAGGTTTCGGGGAACAGAATCTCTAAATATTTTTGCGAGATGACACGTGAAGGGGAAAATAAAGAAAATAGCATTGTGTTTTACATAATGCAAATTATGTCTGCGTGATCAGGATAAACCAATCTTCTCTATTTTCTTACAAATATCTGACTTCTGTAGCGTGGTTTATGGTCTTAAGCTGTAAGAGTGCTTGC
Organism: Phalacrocorax aristotelis; assembly: GCF_949628215.1. Taxonomy (NCBI): domain Eukaryota; kingdom Metazoa; phylum Chordata; class Aves; order Suliformes; family Phalacrocoracidae; genus Phalacrocorax; species Phalacrocorax aristotelis. The sequence continues at coordinate 123,133,602 of NC_134276.1, read as the reverse complement.
TGCAGATTTCCATAATGTTGCATCGGATTACATACGGTGCAGAAAGACCTCGTATAAAAATGAACATTACTGTAGTGGCAACAGCTTCAACGTGTTTGCTGGTCATACCAACGTCACACCACCATGGGCTTTCCTTAGGTTCCTACCCCAGGACCTTCCTTTTTCAAAGTTGTTTTGGCCTGGCTGAGTGAAGCAAAAGCAGATTGCAGAATAGGGAACCAGCTATGGAGGAGCCAGGCCTACCTGTATATAGTTCAAGCCTATTAACAGTTGAGAGACTGAATTTGCTGAGTTTGTAGGAGCTATAGTTTGTAACCAGCTCTCCTAACACTGGATCATCACTATTCAGTTTCCCCTTTTTGTGACCTGCAGTACATGACTGTAAGCGTGATGGCCACAGAGGAGCTGGTCTGCAGTGCTTGTTCCGTTGCTCTTTCGCCTGTGGGAGGTCTGTTTTTTTATACTACAATGACGAGTGTGGAAACTGTTTAACATCGCTAGTATGGCTTTTTAGCATGGTCTTGTTCAGTTCTGTAAACCCTGATACAGGGCTAGACGTACCGGTTTTTGAGAGATACTACTGTATCTAAACTCCATAATCTTCACGCTCTCTCTTCAGTGCTCCTGAAGGTTCCTCTGGGTTGGCTAGTTTATAGATTTTTCTTCTGGTAATGCAATCATTTTTTTTTTTATTAAAAATGCATGTAAACTGCAAGGCCGTACTTGTAAGAGAATTGGGGACCTGTTGCAACGTGCTGATTTCTCTCAAGTTCCTCTGCTTTCAAGAAAAATAGATATGCTTCCATGCACCAATGCTCAAATGAGAGAATCTTCAAGAACTGTAAATGCTGTAGGGTGATAATTAGAATTGACTCAAGCAGAACGTGATTTTTTTCCAGGAAAAACTGAACATTAACAACTCCCCTTGATTTGAAATTGTTGAGCGTTATCTTCCCTGCAGACAAGGCTTTGACCTACACATTCTTTATCTTGGTAGCTTTTCTTTAATAAGAACAGGATGAATATTAAAGGAGGCTGTACATTCCTGTCTTTAATATGCTTGAAAATGAGCCTCATCTTTTAGAGAGGAGACTGCAGTGCAACTAGTATGCTGACAATCCCCTACTGGCAGCGATTGGATCAAATTTCTTCTTTTTTTACTCTTCTGATTTTGTTTTATTTTTCTTCTTCCCCAGTGTGTTTTATTGTAGGTGGGTTGAATTGCAGTTGGTGCTACCCCAGTGGATGTTAATCTACCCCTCTAAAGCGGCAGCTCTTTAGAGGAATATCTGCCTAGCGTAAGATTAAATTGCTTTTCTTATCGTGTGTATAGGTCTCCAGAAAGGCAAATAAATATTTACTTATTAAAACATCTGCTGCTTCTACTGAGCTGGTATTTTTGTTGTTGATAAGAAATACGCCTCTTTTGAGGGGTAAAAAAAGGGAAAAAGTGATAAAACAGTGGAGAGAGTGAGAGAGAGCGCCTACAGCTTTAGGGTATGATTTTTAGAGGTTATCGGGGGTTAGAACAGTTCTGTAACGTTTGGCTAGAAAGCATTTGAAGTGCTTTCAATAGCAATGGAAGTACTAAGCTGTTCCCTTGATAACAAGCAAAAAGTGCATTTGTGATTTAATGAGTGTTTCAGCAGTCTATATATCCATATAATCTGTTTTCAATTAAGTTGTACTGTGTATAGTTAACCCCTTATGGTGAAGAAAAACTTCAAATGCTTGAACCGCATTCACGCGTTGTGTTTTGTGGTGTGGTAGTCCCATGCGTAGCTTCTCCTGGCATTGTTAAGCATCGGTGTGGGTCACAGCAATTTTGCTCCTGAGGGAAAGCACTCAAATGTCAGTCAAATTTTAAAAATTTCCTTGGGTCTCATGGGCAGCAGAAATGCCCAGGGCTGGAGCCCTGGCAGGTTGGTGACATTTCAGCATGTGTCAGAAGCAGTGCGTGGCGGTTGTCCCCTTCCCATGGCTAGCGCACTTATACACTGTGCCTGGCGGGTGTGGCGCAGCTGTCTGGGCTGGAAAGTTTTGGGTTTTTAAGACAACACTGATTTTGACCATAGTTGGCATGTTTTAAACTTGAAGAGATACTGGCAGCTAATTCAATAGAGGGAGCTCCGCAACCTTACTGTTAGAAGCAGCACGTCTGCTTTTCAAGCTGAAGCCAGAGGTCTGGGAAAGTTATGCTAAAAGTCTTCACTTCTTAGCCATGTTCTGTGGTGCCAGGCTTTGTTTCTGAAAGCATCTTACATTCATCACAGGCTTCCTGTTGCATGAAGGAGAAGGAAGGACGAATCCAAATCGCGTAATAGGCAAACTCAAAAAGATGACTCAATTAGAGATACTTCTCTTTTGCAGCAAGGCATTGCGTGTGTTTTAAACGGATATGTTACAGAACCAGGTTTTTAAATAACCTTTCCTTGTCTGGAAGGGGCTTCACAGAGAAATACAAAAAGAATAAAAAGAGGGTATTTTCTGGGGGTGAAATGGGCCAGGAATGGTGTTGCATGAAATAGGGTACAAACAGGATAAGGGAATGATTGTACTAGATAGACTGTTGTGGTGAGAGAAAGCTCAAACACTTCCAATAAGATGTATTAAGTATGACCTTTATTTAACAAAACATATTTTTTCAGTAAGTTCTTTTAGCATCATGAAGGAAAACTGGACCGTGTGTGCTGTTCTGTAAACAGAGTCTGGATTCTGAGCTACTATAAAAGAAAGCCAGCTTAGGAATGTGCTGGTATGCTTTTAACCCATTCCATGTCTCTAATACAAAAACAGGTACATATATAGAGCTGATAACTGTTCTGCAAACCTAGGACTTCATATTTTTCTTGGATCCTTTACTTTTAAAAATATTATTTCTCATCAGACTATTTTGCTGCTAGTTATGAAGCCCCATTAAGGACCAGCTCTTTCTTAAAAAAAAAAAAATCCTTTAAATTGAGTCACCTCCAAGACGGCTTCAGTCTTCAATCAGACAAATCCTTGACTTGCTGCTGAAGTTACATACTTTCTTCCTAACTTTTCAGTTTAACTAGCGTGAATAACCATAGATATTAGATAACAAAACAGAGGTAGCTTGTGTACAGCTAGACTTAAATGTGCCATTTTATACGACTGACCTATATCAAGTTTTTGTTGTGGTTTATTTGAGTTTTTGGGGTTTTCTTTAGAAAGTGGAACAACTTATTTTTTGAGAACTTGCTGTTGAGTGGAGTGACTTTATCATGCTGACCAGGAAGAATTGCTAAGGCTCATATTTTAGAAAAACAAGAGAAGGTTGATGCAGTTTTATCTGTGGGGTGGAATGGTAAATGTTCACATAAGGCTCTGTAACTGGGTAGCTTACAGAGAGTACCCAGTTTGAACTGGGCTTAAAAAATGGATAGTTGAATGCAAGTGTGAGGTTTTAAAGTCACTTGTGAGATGCAGTTCTTTAAGAGCAGTTTTTGAATTATTTTGTTGTTCGTTATCTAGAGTAGTAGCCTAGGTATTACTCCATTTTGGCATGGGATTTTTTTTCATGAAATGTAGAAACCAGCATGCATTTAGCAAAGTGGAATATTTAGGCAGGATTTGGGGAACTTCAGTGTAGCCATGTAACTTGAGAAGAGAGAATGATTCTGAATCGATTCCTTCATTCTTGATACTGCACGACAAATTGCATAACAAGTGCTTGCACATAGAGAAGACGGTAGGGTAAGTATTATCTTAAAAGTCACTGATTGACACAGCATTATGGGATTTGCTTTCTCAAATTGGGGAAGCTGAAAGTTTCTGACACTGCCAACAAAGTGGTGTGCTGACAACTGGTGACGTAAATCAAAACATTTGCATCTTAACATTTGACAGCTTGAAAGGTTAGCAAGGAGATAATTTTTCCAACTTGAATTAATGACCGAGACTTTTGTCAAGTTTGGTTAACTACTCCTCGGTTCTCAAACTACTGCACAACTTATTGTTAACCTTGAACCCTACCTACTCAGAGAAGCAACAAAAAAGTCGGTATTATGAATGTTCTACGAACTTCCAGTTTATATGAGTGAATTACATTTTCTACTGTTGTGTTTCTGCACAGACAAGAACGCTTAGTTAGGCAGAGCTTGCTGTGCAGGCAGTTCTACAGTTTGAAACAGTCACCACTATATAAGTAACTAATGACAGTGACTTCACTGTTGCATAAATTTACATTTTTGCATCTTTTTTTGCCACTATAAGTGCTTTTTTTTAAAATAATTTGAATTTCCAGAAAATGTTTTGCCCTAGTAGTTTAGCTCTTGACATGGCTTCTGTAACAGGGCTTTGCCCTTTTGGAGGGGTAACTGTTCCACAGTTTAGACTGACCTTGCTCATCACATTACTGTTGAATGACGCAACAGGTTCTGTCTTAGCTTTGAAGTTTAAGTCCTTAGTATAACCTTTACCCTAAAGGTTTAACCGCAGTTAATGTGTGGTGCCCCATAGCAGCAAATTCCTAAGTGACTACGTGAACCTCTGATGTTGGAGCGGGGCTTCTGAAAGTTCAGCTGCAGGTTTGGTAAGGGTCAGGTTCTGGTATTTCATCCAGACTCAGTTGTGTCTGCAGGTCATTTCTTGTCATTGCTTATCACTTTCTTAAGTACCCTGCAGTGTTAAATCTAAAACTTCTGCACAGCTTCTGGGGGCGGCAGGGGGAGGAGTCTAAAGCTTCTGACATAGTGGAGGATAAGTGGCATGTTGCAAAGGTGATAACCAGGGATGCAGAAGAAGCAGGTTAACCATGTTTTAGTTTAGATTCACAGAATTTATGTGGCATCTTCTATGCATCTTAACAGAGTGCATGCCTGCTTTGTTAGAAAGAAGGTTCATCCTTTATCTCAAAAGAGCTGTAAGCCTTGGTGTCTGCAGCCACAAGGAAGCTGCTATAAGACCAGGAAAGGCAGACATTCTGGCCTATGTATCAAAATGTTGGTATGTCAAAGGGCCGTAAGAGATGAATCATGTCTGCCTGAGAGCCAAAGGGATAGGAGTGGGGGGAATGTGGCTTGTGTTATTTCAGAGCTCTTGTCATGGGAGTGGGGCTGTAGCTGGGTGTCAGGGCATGCTGGCAGCGTTAGGCTCTCCAGAGCCTGCTGGCTGTCCTTGTCCCACAGCCAGGGACTCGGAGCACTGCTGCAGCCACTGTGGCAGCACAGCTTGGTGAGGGCAGGTTTGTAGTTACTCTTGGACAGCACGCAGCTCGAGTGCCAGAGGTCAAAAACTCTCTGTAATGGTGGTCACCTGTAGTGTCTGTGGTGGCAGCTTCCTTTCCACTGTGTGAGAGGGAAAGGGAAGAGTCTGTATTCCTCCCAAGCATGAAAAATTCCCTCCTTTTGCTGGGGATATGCTTACCCTCTGAACTGCTGCAGAGAAGTATCTGCTTACTTTAGGAACATTGATTTTTTTTTTTATGATTTTTTTTCCTCCTGCTCTGAATGGTGTGCAAAGCACTCTGGGGGTCACTTTTTAATCATTATGCCCATATGTGAGTACAGAAGATGGGCTTCAGCGTGCTTGGTATGCTCATGATCTTCGGCTCTTTCCATTGCATCAGCAGCACAGGGCATAGAGGAATGAATAACACAGTGTGTTTCTTTAATGAATGCTGAATGGGTGAGTGTGAGCTGCCAGAAGCTTTATCCAGAAAGAAGCCGGGTGTTGTGAGGGATGATATCTGCACACAGGGGAGGAGAGGCAGGTGAATTGTTTTTAGCTGGAATCCACAGTCCAGTTTTATTAGATGTAGGAGTAGTTTCGAAGACTGAAGTTGATGGTTCAGCCCAAAAGCTTGTTAATTTTTCTAGGCAGAAGTAGTGCTTTTAAGCTGTTTCTTGAATTATTGTTTTATATATGGTTACTCCTGAGGGCTGTGTATAAGCTTCGTATTTGGAAGTTTTGTGTAAGTATGTATAAAAACCTACCCCTCTTGGTATGGCGGGGTGCCTTCTCTTAGGTGTGGATTCTAATTCACAAAAGCCTCAAATAGCTTGCTTTTTCTTGCTGTTTGACTGGTTGCTAGTCTTCCTTCGAGGTGCTGTCATCTGCAAAGAGCAATGATTGTTCTGAGAAGCTTTTCATGTAAGCGTGAAAGAGCAAAACGCTGAGCGTGCTGAGGACCATGACTCCTTGTGAAGAGGCTTTCTTTGTGCAATAGAATAAATATTTGTTACTTTCTTGGACATACTGTACAGCACAGACTTTTTTCATAACCATAGAAGGAGGTTGGTGGCTCACAGTCTGCAAATTCTGTGACAATGTAGTAAACCCTACATAAAACTTGAGGGACCCTGCTAATTGAAAATGGTAATAGAAGCTTTAAGAGGAGTATTGCAATGAAAATCTTTATTTTTCATGCTAAAATGTTTCATAAAGTCTGGATGGGGTTTCTGGTGTTTTGTTTTTTTTTTCTTTCTTTAGGGTAGACCATTAATCTATCCTTAGGAAAGGAGGGAAGTGTAGGTAGTAGAAAAACAAAAGTTTTATCCAGGCTTGCATTAATTCCAGGCGAGAGGTTAAGACCTGAATCTTACATCTGCTATAAGATGCTCAGCTCAGCAGTTTCCCATTATCTTCCTCAATAACAACTTTAAAGGAAAAAAACTCAAAGTTTTTTTTTATTCCCTCTGCTCAGGGAAGGCTGAGGACTGGGTGTGGGGTAAAGGTTGGGGTTGGGATTTTTGTTGGTTTTTGTTTGTTTGAGTGTTCTTAGTATCGTGTAATGAAAGAGGAAAGTGATCAGTTTCAGTCTCTGGCATAAGTGGGACTGTATGCCAGGCTTTTCAAACAGTGATGTTTGTAGACAGAAGGAAATTGTTGTGAATTGGGACTGACAGTGGTTTGGGAGAGCCACTCTTCCCCTTGAACATGTCAGTGCTCCTGGGCTGTTAAGCTAGGGTGGAAGTACCACAGCATGCATTTCATTTAAGAGGATTTGAGTCGTCTAACCTAAACTCTGGTACTTCAGTGGTGAAAAAACTATTTTAGTTTTGTGTTTCTTGTGGCATTGTGTCATTTGCTTGAGCTACATTTCAAACATAGTGAATGTTTTGTGACCTTTGCCTGCTTGGTAGTAATTTAGTTGCAACTCCAAGTCTAGTAAGTTTTATACGGGCTACTTTTGCAGTAGATGCACATCCTTGGTAATTGTGATTACCAACATGCTGTTTGTGAATCTGCAATGCTTAACCTTGTGCAAATTATATTTGCAGATGTACCAGATAAATTGTACATTAAAGAGCTCTCCCTGTGTTGGGGTAGCCAAACTCTTCCCTGCAAGGCTTGGAGAGTGAGAATTGCCATGTGATCTGAACCTGAACAGCACATGCCCAGGTTCAGAAAGCTCAGGCAACTCTTGCCAGGACTTGGAGCAGCAGTGATTCTCTCAGATGGTATTTCTTCCCTCTGTTGCAGGAAAGGACTAGGGTGAGTGTTTAGTGACTCTCAAGGCAGCCTGGCAGTGTCGGCCAGCACCAGCAGCTACTGCTGCAGCTGAGGAGCATCAGTGGCTGCATGATTTAGCCCTGGGACTGAGCCCTTGTGTGGGTTTTAACTATGGCTTCTAGGGGCTGTGTTTTGTATATCACCAGGTGTGATCTCCTCTGCTGATGAGACAAATGGGTGGAGGTCTAAAATTTTGTGAAGTGAGTTGGCATGCAGATTAAGCATGCCTCTCACTTGAGATGAATGTGAAAAAGCTGCTGCTTTTCTGCCATTTTGTTGGGGGGGAGTCTGAACTTATCTTTACAAAATCATAGGAAAGGGAAAAAGATACAAAAATGGAATATTGAAGTTCTTACCTGCTGATTTTTATTCTTTCAGCATCTGATGTTTAAGGAAAAAAAGTGTAAGATCTTTGGTTTAAAGAAAACAAAACAACATAACAGAGGTGGTTTTGATTTATAAACTGCACTTGAACATCAAAAGATCATTGGGAACATTTCAGGCTGAGAAATAGAAAATATTTTTTGCTAGCATATGGTTTGCTAAACTTCACTGTGTCATTGACTATTATATGTCTTTATGAGCTGTAGGTTCTGGAGAGCAAAGGCATTAGAGGTGAGAACAATTAAGGAAAGCTAGAGTATTTAGAACTGCAAGAGCAGCACTTTGAATCTTTGACAGGGTATATTAATGTGAAAAGGAAGAGGGATTGGCTTTGTATTTAAAGGTTTTTCTCCCACTGCTCTGTAAGCAAACATTTTTGAGTGGAGCACATATGAACCAGCTGAGAAGTTTGCTGTCAGTAATTGATGATTGGGCCGAAGGCACAGATCAGCATCTCTGCAGGGAGTGGCATACACAAATAAAAGGCAAGTAGCCTACTTTCAGAGTATTAAATCAGGTATACCCCTAAAGCCTGTGAAAAGAAATAATATGGAAAAATCATGGAAAGTGGTCTTTGCAACAGCGACCGGAAAGGATGAAATGTCATTTGGGAAGGCCTGTAGAAGAATGCTGCCTGGACAGGATGGGTAGCCATTTTGATGGCCAGGAGGAGCTGTAGCTGGCATGCGTGAGACTTGCACATCTTGTGGGTGTGAGCTGCCAGAGAACAGTCAGCTGAACCTGAGGGGAGCCCAGCTTTTGGATCTGCCCCTGAAGAGGTAGAGGGAAGTGGCATTAGCAGTAGAGAGCCTGGGGGTTGGAGAGCGGGCGGGTGGTGGCAGGGGGAAGGAAGCCAAGGGCCCTGGCCACAGCTGTGCAGAGCCCAGAGTGTGGTACCTCATTTCCTTCTGTGGCCAAAAGGCCTGTGGGGGCAGAAATCTGGATGGAGGAGGTAAGCCATCTGTGCAGAAAGAGCAGCTGGATTTTTGCTTGCAAGTGAAACAAGTTGTGGCGGGAGAACAGAAAGCTTTCTGGAAAATGGTGGGATTAAGGAGAACCCTTGCTAGGAGTATTTTGAGGGAGAGGAGTAGAAGCAGGGAGAAAAGACACCAGAGAGCAGGGCAAGACCCAATTTCAAGACACGCAGTGCCTGTTTTTCCCTGTCTGTATCACCATGCGCTCTCCTGGGTTTGGCAATTACCCTGCCTCTTCCCTTTCCTTTCACCTGTTGTAATTAGCAGGCCGCCCCCTTTGGCCAAGACCGTGTACTGCCACGCCACTATACTCTGCTCTTTATGTTCCCCTCTTGTCAGTCATATAATTCAGTGTTACTTCCTGCCTCAGGAAGACATTTGCTTCCCCAGAGGGATTTTGCAAAGCTGAAGTGCTCCTACTGTGGGCTTACGTGGCCTGCGCTCATGGGTGGGGTGGGAACCCTGAATGTTTTCTTCTAGTCCTCATAAGAGGCTTGGTGTATGAGGTAATGTGTCAGGGAAAGGGTGTCCTGTGCCGAGCGTAATTGCTGGGTGGCCTAAATGTCCGGCTCTACCCTGTTGAGCCATCAGATGTTCTCTGGAGTAACGTGTACCTTACGCTGTGGTCATTCAAGATGGTCAAGAAACCCTTGTCTCTGGAACGAAGCAGCCCATACTCTTACAGTGCTTTTTTTACCAGTTCCAAAGAAATGTAACATTATTTGTCTAATATGAATGCCGTAATAAATATAGCTATGTGACCCACTGCGGTTGAAATTGCAACTGTCAACCGTATTTTCTGGTCTGAGCCTTTTCATGCTGTGTCTGACTGAGGTGGGGAGCAGATGCTGTGAACCTACAACAGCAATTGTGCTAGGTTGCAAAAATCCAGAAATTAAGCTAGTGCAATAGTTTTGGGCCACGATCAGTGTGTGTTTGAACACCCAGCTTCAAAATTATTCACATATTTAAATATATTGAGGACCTAATTTTTAGGTTAGAGGTAGCCCAGGAGGACATGGTAGGCTGTAAGCGGTGGTGTGGAGGCTGTTAGGATGCTGGATACTGTCTGTGAGTTGCAGCATTTTTCTGTTCCTTGCAGAGGATCCCTGGCTAGCACAGCTTGCAGAGAAACTATTTAGGTAGGGAGTTGATCTAGTTCAGTCTTCCTGAGTACAATGCAAGTTCACCTCTTCAGCTGACTTTTTAAGTCTCCTTTTTTAAATTGCACACGCATGTTTTTTTCAAATATATCCTTTCTCATATTTTTTTTTTTTTTGTGGCTGTCAGCAGGGAATATGCAGCTTACTAAGCTTTCTTGAGTATAACTTTAAATGGAGAAAATGCTTCTATATAAACTGAGATTATCTCATCACAATATTTTTATGATTGTTAATTAAAATGTGAGGAAATCCTTTAGAGCGGATTTGCAGTTTTGAGACTTTTATGAGACTTACCATGAGAGATCTATTTTTATAGTTATGCCTTCTTATTAGCTTTGAGATTAGGGTATGTTTAAATGCATGGCTATCAAATCTTGTGATGATTACTTGTTTATTTTGCAGTGTAGTCTAATTTAGCTATGGTCCCATTCATATGTTGTTTGTGTGCCACTTTGCAATGAGATATTGTACTGCTATATTGTTATTGCTATTTAAAATAAACTCCCAGAATAGTTTTAATTTGAACTTGTATTTTTTTTTTCTGTTTTAACTTTCAGTGAATCAAATTTTGTTAGATTACCATGAATAATAACCATTTAGGTTGTTCCAACTGGAAATCCATTTTCATTAGACTGGGAAGACTGATGAAGTGTAGGAAAGATCACCACAACTATCAAAGAGAGACTTATATCATTTAAAAAATGTCTTGACATAAGTGGAAACTTGTAAATTCTTGGGTCACAGTGCATAAAATTGTGATAGGAAGCAAGACCTATAGAAAGTTTACTGTGAGAAAGCAGGAGTTACTTAACAGTAGTTTAGTTCTCTGTTCTCTTTGCAGTAGACAGACATGTCGGTGGAAGATGGATTTAATTTTTTTAATTTTTTTTTTAGGCATAGTGCTTTCTGCTTGAACTTGTGCTCAGGCTAAAGAAAGAATTGGAGTGAAGATCTGAACAGGGTTAAACAAATATTTTTTTGCCTTGCTCTAATCATGCCTATAATAGCATGACAACATGAATCTTCTAATCACAAGCTCATCTGTCATCTCAAACAACACCTTGGAGTTGTTTGATTGCAGAATTTCCCAGTCTAAGAATAATTAAGGCATGGAGAAAAGTGATCAGCTGTAAATTGTGAAGTAAGTCAGAGTCCTTCAGAAGTGAACGTGATGAGGATTCAGAGTCCTTTGCCTTGACCTGTTTGTATGAGTGACCACGTGGAGAGTCTTGTGCTCTGGGCCAGCAGGAGACTATGTAAAGGAGAGAAGGATGCTGCTTTTTTCTCCCTATGGGTCATTAAACACAAGCTTTGGGTGTTTTGTGAAGATTTGGAGAGGAAACACATCAGATAAGGTATCAGGTAGAATAATCAGGGCTAATTATTTTACAGACTTTAAGGGAGTATTTTATTAGAGGATCACATTGCTCAAGAATATATGTATGTTTCCTTGATGCTTGTATCCTAGGCCAGGTGCTAGCATAGATGTGGTTTCGCGAGCAGATTGCACTGTCAAAAGCAAAGCAAGGGAGAGGAAGGAGGGAGAGCTGTTTGTTATGCTGGCAGGAATACGCGTGCTGATGCAAACTGTGTTTATATTAGCAGGCTATTCTGATACAGCTAATTAATCAGAATTTGTCTACCAAACTATGCTTCAGAGATTAGAGTTCTTTTGCAGGTGTTGAAGGAGAAAATGGAGGTTGGGTAGAGTCTTGCTGTTGTTTAATAGAGGAGATGTGTTAAAGGAGTTGTCTCTTATTTTTCCATAAGCACATGGAGAAAAATGAGAACAGACGTTGAAACAAGAAGAAATGAGAAGGGAAAGCAGACAACTTTTAAGAGAATAAGTGGGAAAAATAAAAGCTGGAATGTTTTTTGTGTGTCTTCTGAGAGAAAGTCATAGAAAGGTGGTGCAGAGGTGGACATCTATCTGTATCATCGAGACAATGACTAATGATTGTTTCTGACTCCTAGATTTCCTCCCAGAAAAGTAGTCCCTTTTATGTTCTTTCTTACACTGGGGAAAAGTTTATTTGCAGTTTTGCTTTCAACAGTCAAAAGAAGATTATAGCCTTCGTGAAGGGACTTTCCCATCTCCTGTAGAGCCTTTGCCTGCAGAATTATTTTGGTCGTGTACCTGTTTGTACAGATTTGTGACTTTTGAAGTAATGTTTTACCTTATACCAAGTAACTCTGGAATTTTCCCCTCATACCCATCCTTCAGAGGCTGCTGGTGTAAGCTAGCAATGCAGCTTGGTTTTGCGTGTCCCATATGGAAAGTGTCCACTTACTTGGAAAGGTGTGCCTGTGGGGGTGCCTTGCAGATTTTGGGGAAGGAAAGAGGGGTGGTGTAGCGCTTTTTTCTTTTAAATTTCTGTTTAAGAAAGATAGACTTATGCGCTAAGGGTTTTTCTTTTATCTATTCAGTATTAAAACTAGGTAAGGTAACCTTGCCTATCCTTTTTTTCCTTGGGTCATTTACCCAGTAATAACACCAAATCCACTGAAGTAACCAGTATCATTTTTTGTGGCAATTTTAGTTCAGTCTTTATTCATAGGGGGGAAGTAGGCAGTGAAACAGATGAACTATAGATAAAATATCAATGTTTCACATACATACTTTCAAATTAGTGGAATTGGATGCATACTGAAAAAGAGAATCAATTATATAGCTGCTGCTTATCAGAAGTTAGCAAATGGTAAATGCAGCTTCATTTTTATAATCAATTACCTAGCCCAGGAACTTGTTAGCAAAGGTTAGAAGCTGTAATAATTTTCAGTAAATGTCTACACATTATCTCAGTGTATTTCTGCACACTACATTTTACGGAGATGAGAGAGAAATGTTTCTCTTCCCTGAAGTCTTTTAAACTGGCTTGTGAAAGATGAGGATCATGCCCCTCAATGTCTAAGCACGATTTGCATTCATCCCGTGGCAGAGATGATGGCGTATACTTCCTCATTAGTCGAACACTTTTTTCCCCCACTTGTAAGCATAGATTACTTTCAGCTTTGTGGGTTTAAAGGAGATTTACATCCCTGTATGGTTAGTTTATCCACATCATCGGTCAGAATTTACAGATAAGGGGAATAGTAATGGAGGATAACTTTTTTTATTTTGATTTTCCTCTGACTTTCTCAACAGGGATCCAAAATTCTTTGAGTGCAGAAGTTAGTTGTTGCAGGTGACAGACTATGAATGCATTCTGCCAAAAGATTTCCAATCTTCCAGTCCTACTAGCCCACTCAAGGCAGCGTTCACTGTTCATATGTAAGCGTTCATGTTCCTATTCATGAAGTACCTTATCAGACACTCCTTTATTTTTGTTCAAATGTTCTAGCATTGCTGTTTGCTTATTGCCTCTCTTCTGTGATTGTATTTCTGGAGGCTTCTGCAGGCTTTGTTTCTGTTGCTTTTGTGTTGGATGGCAGCATATCGTGTCAGAGTTGCACAGCTCTGTGTCACTTCTTTCACTGAAGTATTTTTTTAAAAAATCTTGTGTGCAGTGTAATCCTAAGTTCTTTAAAGTTCCTAATATCTGGCACTTCAGCCATCAAAAATGGTGGGATCAAGTTGCTCTGCTAGCCAGACCACAAAGGCAGGCATTTTTTACCAGTAGGACGTTTAATTTATTTTTATTTCTCAGTTATTTTTCTTAGGGTAAAATTAATTTTTTATGAAATTGCTGGTCTTGTACCTCTCATTTCCCCATAAGCACTGTAAACTCCATTGAAACTGCTTACTGTATCTGAGTTTTTGCTTGTTTTTAAGAAAGAAATTCTTGCTCTGTGTTAATTTCTAGTTATTTACCCTAACTATTTGTTATTTCTTGTCGAAGGCTAGCTTTTGTAGACCAGTTAGTCTCTGAATCACAATGTATTTTGCCCTCCTATTTTTCAGAGAGCCTTTCGTTGCCACTAGTCAGGTTCTCATTAACTGCATTTTCTGTCTCCTATGATCATATATATTTTTTTAACTGACATATTAAAGTGGCCTGACTGCTCCTCTGTTTTTAGAACTTACGGATAACATTTATTTGAATCTCTGTGGCAACGATCAGTCTTTCTAAGCTTGTAGACTGGTGTTGTCTTTTGCTTCCCAGGTCCTCACTGGGAAACTTGACTACCAGCTGCAGATTGCAGCAGCAATGAAAATGAAAGCATTTTCAAGGTACACTCGATATCTTTATTTAACCAGAAATCTTTATTTAACTGGAAGCAATGCTAAGAATAGCAGCCTCTGCTAGCCTGAGCGGCTCAACGCTTTCAGGTTTCAATATCTATATTTAGTGGGGCTGTTTTTCTGTTCTCCAGGATTGCGCAAGTCTTCTCAAGTTGCCCCAACTTTCTGCACAAATTATGTCAGGGAGTCCAGATCACATCGATTGTTTAACAAACTCTTCAGTGAGCAGGGGATTACAGGGTAGGGCAAGTTTTCTTCTGGCAGTGGTTTTCTGGGGTGGTAAGAGCTGCTTGGAGCTGTGCAAGGATCCTTGAGTGAGCACAGCATTTGGTGTGGTACAATGGTAGCTGTGTGAGTGAATGGCTGTGCTAGCAGTTAATAAATGGAGGTGCTGCACAGCTGCATTGTCAGTGAGACGGTTTTCCTTCTAGTTTTGCTGCTGCTTTGTTGAACATCAGCTCAGAGGTGCCTGAGCTGTACAGAAGTGGTTGGAGACTTTCAAGACTCTTTCTCAAAGTCCTGTGTGGACAGCAGGACATGAGTCAGCTCTGCATTTTGTAGAGATTAGAGGAGGCTTTTGGATTTTACTGCGGTTCAGCACCACCATCACCTCCTTGTCCTGGTCAGTTGGGGTTGTCCCACTAGCAAAAGCTGCTGCTGCACCTGAAGCAGCCCTGCTGTAGGGGTGGGCTGGGGGAGCAGTAACCAGCTGGCTTACTTCTGGCCAGGTAAAAAACTCGATGGAACCTGTTCTTGTCATCATCTAAAGTGGCAGAATGAAAAAAACTAAGGAGCCTGTGAAGGTTTCTGTTACTGGATGAAAGGACAGGTGGGATGGAGTTGAAAAAGCTAAGGGAAGGGTGAAAGAGGGAATGAGGGCTGTTGTAGAACTCTTTTTCATAAATAAATAAACAAAAATCTAAATCTCTTACTGGCATTAGGTAATAAAGCCCAGGAATGGTTTCTTTGCTTTGTAGTTGATATTTTGCACAGCTAATAAAAATGATATAACTGTACTTCATTTATGTCTATCAATAATTGAGTCTGTAATTAAGTCTTTTATTACCAATAAGCCCTTGTGATTCTGTGTGTACTGAATATTATTAAAGCCCATTTTTCGTTATAAATTTCTCCTGATGATCGGTTACAAAAGTATTTTTTAAATTTAAAAATCAATGACAAAAAGCATTTTGCTGGCAATTCATTTTTTCAGAATACAGGTTAGAAGAGAGCAATATAAAGATGATGATCCAAACACTGCCATCTCTGGGGTTTTTTTTGTGTCTCACTAAGGAAACATAGAAGTTTTTTAAACTTTCAGTGTGGGTTTAAGCATACTGACTGTGTTTTTAAACTCTCTCATGTTACTATGCGGCTAATTCTTTGTTTTGCTATCTTCCTCAAAAGCTGCACAAGTTGAAATGCAAAGAAAGCAAGGTCTGCTAGAGAATTTCATAAACTGAGGCCTAAGATTAGCATGTACTTCTGCAGGTGCCTTCTTTTCTTGTCCTTCCTTTGGGATGTGAGGTAACTTCTATGGGACAGAGTGATGAAAGATGCTTTACAGACAACTGAATATCCAACTAAACTGCTTAGGAAGGCAGTCATGCACCTTACAAGGACAATTCAATAAAACCCGCTTTGATTGCTGATTTATATATTTTTTTCCAAGCTTTCAATTTCTTTTGACGTTAATGTTCTAACAGGCATTAAAATATGTAGGGTTTTTTTCGAGTTTTGTTTCTTCTCATACTCTATTTAATTTCTCCATAGGTTTATAAAATAGACACAGGTATACCTACCTTTCTCAGAATATTAAAAGCAAAGAAACTAACTAGCTGGTGGCCAAGAAAAATGTGATTATGGTCTAATGTTGACAGTTTGACTCAAAATACTTTTCAGATCATTGCTGCTATAATAAATTTGAAATAGATATAAGGAGAGAAGGTGCAATTGAGGGAGAAATAATCTTTGTAGGGGAAGGAAACCTATTTTACATTCAAAAGCCCCAATGTGTTATAAGTAATTATAATGGAAATGCAGGTATTATTGTAATCTTGAAATTTTCATTCAGCATAGGGTCACTTTTTCAGTCATGGTGAAGTTGATGTCATTGTAGAAAGGCAAGTTGGAACCAGGAAGTAAAAAAGTAGTAAGTTATACCATAGAAATTTAACCTCTAATCTCTGTGTTATTGTTGAACTCCCTGACCCATTTGCCTGATTTGTGCTTGAATGTTTTCATAGCATAGCAAAGTCAGAATGACAGATGGAAAAAAACTACATACTTAGGCTCAAGAGCTCTACCAGGTAAATAGTAAAGAAGTTGCTTTATTTTCAGAGTTTTAGGTGTTGCACCTCTGTTTTCACTTGAAAGGTATCACAGAGTCAAAACCTACTTTTGATCAAATCAAAAGCTAATTGTGGATGATTTCTTTTTGATTTATCTGTACAGGAGTAGTGTCAGCTACCTGTAGATGTGTAATAGGGATCTGTTGCAAGAAAATGACTGGAGGAAAAGAGATGTAGTTTCACCTGGAGGTTTTTTTCCTCCTGAGAGTAATGTACCTAAGTGTATGGGGTGGGAGGCAGGGCCATTATCCAAGTTCATTAATTAAGCTGTTACCTGCTGTTGTCCAATGGCTAGGTTTTGTGGGATAAGAATATGTTTGAACTGGTGTTTTTGTATGCTAATAGCAAGACATGCATACAAAGAAACTGTCTTCTCTGTGCTCTTCATCTAGAACCTCCACAGCCTTTGAAGCGGATGTGTTCATGCCATATTAATGAAACTGTCCCGTGTCCATTACTGTACAGTAAAAACTTTTTAAGGAAGGGAAGAACACAGTGGTATGTGTGGACGCCTGATCACTGTAATTTCATATAGTGTGTGACTTACTTCCTGCATGCCTGATACTACTTATACTTTACTGTTGCTGTCTGCATTTTTGTGTTGAAAATACAAGTTAGATGATGTTTTGAACTGGAACTTGACGAAGCAGAGCATACCACTGCATAGCAGTGGTTTCTGCACCAGCATGGTCTCTCGACATCCTGAGTCTTTCTTCTTCCTACTGAGTGACTTGTTGCCAAGGTTGGACCTGCTGCTTTGAAGGCACTTCTCCATAAAAGCATTCCTGTGCCTCAGACTTTCTGCTCTTTTCCACAGTTCGAGGAAACTGATGCCTGACTGTTTCTTCCTTTCCTCTCCTCCCTTCCCTTTCTCCCCTCCCAGTCCCTGACAATCCTGCTCTTGTTCCCCCGTTTCAGTACAGCTCTCTTACAGCCTTGCCTCATCAGGCAAGGTAATGAAGAGGCACATTAGGCTTCTCTCAGGAGGCACAGTGTCTAGCTAATTGTGTGCTCTTGAATTGTCCTCTTAAGAGAATTTTTTCCAAGATGGACTATATGTCCCTTCACAGCCGGTTTCAAAAACACCTTTGGGCGTTTTAAGCACTAAGGAAGCTGTCCAGTACCTTCTCTTGCTTTAATTCATTTACATGCTGTGAAAGTGGGGCATCCTAATTACACTTCACCGCTTGGAAGGTCACTTTAGGAGCTCTTCCAATTAAGTTGTCTACACCAGTAAAGCAGGTTTTGGGGGGAGATTTTTTGGTGGTGGTGTTTGTTTATTTTTTTCTTTGATTAGGACTAGAGTCTCTCATGTCCCTTTGGTAGTCATTGTAAAACTTCAGAAAGGCAAGAAAAATAGTGGTTTCTTCATGTAATGTACTGTTCTTTCAAAACTACTTTGATGTCAAATTGCAGGGCTTGTTTATTGTAGGCAGTGATGTCCTTAGTGGACGTTAGGTGATGTGTAGCTTCTGTCAGCTGAAATCAAATCACCTTGCCTGCTGAGGTTTTGCTTGCTTGCTTTGGTTTTTTTAAGTCCCAGTAAGAGCTTATCTTTGTCTTAATTTCTTCCACTGATCTTGGGAAGTATTTAGTTTTTGTTGCAGTGTGAATCCTCGCAGTGGAATAACTCATGCAACATGACAGTTAAGTTTCACCATTGCAAATAGTGGGGCTTCTTTGTATATACTATTTATTATTATTAAGCATGCTAAATAGGGAAGTCACTGAGAATTTCTAATGTGGCAAACTAATTCTGTCCCATTGTAAGGTAGCAACTCCACCACTGAGATCACTGTGGCCCAATATCCACTTTGCATGTTTCGTGTGTCACTTCTTTATTAAAACATTAAACTAGTGAAGTTCTGTACTGGTATACTGTACATGCAAAATGACTATAAACGAATACAATTGTTTCTGTCTCTTCCAGTCTGGCATCAAAGTTCTCCGTTAGGTTTTTAGTGTTTAGGGCTGAATAGCCTGCTCTAATACATTCAAGAAAATGTCTTGTTGACTATGAAAGCTTGGTATGTTTGTGCAAGATTGATTGCTGTACTTTGCTCTTGCTCTTGTGTTCCTGTGAGCATTTGTTTTGGTTTTGCCCTTCAGAAGTTTTACTAGGCTAGTTTGTTAGTGGCAATATAGTACCTTAAGTGTTCTTTATTGATGCTGTGTTCTTTATGGATGTTTGCAAGTTGTGCTAAATATTGTTAGAAAAAAAAATAAAGCGAAGCACAAGAGATCTTTACGAATAGCTATATGCTTTCAAAAGTGTTATGCTTAGCTTAATGCACACTTTTAATTGTCCAGAAGCACCCAACTGAAAGATACAATGCAACAAACTTACGTTAATCACTTTCTCCTCTCTACTTCAAATTACGTATATCACAGCATCTCAAGTCTTTCTGCTGTTTTAAAGAGGTGTCAGCAGATCATGGAGCTATGGAAAAAATGCAGATTGTCATACAGGAAGATTTGTGATCAAAGGATGAGAGAATAAAAGGACAGAAATGGGGAGGGCAGTTAGTGCAAATGCATAAAGTATGGAGAGCAGGAGAAAATATCTTAAAGTACATTCGTGAAACTGCTACTTACATAAATGAAAATTTATAGGACAAAGTATGTCTAACTGTTCAACAGGAAATATGGACCATATAAAACTCTCTTCCATCGAAGTATAATTTGCTAAAAGCTTGTGTTCAGTATGGGGTCGAGTTTGGCTTGTGATGGTGTTTGGCTAAGTGGAAGGCAACATTTGTCTGTTTAATCTTTACCTGGGTCTGTTGATAGATTTTTAGGTGATGTAAAGCTAAATGTAGGCTCATGGTGCATGGTCAAATGCCATCTGTTCAAATGCTTTACAGAATTTCTTGCTTGCTTTTTCTGTTTCAGGTTTTACCCTTGATCTTTGAAAATCTGCCAAACAGTAACATTAGGCTTCCATGGCTACAGGTCAGCTGAGACCACTCTATTTGAAGTCCTTTAAATTCAGTCTTTGGATAACACTGTTTAGATAACACTGTAGGCAGGAGTAAGATGCGTATGTGCGTGCAAAGGGAAGAGCTGTATGTTTTGCTTTTGATTGAAGTGCCCTTTTTGACACAAAATGATGTGACATCTTTATGCTTCCAACACAAGATCAAAGCATCTCTTTGGGGACCTGGTGAAATGTATTGACCTGTGAGCACACAATATCAAACAAGAATCACAGATTGTTATGAAAGGGCAATAATGGATTATTCAAGCTATTGTGTTGAATACTAGGCTTATACTGTCAAAGCACACAATACAGTTTTGTGAGAGCTCTGCTGCCTGTCACTGAAGTGGGCTACCAGTGGGTTGGTTGGATAAGTAGGGCTGACACGCGTGCCTGTGAAATGCAGTTTTAAGTAGGGTGAGAAGTATTCCTCTGAAGAGGGCTGATTTTTTGTGGACTAGCCACGTAACCTATGGGAAGAGTCGGCTCACTGTTGAGTTGTGGGTGTCTGCTAGAAATGGAGGTATGGGTTGCACTTCTATGTGTTTGTGGCCCTTGGGTGTGGTGTTCAAGTGCTGAGTTGGCTCAGTATGTCAAACTGCTGCAGAGGCTGTGCAGGGAACAAGCCTCCCAAAGCTCTTGGACTGGGGTGTCTGTGGGAGTGAGTGTTTGAAGAACTTCAGCTCTTAATTAGTTGAAATTTGGAAGGTGTTTACAGAAGCTAAGCGCATGAAGTAATTTGGAAGTAGAGTAAAAGCTGCAGTAGTTCAGCTTAAGGACCTCTTCTATCATTTCAGCTACCTGTGGTCATACCAGGAATACCAGTCTGAGATCATCACTCTATGCTGACATCTGCAGTCACAATTCTTTCACTGAGAGGAAAACTCTTCAGAAAAAGTGACAAAAACAGTCATGCCTGTCCCATAAAAATGTTCTTAAAGCATTTGTGTTTAACAACAACAAAAAAAATAATCCCAGAGCTCCTATTTGTCTGTTCTTTTTGTTGCTTATTTTATCATATACATCAGGGACCATGAAGTCTAATTTGCATATGTCTCATCAGGGTTATTTTTTTTCTGTCTATATTAAATACATAAGTATAGAAAAGCATCCATATTAAGAATTCGGCAACTGCGTTGTTATAATTGAATTTGTGTCTCAGACTGGGCATTTGTGCTTTAGCTAGTTTAATTTGAATGCATGAGTAGAAACTTTGAATTGGATACTCAATTAGAAAATGGTATGCAGGTACATTCTTCCGTACTGCAGCCTCCAGAGACATGCTATTTATCTGTGTAAGGCCAAGTTCTAGGTTTCTGGTTCAAAACCTATGTTTTTATTTAAAAAGGGTTGGGATTTGTTTTGTTTTTTTCCTCTACCAATCTCAAATCTAGAACTTCCAGACTTGAATTAAGATGTTGTTTCAGAAGTGTTTGGGTTTTTTTTTTCTTTGTATTGATGTGAAGAGTAATGGGTTTGGTATTTTACTTGTTAGTGGTCATGAAAAAGAGTAATGTTTGGTATGAGATGTGTGAGTTAAGCAGAGATGATGCACTGATGAGCCCCAGTCCACATAATAAAATTAGATTAAATTTACTCCAACAGAGACAAAGAAATATTTGTAGAACATGTAGGAGAAGATATATAAAATTATGTAATTTGAAAGTTAGTTTAATACCACTTTTTTTGGGGAGAAACCTTACAGCTTGGAAGCATCAGCTTCATCACTAACAAATTGCAGGTGGAAGATGCAGGCAAACAAAGATTTGCTGTTAAACTGGCTTATTAAATGCTAAAAAAGCAACAGCATGCCACTTCCAAAACATCACTTCAGAAAAGCTTTTTCTTTCAGAAATGTATTTCAAGATCAAGAATGAAGAACAGGAAAGGGGGAGGAGAAGGCAGAGCACGAAGCATGACCAGGGATGAATCCATGCCTTCTCAGACTGGTGGTGCACCCCCAGTGCTGCATGAGAAGTGCTAGGGGTACCAGGCATGTAATGTGCTCCTGGCAGCTTCTAAAGCTTCTGCTTGAAGCACTAGGCTAGAGTATGTTATAAGCCAAATAAATTCAGGGCGGGCAAACATCTATTTTAAGCAAGAAAACAGTGAAGACATGGAAGAGCAGGGAGACAGAGAAACAAATTTTTGATGGATCTATATTAAATGTATACAGGGCTAGGCAGCAAGAAGTTCCTTATAGGAAAATTTGTTTAAAAATTCAGCAGACTGGAAAATGGAAGTAGGCTCAGAGGAGTCTTACATTTCCAGTTCAAGTGTTCACTGCTAATTTCAGGCCAGAGGGCATGGCATGTTTGGGTGAAGCAAGTGGTTTATACCCACATTGGAATTTCCTTTGGGAAGATTTATAGTGACGTTAGCAAGAAAGAGGTGTACACTTAAGACCAGAAGAGGCATCTTGGGTCACTAAGCCCGTGCCCACATAGTCGCAGGTGATAATATAAATTCCATTCATGAATTGATGCAGTCATTTTAAACATGATGAAGTTTTCTGCCATTGCTTCTTCCCTTCAGAAGGCTAGAAAATTTAGGCTTGTCAGAATTCGGTGATGGTACATTAAAGTTTTATGGCAGTATTTGAGCTGCAGCTTAAGAGATCTGCCCCCAATGTGGTTAGAGAACAAAGTCGTCTTGCTTAGTCTTATCCCATATGATAAGACTCTCCCTTCCTGTAAGTAAACAATACTTTTTACTTATTCAAGTTAAATTAGGGCTTCTTGGAAATACACGAGCAGAAATGTGCTGATGAGATGAGGCTTCACTGTGGTCATTGTACAGTGACTTTAGTACTTCATGTCCTGAGGTATAGTTTAGGCTCCTGTTTCTGTTTCCATTGAGCTGTCAGCCCATCATCCCTGTGTCATTCTCTGTCATGCCTAGGTTTGTCCGCTTATATGGCGTTTCCAAGTGAGATGCCCTGGAGACCTTGCATTTCTGTAACTTTCATCCTGTTTCTGTTACTCCACCCCTAAGGGAATCCCACCCAGATCTTTCCATGTGGTATTCTCCTTTTTTCTGCTGACAAGGTCTCTTCTCTGCTCAGCCTGCGGGTCTCATTAGCATACTGCAAAGAGCATTGGTGAGAATTGAAATAAAGCATTTTGGTGTCAAGACAAGTATTTTGAAGTCCACTGATGACTTCCCGTTTGTGGTTAGGCTTGATTTCCTGTGTGGTGAACTTAGTATTCATCCTTGTCAAAACTTGCTTTGAGAATGAACATAGTGACAGGAATAGTAGAGCTCTTGAGTTGGTTATGAGCTGTATAGTGCCATTGTCTTGACTAAAGCTGCAGTGGTTGATACAGCAATTTCTTCATGTATTAACTCCTGAAGTATGTTTAACTTTAGAAGGTTAGTTCATTCTTCAAGTATCAGACACTCTCTAGTGTAAGGACAAATACAGTGAGTTTTGGGGACAAGACATTTTATTAGAGAAGAAAAAAGGCTGATCTGTTAAAAGGTCAGGAATATAGCAAGATGGGTGTGGATAGGAAACTTGATGGGTATTTGTTAAGGCACATGAAAGTTCTGGACTTTTGTTCTAAAGACTTAGTCATATCTGCTTATACATGATATTTTCTTACAGCTCTGCAGAACTGAACCTAGTTCAGATGTTACTGGGTATATTTTTTCCCTTCTGTTCATCATCAGTAAATTTTTCTCTGTTTGCATTCATGCAAGAATATGCTTACTACAGCCGATTGAAAGGAACCTATAAATGTACAGCTGGCTTCAGGTAGGAGGAAAGGGTGTCTTTCTTCCTACCTGAAGACATCCTGACATCTAGGGTGTCTTAGATCTCAGAATCAATGCGTGATATCTCAAGACACAATTCAGCTCACTGTCCTTGGTGTTACAATGCCCAAGATGACACCCCCCACCCCCCTTCTGTTCATTGAAAAGAGAATACACACAGTTGGAGGTATAAAGTTTAGGAAAGTTTTTTTCAGACAGCATAAAGGATTTTTGAAGGTAAACGTGTAATCACTTTTCGCAGTGTTTTGGAAGTAGGAAATAATTTCATTGCTCTGACTATATCATTAAAACTAATTTTTGTTTTAAAACATGAGCTATATTAAGGGATAAAATTAATGCATTAATGTTTTATGGAGTGTAAACTCAGACAAAGTAATGTAGCGAGAGAGGAGATAAATGAGAAAGGAAAGTATGGGAGTATGGTGAAAAATACCACGTGAAAAGTCAGTGTGATGTGATTTCCTATATTATCTTATCAATGTCAGATCTGCTGACTTTGAAGTCATACATACACCATTTTTGTAGGACAGGAGAAGGGATCTAAGCAGTCTGGGGACTCTGATTTATTGCAAACTTCTGACTTGAATGAAGAAGCCAAAATTGATCTTTCCAGTATCTCGGTAATGCTTCTGTGAGAAGACATGCTTTTTTTTTTGGTACACTTCCAGCTTTCCCCACCCACATGTCTTTTAAAAAATAATAATAAAAAATTGTTCCTTTTGCTGCTGACTAACTAGACCTTGAGGGAGCAGAGCAATGAATTACTGATGTGAGATAGGGTGACTCCATGATTCACCTCAAGTAGGCTGGACTGAAGGATGCCCACTTTCCTGAGAGTCTACCTGCTCATTTTTGTCCCAAATGTCAGGATACAAGTATCTGTAATAGCTGGTTATCTTTTAAGGAGGGAGAATATTTGAGAAAGTAACAACATTAAAAGGCTGTGGAAGAATATTGATTCCCAGCCAGCATCTTGTGAGCAGAATGATCTTGAATGTATTTCCTCTGATACTCTGTATATTCACCAATTATTTTGTCCTCAGTGTTGCTGAAAATAAGCAGTCATTTTTCTAAGTGCCAGTAAAGCAATGCCCTGCTATTTCTCACTTAGCTGGAATAAAGGTTGCTCATTTTGTGCACTTGTGAACTGACATGAAGAGCTGATTCCAAGCAGCCAGGGTCTACTCCCTTGTAATTATGAAATTAAGACTAATGGCTTTCCTTTTCTTAACATGCGTCATTTCTTGCCATGACCCACACAGTTAGTGTAAAAGCAGTGACAAAATTAAGGGGGGGGGGGGGGGGGAGAGAGAGAGAAAAAAATCCTGCCTGCTAATTGATTTAAATAGGGAATATGCGTAGTTCTTTGGAGTGACACTGGACTTAACTTTCAAAAATGGCATTGTAATGAGACTTAGGCTAGCTTTAGGTTTGTCCATAATTTACTGCAAAATATTTGTTATATATTATTTCTACTAAATATTAGCTGACCCTGACTGTTTTAGTGACTTAATAAATTGCAGAAGTAGTTGTTTCTTCATCTGGATTTTGGGGCAGGGGGACGGGATGGCGTGACAACACCAAAACAAAATACCGCCAAACACCAGAAAACCCCAAATAAACCCACAAACAATGCCCCCTCGAAACCAAAAACAAATAAAGCAAAAAAAAAATCCCAACAACCACAAAAAAAGTGCCAAAATAAACCACAGAAAACCCCAGACAATACTGTAATGGCTTGTAAGGCTTACTGCTTTGGAGTTTGATCTTTGACTTTGGAGTTAGCAATCAAAACTCTTCTTTTTTTCATAAGACAAACCAATATGGAAGATAAGTAGAATGTGTGTCTTTTGCCTTCATTTCTCCCCAGTAGAAGGAAATTGGTGGTGAGATGATAAAATATAGGGTAACCAATGATGGCTGGCCCTGCTGAAATCTCAGCCTCCTTGGTTATGAAACCCAGTTTCCTGCAGTAGCAGACAGTGACAACCTATGCATGTAGTATTTCTCTTATAAAGCAGAGAATGTACAGTCTTGAAGTGCTAAACTGGTTCTTTTTTAACTTGTTTATTCAGTTTAGTTTTGTGTTCGCTAGGGGTGTGTGGTTTTTTTTTAATGATGAAAATAACCCTGAAGAAGTGTAAAAATATTTTGAGAATTGCTGCACTGACTTTCCTGGGAAGTGGTAAATATTTCATGAGTAAAAACTGTACAGTATGGGGGATGGTTTTGTTTTTCCCACCCACAGTTTAAGAAAAAAGTCAGGAGAATAGGCTATGAAGGAAAAAAATAAAATCTGTAAATCTCTGTATTTTACATCCAGACATTGAGCTATAACATGAGCTATATAATATGACTTCTCAGTTTTTGGGGCTAGCTGATAAATTCAGTTCTGGCATTTTTCCTTATGCTGAACTAAATCTTCAAGAGACAGTAGAAAGACGGGGTTTATAGTGAAATCACGTCTAGCTGTAAAATAAGTGTAATGTTAATGTGCCCGGCTTCCAAATTGTCTTTGTGTAGAGATTAATAGCCTGAAGGGCTGAAACTGGACATCTCTCTTATGTTTAACCTGATTGAAAGAATTTTTTGAGAAGTCTTATTCAAATACTGAGATTATAAATTGTTCTAGTATGGTTGTGTGGGAAGAGACTGTTTCAAGAATAAATAATGTGTCTGGCCACCTTTTTCCCTGCTCCCACCTTGTGTGGGAGGGACATGGAAGGAAAGGACAGATAAAGTGATCAAATAAAGCTGGCAGAAAGCATACATAATACAATCAGGTTAGAGATCTGTCTGCTAAAAGGAATATGTCTGCGCATATGAAGACTTTGGACCTCAGCTGTCTAACCCAGAAACTCAAAAAAATTAGAATCTTTATTTTCCTGAAAAATTGATGTACTACAAATGAAAAATTTAAAAAATGTGAGCAAAACCAAAATAAATTACTTCACAAAGGAGCTAAAGAAGCTTAGCTTGGCAATTAGGGAGATTGCTGTTTGGTGTGGGAGCCATGATTTAAGTTCCTGAGGCACTGGAGAGGTGAGTCTGGGTCGCCTTGGACAGTACACCTGTGGGGTAGGCATGGGGACTGAACAGCTAATATATCCATATATATCCATAAGTGTTTGCTGCTGCAGAAGTGGAGCCTGCATGCGTCAACTCCTAGGAAAGTGTCTCAACTCCCAGAAGCAGTAATTTTCTTTACAGAAATAGCATGTCAGTAAGGGAGACGGAGAGGGTCATGACTTCTTGTGGCTTTATTGTCTCGTGGCTGGGCTTGGTACTATGATGTGCTAGTTTTGCTCTGGCCAGCTGAAGAAACAGAACCTGAGTGTCTGAAACATCCCCAGGAGTTGAGTGAGACGTAAAAGTGCATGCTTTTACCTATTTTGTGGTTGATGTTCTTTATAATGGGCCTGTAAAAGAAACTGGTAGATAGTGAGGGTTTTGAGGTGTGGTTTTGGTGCTTTTTTTGTTTTGTGGTTTGGTGTTTTTATTTTGTTCCGTTCCCCCCTCTTCATTTAGCAAAACCAGTGAATTTGGTTGGGGGGGTCTTTACTTCTAGAATTGTCTTCTGTATGAAGAATTACCAGAGCATGAAACAGTTACTGCCTGGCCATAACTCCTCTCTTTCAAACCTTCTGTGTGTGCCAATACGCATACTGTTCTTGTTTCTAAATTGTGGATTTCTGCTGTGTTGTGCAGCACACTTGCATGAATCTTGACAGGAGAAAAGAGGTTTCTGCTGGAAGGTGAGATTCTTGGAGGCATGAGCTCTATGCCTTGAGATTTTTTTGTATTTGATTGCTTTTCTGTATGAAGAGAAAAACCATGATCCCTTGCTCGCTACACTGACAATACAATGTGGAGGCTTTTTTGTCCGTAGGAGAGCCCAAGAAACCTGTATGTTCCCATATAGAACTGTGGTCTGACCTAGAAAATGAACAGTTTATTGTAGCTGGTGTTAGATTAACAGATTGCAGTGGTTTTCTGATCTATTGGTTCAGTGTCAGTTAACTGTCTAGGCTGTGCTTCATGAACAAAAAGCTTTTGGAAGTCTAGTCCACAACTGTATCAGACGAAATCCCTGTTCACTTCATTTCCTAATCTCCTCTCAGTGTGTAGGCAAAGATTTGGATGCTGTTACAAACCAATGGAGGAATGGGAGGATATTTCTTTCTCTGCCATCTGAAAGTTACAGAAAAAAGCTTTTCATAAAATTAAAAACACCACTGAAGTCTTAATTAATTGACATCCATCTCTATTAGTGCCAGAAATGAGATAAAGCTGTTTTCTTACTGCTGAGGATTTTTTTTTTTTTTGGCAGACTTCAAATTCAGGAGTTGCTTAGATTTCATTTTGAAAGTCTAAAGATGTAATCTTTAGAATATATTTTGGGGTTTTTTTCATGCTGTTGAGTAGCAGGAAGAAATCTGTTGTATAAAGGCAATGTCAGGATCCAAAGTGTTAGACTGTTTTTTACCTGAAGTGTGAAGTTTTAATAGCCATTTTAAAAGCTGATGTGAAGCACTATTCATATCCTACAAAGGTTAAGTTTTATAGCTTTCTAAAAATGGTGTGTGCTTAGGTTACAAATGCATTTTGAATTCTCTAGTACTATCTGAAATGTTAGTGTGGTGAAAGATACTGGATCTGAATGGATCTCATCTGACCTATGACCAAAACAATGAAATCTAGGTTTTTTTCTTAATAGACAGTTTCTCCTTTTTTATTATAAAAGTAAAATACCTGTTTTTAAATAGAGGCAATAGACACTACTGTGCAAATGTATCAAGTATACTGTGTGCTATTAAAGAAAGTACTTGTCTTAAAAGGTAGTTCAATGAAAAATCATGAAGTGTATGCTTGCAGCCTTCTGGAAGACAGGCAGTTTGATCCCTCGATATCTAAATAGGACTGAACAGGCATTGCATTGGCCTGGCCAATTGGACCGGCGAATGACTTGAGAATTAGCAAGAGATGAAAGAAGGCACATAATATCTGGCTACTGAGGAGACATCTGTGTATCTCAGCAGTTCTTGTTTCTTTTCTTTCTGAAGGTGCATCTTTGTGTGTTCTTGCAGGGGGATTTCTTTAGGGATGAGGTGTGACTTTGGACAAAGACGAGGAGTTCTGGCTTGTGTCACCCAAGCTCCTTATGTTAAGAAGGGCACAACTTTGGCAATAGATAAGAGGTTGTTTAGCTTTTTTAACTACGTAACTGTGAAAAATCAGACTGGTTCTAGGTATTTTTGCCATTAATGGTGTTCCAGTGGTTTTTTTAGCATGTACATACACAAGATAAACAAAAGAAACTGAGATGACAGATATTTAAAGAGCCTGCTAGCTTTTCTGGGCAATTCTTTTCTGGGCTGAAAGCCCCAATAATTCTTTTTCGTTGTCCTTTTTTTTTTTTTTTTTTTTTTTAAAAAGAGATCAAGAATGCCAATAGTGGCTCCTGACAACCCTGCAGAATGTTTGAGAAGCTGTGACTTAACATGTTTTCTGTCACTACTCTTGTAATGTATCCCAGTAACTACAAGTGCCTTCAGTTCTCTAAGGCTGTGCAAAAAATTGGGTTTTAGAATACAAATGGGTTAGAGAGTTGAGATTTTTATCTTTAATCAGTGTGTGCGATGCCTGATTTCACTAGTGAAAGTCATCTTGGAAATGTTACCCTCAGAATTGCCTCAGTCTTCATTTAGTAGTCAGCATTGTTACCTGCCTTGCGGAGTACATGGCTGTGTGGCTGATGGTGACTGCAGAAGTGGTTAGTCCTTTTGAAGGGCAGGGTAGCCGCAAAAGATGGGGACGCGTTTTTCCTCTCTCTCTGAAAATGAGTGCATCTAGAATCCAGCAAACTTTGTGGCAGAGACCAACAGAGAAACACTTTCTCTTACTTAAAAGCAGCTTTTCTGGCACAAAAGTGTGACAGCTTTTGTGTCCTCTATTGGCTCAAGTCCAGATGGCTGGAGCAAAATCTTTGCTTAGTGAGGGATGTGACTTGTAACACAGAAGTAGGGGAGCAAACTCTCAAACACTGTTGCTGGGCTTCCAACACAATAAAGTGCGGCTCTTGCAGTCTGTAACGTTTCTGTCCCGAGTGTTTTTTGTTAAATTTACAAGCTCCACCAAAACAAAAACAAAACCACCATTTAAACTGGGGCTGAATTTCTTAAAAGGAGCCGTGATTTTTATAGTGTAGCTACAAATGACTCTGAATAACCATCTATTTGAACAGGTTGTGTGTTTCTAACAATAGATCTGTTCTTTTTGATGGTAACCACAGTGAGATGCCATTCACCTTTACTTGACTTCAGAAGAAACCAGGCAGAGAACTTTATATGGCTAAACCATTTGTTTAATATAATCTTGTTATTTCAGCAATACTCAAATTCATATTTAGCAGTATGTTTTGTGATGCAAAACATGCTCCGGAATAAATTCTTCTGTGCTTCTTGATGATTGACTTCATGTAAACTAGCATGGTAGAACTTTAAATATATATTCATATTGTTTCTCTGAACAGATTCTGAGTGCCTTTCTATGTAATATCTGAAATGAGCATTATTGTGTAATGGTATGGGCTAGTCCAAGCGCTGGGAGGGAACTTCCCTAGTTTAGCATTTTCAGATGTCTAGGTTTAGTCACTATAATTCCGTGTGTGATAGCAATTGGCTAATTACAAGTATGTGAAAATGCTTGGTTTATTAAGAAAGATAGATTGGTAATAAGCAGACTTGTTTTTTTGCCATATAATTCAAATTAAGGTAGGTCTGAGAGTTCTTACTGTTTGATAAAGCTTTGAATGTGGTTTTTGTGATACCCTTGTTAAAGAGTGTACAGTAATTAGTAGAGCTATGAAGAGAAGCACTCAAGCAACGTAACATTTAATTGGAATTGTTAAACATTTAAAGGTAATAATACGTGAACTGAGTGTTGGAATGTGCTGGCAATGTTGTGTCACAGATGAAATTTTTGGGTTACTTAGCTCCTTTGATACTTCTGAGTTTTTAATATCAGGCCAGTGAAGTATTTTGTATTTTCATTTTTTAAATTGTGTTGTAAAGAACGTAAATAATAATTGTACTTCGCGTTTTAGTACATGCCATTTTTAAGTCTGTAAAAATCGGGAGAGGGGGCAGGAAATCTCTCTTAAGCCTGTAAATCTTCTCTATGTTAATTTATGCCAAGTCTAGAAGTTCGATAAGCCCTACTTATGGGAATACACAAAGGATAAAGTGGTCTTGCTAAGAAGTTTTCACTGTTGTACTTACGAAGCAGTAATTTAAGTTGCAAAGTAAATATGCAGGTTTAGCTTATGGTTTATTACCAAAAGTATAGTTCAGAAATATATATTTCACAGCTTTTTTTCTTTATTAACTCCTCTCATCCCAACTCTGAACCAACCAGAACTGAAGCCGCTTCGTAGTCACATGAAAATAAAGGTTTGCTGTGGGTAGTGTTCTCAAATTGGTTAACACCTATTCTTCCATTTTAAAACTCAAACCTGGATGGATCATATGACCATGAGTAAAAGTCTGTAAGATTATTTTTCTTCTATTGAAAATTGAATTAAAGCATTAGTGTGCAGAAGTGGGGAAGGGTGGGGAGGCTGTTAGTAATCTTTAATCTCGAAACGTCCAAGCTCTCTTATCCAGCAGTTCCCCTCCTTCCCCTAGAGACGTGGAGCTTCCTGCCATCTGCCTTTCTGCTTCTTCCCGCTGCCCCCCGGTTAGGGTTGCTGCAGTCATCTGTAGTCTCCCTGCGCTCCCTCTTGAGGCAACATCCATACTGGGCAGTGATAAGTGCAGGCTGTAGGGCATGGTGTGTGTCCAACAGCCAAACATCCTGCTGGTGAAGTCTGGCCGGTGCAGTTTTGCCTGGATTGCGCCTCAGCACGGCCATGTTGTGTTGGAGCACGTGCGAAACCACACCACAAGCGTGGGGAGCCTGTGCCCTCGCTCTGTGTAGCTCGCTGGTGTAGATGTAGCCTGTGTAATGTTATCCCACCCCATCATTATTTATCATAAGGGCATTACATCTGGGGAGCAAATGGAGGGGTATGTCTCTCCATTAAGCTGTTCTGAAATAGAAGCTTTTAGTGTTCAAAAGATTTAACTAGAAATTAACTTCACCTTTGCAGACCCAGTGTTTTTAGACTGTCTAGTTTGGGTATCGCTTTGTGACCCTGTTCAAGTATTCAACCTCACACACATGAACAGCAAACTGCTCTTCAGGAAAAACATTTCACTGAAAAATAGGGTGAGGTTCTGGATTCTCAGTGTGACCACTGAAGAGAAGTATATGAGCTTTCTGGTGGTTGCTTGCATAGTGATGTTGTTGTAGAACGCTATGTTTTGTTCATACAGATCCATCAGTATACAGTCCTGTTAAAACAAAGTTAAAATATTCCTAAAGATGTAGGCAACACAATTTTCTCATAAACATGCCTCTTACCTATGGCATTAAGGGATTTGCAAAGGTTTCCTTGATGAACAGAAGTTTCTTGCTCATAAATACTTAGGTCAAAGTTCAAACTGAAGCATATTCTATTTGGAATAGCAGGATTTTTGTTATTATTTTTATCCACTGTTACAGAAGATGCCATGTGTGTTGGATTTTCCTTCAACTGCTGTTTACAAGTTACTTTGCAAATTGCAAATGCCTTCTAACTTGTAGTGGGAGTCTAGTACCCGCATTAGAAGAAGGAAAGAGGGGGGGGGGGAAAAAAACCTAGAAGACTCTCCTATTTTCCCTGACAGTAACCTCACTGCTTGGATGGAAGACATTTGTAGGCAGCAACAGGAACAGCTTACTTAACAAATAAGCAAACACTGTATGGTTTTGACATTGTGTTAAACATTTTTACCCAAGAGCAATTGCCCTAATCATTTTTATGGAGTTCAGATAGTTACTTTGAGGCATTCATCCTATAAACCTACAATTAGAGCACTTAGGCACTTGCACAGGTGCAATTTAGTGATGATACAATAAGGATAACAATGAAGCTAATTTTGTGTTCAAAGGGTATTTTAAAGCAACTAAATTTCATTGCAAGACATGTAATTAGATTTGTTATTGTAGGAGGAAGGTTATGAGGGTAGCACCAGGTTACAGTACACTGAGCTCAATAATTTAAGTTTCAGGTAATTTTTGGTTAATGAAAAACACAAATCTTGAGCTCAGCTGTAGCTTTTCCTTGATGACTCTCTGCTCTTTATGATACACAATCCATCAAAAAACCACCCACAGATATGCTCTTTTGAAATTCCTGCGCGGAAACGTCAAAACTTAAATGCCTTAGCATATACAGCCTTACACAAAATTCTGCCTTTTGATCCATGTGAATGACGTGAATGTTTCTCAGATCTAGTGTTTGGGCTTTGCTATTAGAGACTAAGAAAGCATGGCTTTGTTGAAGAACAGCTTCATTGCTGCCTCTCAAATGAGGATTGTGAAGAGTCTATGTGTTCTGTTGAGATTGTTGAGTTTATTTATACTGTGCCTTGTGTTGGTTCTTAAATACCAGGCCATCATCTTGCTACAAACCCCCAAGATGGGGATTATTTTACCTATGGGGTTGTTTTTTTCTGATTATGTGCTACAGGGAAAATAACCTTTTCAGATATTTAGTCAAGAAGCAACGTCTATCTGCTTAACGCTTACTGCCCAGCTCTGTCTTCATGGATCATAAAACTAGTACACAGCTTGCTGCTTGTTACAGGCCTGTACAGACAGGTTTGCTGGGGAAATTTAAGGCAAGTCAGTTGAACAGGTTAGCTCAAGAGCTCTGTTGTTCTGTCCCTGCAATGGAAAAATACGTGGAGATTTGCAGTTATCTGTATCAAAAGCACTCATTCAGTTATTTCACCAGGAGGGCAATGCCCCCTAGAAACAAGCCCTTAAAAAGTGCTTTGAAACCTCCAAGTGTCACTAGGCATTTGAAATAGAAATGAGCAGTTATCTGACACATTTTTCAGAAGTTGTACTGACAGAGGAAAGAGCTCTGCTCTAAACTTAGTCTCCTGACCGCAGGTGTGGACTTCCGCAGTATCTGGGTATTGTTTGCTGAAGCTGTGACCTCTTACCTGGCTGTTTTGTGATGCTGTTGGTTTTGGCATGTGTGCTGTGAGAACTTTAATCAGCTGTAGGGCATATTAATGTAGGCTTTTAAAAGTGCCTTGGTTGTGCAAACAGTTTGACTGATTACCTGAAGCCCATGTAGTTTCAGTTTTTGGAAATACTGTGTGACAAATTAAGTGGAAAGCTACAAGGAAGAATTGTGGTGTTGCAACACAGCATCATGAAAAAGATGGGAGGAGGTGGTAGACAGTATTATTAGCCACAGAAGTCTGGAAGATAAGTTAGTGTTCTCTTTTCCTTCGCATGTTTTAAAGAACTGCAGTAAAAGTTGCTGTATGATTAAAGGAAGAAGCAAGTGTGTTTGACAATAAAATTATTTTTCTACGTCAAAATTAAGGAAACCAGTTAAACTTGCAGTACAACAGCCACTATACTAATAGCATAAGAGACTAAATACCCCTGCTAAATCAATCTGGGAGAAAAAGTAAGAAAAACCCCATATAATCTGTGTCAGGACTTGAAGCAAATGTACAGTGAGAATTTTTTATTTTAATGGCAGAGGATTGATACATATCTGTTGTAGCAATGATGGACACTCAACATCTTTTACAAGTAGCTCTTGCCTGCCTTTTGATTAATTAAAAGTTTTCTTTTAGTGAGTGGTAACAGTTGTTGAATGTAAGCTGCATGCTTTAGCGTCTTGCATGTATGTTAGGATGTAGGGAACAGGTGTTCCAGGTTCAAGTTTAATCTAAAATTTCATGAGGGGACACACTCTCATGTAATACTGGGAAACCCAGAGTGCCAGAGAGCTGTGCTCATGTGGGTCAAAGAGTAGGTTTGAGAGTTTGTGGTTGGAGAAAAGTTGTTGGTAGATGAGCGTGAGGTTCATCTTTACAGGGTTGGTGAATACATGAACAAAGCTCAATATTCTTTGGGTGTTCATGCTCTTCTGCTGTGTGAAACTGTTTTCTAAAGCAAACAAACTATTGCACATTTAAAGATTCTTATGAAAATTAGCCTTCCAAAACGCAGTTCTCCAACATTATATAATTAACCACTTTTGGAAACAAGGAAAGACAGATTCTTGAATGTATAATTTACACTGATGTCACAGAATCCATAATTCAGGAGTTAAGGGATGGGGTTGTTTGCTCTTGATTGATTGTAATTGCAACCAGAGTGGGAAAAAAAAAAAAGGCAAAGAGAAATTCTAAAGGTAATTTTACCATGGAAGAAAATAGACCATGGCACTAGTATGAAATTTGTTACTTTTATCAATGTAAATTGACCAAATCTTAATATTTTATTACAATATTCAGTGTTGACATCAATCAGCCTTTGACCTTCTCTCTTACTTCATGCTGATCCACGCTTCCTGAGGCTGTTGTATTTTCAGCCCCCCTGAGCAGCTTCAAACAGCAGTTATTTGAGGGTGGGGGAGGATGAGCATGCTGGAGCTGTCAGATCTCATGCACACCAACTCTGCAGAAAGAGGGAGATTCATGGCCCATTGTGGATTTTGTTGCAAGCTGTGGTAGATGTGTAATTAGAGGACACAGGGTTAGCTGCCACAACATGCTTGAGCTTCTTGTCTTAAACCAGTCTTGTGACAGGGAGTCCTGTAAAACTAGTGTAATACAGACGGGAAACGGGTCTGTTCAGATACAGAGGGAACGTTTGAACTGTCTTGTTCATAGCTGAGAAGTTGTTTAACGGCAGATTTGATT
The DNA here is from genome assembly GCF_949628215.1 of Phalacrocorax aristotelis. Classification (NCBI taxonomy): domain Eukaryota; kingdom Metazoa; phylum Chordata; class Aves; order Suliformes; family Phalacrocoracidae; genus Phalacrocorax; species Phalacrocorax aristotelis. Next base: position 123,098,498 of record NC_134276.1, on the reverse strand, counting down.
GTAGTTATATTGGATATACAGTGGCTTAGAACAAAAGAGGAGCACAGGACAAGAACAGACATTTGTACTTGGGCAGTTGTGCTGACTTTAGACTGTTATGCTGATATTTAGAGTGAGAATGGGCTTTGCCCATTAAAATGACTAATAAATCTTTCTATGGCACAGTGGAAATCCTGGGGAAAGTACCAGGGGATGGGTAAAAGCCATTGGGCTTTCTTAGTAATGGTTGCCTTTTGTGAAGCACAGGTGTTTTGGGGTTTTTTTTTTTTCCTCCTTTAGAGGAGGGAGGTGGCTGGTGGACACAGAAGGGGCAGAGTCTTCTCATTGACCTTTTGGTATGAATCAGACAGGGTTGGCAGGTCTGGGAGGAGAACTGATGACATTTCTGCAGGAGGCAAACTTCTGTTTTCAGTGACTGGGGGGAAAATAAGAATGATTCTGGAGTATCCTTCTTTCAGAGCCCTTCCTGAAGCATTTTCTTCAAAAGACCTATCTGAACCATGATACGGGTAAATCAACTTGCCCCAGTGCTTATAAGGGAAAGATTTATTCTGTGGCATATATGGACAACGCAGGAACTATGGAGGGAGGGCACATTTTAGTATTCATCTCTTGATATTGTCAAATGGAGAAATGAATTATGTGATGATTTAGAGGCGGCCATGAAAATAGCCTTAACAGATGGAGAAGTGTTGCAGTTTGGGGACTGGAAATTCAAACATTGACACAAAGATCCCTGAAATGAGAGATTCGCTGTTAGACAGAAGAGCTTATGAATTAGAGGAAAAGCTGTTGATCATTTTGGGGTCTGAATCTTGTCCTCTTGTAAGGCTGTAGTGTTCAGAGTAGATTGCTTGCTTTCCCTTAATGAAGGCTAGCAGCTGTTTGCAATGCTGAATTTAAGCCCTTGGAGATATGCATTAGCAAGCAGTAGTACTCAAAAATACATGATAAATGAATGTTGTATGGCTGCTCATTCAGCGTATATGCTTATGTGATGGCCATGCACAAAGTAGGATTATAAGAATATATTTCACTTCAAGGGAAAACAGCCATAATAGCCAGCTGGGAAATGCGGTAACTGATCCTGATCACCCTCCCCCCCCTTGTTTATTTGGGTTGAAGTCTGTTGTGTGGCAAGCAAGCAGTTAAAAATAAAACTATAAATAATTGTGTTAATCAGTGTATAATTTATCTTTGTATTTGTTTATTGCCTTGAGTACTTGATTAGACAGCTCTAACATACAATTAATCAGTAACCTTCAGTGTTAACTTCTCAGCACTGTTTAATTAATCGGTTGTGTTGCAGAGGCTCTGCTGGGTAGGAAAGCCAAGAACTGTGCCATGTAAACACTTTTTTTAATGTCAAGTGAAGGTTGAGATGTGCTTTATTTTTTTCCTTTATTAGCTTAATTGAACTAATCAGGCTTTCAGGGTCTAGGCGACAGCTCTAGAGGCAGTTTTAAAAAATAGACAAAATACATGGAAACAATGTGTCGTATAAATTCTGGAAAGTTTTGTGCCTTAACTATTATCGTAAGTCTTTAAGTGTGCTGATCATCACATGCTTGTTAAGTACCAGTACAAGGTAAAGACCAAAGTGAAATCAGTTATATTATGGTGGTAGTTTATTTCATTAACACTGACAATGTGAGGATTGATTTTTACCTTTTCTAGACACAGAAAAGCTACCTGCAGATCTATAAGTGTTGGAGGGTTTTCGTCTTGGTGCTGCAGGCAATTACTGTAAACACAAGTATTGATGCATTTTGGGCATTAGATCTGTGTGAAAGAGATTTTAAAGTCCTTCCGCAGATATCTAGGAGAGAGTGAAGATGTGGGTTCTGGTTCTGGCATTTTACAAAGAAGCTATTTGTCAAAGTTAAGCCTTGCACACTTAGTGTTACTCAGACCCTCAAAAATACCATGAATGCAACAAATACTAGTTTCAAAAGTGGCAAGTCTTGATTACCTCATAACAGTTATGTGAACTTGGAAGGAAAATTGCACATTTCAGTCTTAATACTTTGAATTTGGTTGAACTTATGAAGATCATATGAATGAAGTACAAGTGGAAGTGCTAATGTATATACGTGTGTTTCTGTGAAAGTGCCGAAAGAAAGAGCAGGATGAGGACTGTAAGAATAGCCCGTCTTGATAACAACAGACACAGTTTTGGGTATACTGCTCCCAGGACACCATTTCTAGTAGTAAAATTCAAGAACATGTGGCTTATAGCAAGACCAGAGGGCCTGCACTCTTGTAAGACTACAACATAGATGACTGCTCAGAACCCTGTCTTTTGCTGGTAACAGAATGATCACAGTAAGACTGCAGCATATCACCTGATTTTTTTTTTTTTTCCTTTCATGTTAGCTCACAAAGGAAAAGCAAATATATGTTTCAAACAAACAAGGAGAAGCAAACAATGAGCAGCAACCCCTCCTAAGATTTATGAAGGCTGAAATCAGGAACATCTTGAAGCAAAGGATGGTGCCCTAGCAAATGTTGACCCCAGCTGGTCATATAAGAAGGAATTCATAGGCAGCATCCCATATTATCTGTGCTGCACACAAGAGATCCTGACCAGACCGTTTGGACACATGTGCCGTGGTACTTCCAAGTCTGCAATTGCAAGAGTGTGAGTGAGTGAAATCTGTGAGAGAATGGAGGGAATAAAATCAACTTAGAGATACAGTAAATAAATATAACTTCCTCTTTCCATGTGACCTCCCATAGAGTTCTCTTACAGAAATTTTTCAGTGGGACGATAGATGGGAATTCTTCACAGAAAGAGAATGAGAAATAAGTGGCAGTACTGACAAAAATGCCAGACCATGAACTGCAACAGTGAAAAGGTGGTATTGCAAAATCAATGCAGCTCCCTCTCAGGGTAAAATAGAGGGGTCATCTGTCTTCTTCCTAGCAGACAGTCATCCACATCAGCTACAGCTGAATATGTTAAATGGAAGCCTCATCCAAAAAAAGTATCAAGCATGGCACTGCTAAAAAAGACCAGTGTCACTACTTGTACCTGACAGTTGGGTTGGGCTGGAGTAGAAAGGTTGCTGTCTCTTGCACAAAAAGCCAATACTGTCTAGGGGTGGGAGCGGAGAAGCCTTTTGGTAGTAGTAAGCTAGTTATAGCTTTACCTGTGAAGGAAATATTCTGCTTTACCCTTCCTCATTCAAAAGTATGCTATTTAGTTAAAAGAAGAATTTGGACACTTCTTGCATTTGTTCTTTTCAGTTTGGCATTACCTACAAAACTACCATATATTCAAATGCAGGATTCCATCTGCCAATATTTAGCTCGTGCACTCAAGTGTATATTTTTCTAACGCTCATTGAGATTCTGCAGAGTAGACACTGTTTATTCATTGCACACGTCTGGTGGCTTTAGGTAAACTAAGTAAAAAGAGGCTGAAATACTGATGATACTATTTTTCAGCTTAGTCTCTATTTCCCTGTGCTTTGCTCTAAGCTTCAATAAATACCAAACTATTTCTTAGCCTGAAAGTTCATATTACATTATTTTTCTAATACATGGACTAATCTCAAGACATTGAAAGGCTCGTTACTGCTGTAAGTCTGGATACAGTGACCACTGCTATCAAGTGCAGCTCTGTATCTGAATTCCTATGGCCCCAAGTATATGACTGAGCAAAGTAGCTAAAACAAATCACTCAAGTACTCAGAGACTTTAAAGTCTAGAGGCAGCTTAAATTCATTTTTCACAAATCCATCATGTACACAAGATTTAATACCTTAGAATTATAAAATTGTTATTGAAGTAGACTTAGAATTACTTTTTTTTTTTAACATGGATGCTCATGGACCAGCTAGGGGTACTGTTTTCCTGGTCTGTGGTTCATGAATAAGGAGAAACTGGTTGGTGATGTAATCAATGACTAGCAAACATGAATTGATGGAGCTCAAGATCTTGAGGGTATCTCAGGTGACCTGGCAAGTGCCTGAGGCTGACATCCCCCCCACCCTGCTCCAAGCATGAAAATGTTTCTACCTGTTATTCAGGGAAGCAAAGTAGATATATCACAACTGAGCTTCAGTTTGAAAGGGCAGCACTGGGGAGTTGGGAGCAGGGGCAGGCTACAAAGGAGGAATTTAGAAATGTTGCATGGGCTCATAGTGATTGTGGTAGGAAAGCCAAAGTCAGCTGGAGCTGAAAGTGAAAGGGCAACAAGGCAGGCTTCTGCCACTGTGTGAGCAGTAAAAGAATAAACAAGGAAAATGAGAACCTGTTGCTGATCAGGACAGGTGATTCGGTGATAATGGACACAGATACGAAGTCCTCAGAGCCTTCTTTCTCTCACTTTTCACCAACATCTCTCAGAGGTCTTGATAGACAAGCTGACCACAAGCTATCAGTGTGCCCTTGAAGCGGAGGGCAAACACTGTCCTGGGCTGCATTAACAGGAGAATAGCCCCAGGTCAAGTGAAGTGGTTATTCCCTTTACTTGGTACTCACTAGACCACATCTGAAATCCTGCATCTGATTTTGGGCCTGCCAATACAAGACAGACACGGATAAACTGCAGCAATTGTGGTGGGGGCCTGCTGTATGAGGAGGGGCTGAGGGAGTCGGGCTTGTACAGCCTGGAAGAGTGGTGGCTTTTAGGGACACCTGAAAGCAGCCTCCTCCCTAGGAGGAGGTTCCATAAAAGACAGCCAGGCTCAGTACTGAGGTTCAGAGGGGGAGAATAAAAGATGGTGGTCTTAAATAGAAATGGGACAGCAAAGAAAACAAATACTTTCACTGGGAGGGTAAGAAAGTTTCAGTGGGAAGGAGCAGGTTGCCTGGAGAGGTTATGTGGACTCCCATCGTTGGAAGGTTAAAGACCTGCCTGAATAAAGCCTTGAGCAGCCTGATGTGATCTCATGGCTGACCCTGCTTTGAGCAGGGAGCTGGACTGGAGACCTCTTGGGATCCTGTCCAACGTGAATTAATCTGTGATGATTCTGTGTAATAGGTTAATCTCTGCATTATTGCCCTTCCTTTGCTTCCCTTCTTTGTTCCTAGTCTTGATGTTGGGTATATGTGAAGATTATGTGAAATGTATTTTAAGGGAAGACAAAGACCCTTTGAAACCCTGGTTTCGAGGGTTTGTCCAATAGTAAATTGTGTTTGAAAACTAGGCAATGCTGGTGCAATGTGATATGCTTGGGGTTAGTAGTCTGAATTGTGACTTTGTTCCTAATGGCAGCCTGTTAGCAATATACAATCCCAGCACAATTCAGTGATTTCCTTATGTATTTAGGAAATGTATTGTGTTCCCCTCTGACTTTTCTCTCCTCCCATACTTCGCTACAAAGGCCTGTGTCACAGCATACATTTCTTGTTGACACAAAATAGCAGGAATCTAATATGGTGTACTTGGTAGGCTGTGTAACATAAGCATTAGATACCAGACACACTGGTGCCAAACTAACTAACAAAATCATTTATCAGATCACTTCAGGGGTTTTCCTGCGTTTGCTTTACCACTCTTTGAAGAGTGATGTAATAGGCTCTGACTGACTTCTTGTCAGCAGGGAATACACAATACGATGTCTGGCTTTTGAAATCAAACCTCCAAGGGTAGGCTCTGTGCAGAGAGCTGTAACGTGACTCTTGAATTCTCAGTATAGGCAAGTCCGCTTTTATAAAAAGGCAGTTTAGTATGAATGACAATGCAAAGCGCTAGAACTCAACGCTCACCCCCCCCCCCCCCCCGGAGCTGTTTCTAAGGTGTGCATTTTTCAGAAATGGAATGACTTAGGCCAGGTCACTTCAATCATTCAAAGCAGACAAGGTGGAGATCTTATGCATATATACCTATATACTGTATAAGACAGTTGTGTTTTGTCAGGAGAATGCTCTAAATTGTTGATCTTTTTCCAGTGTGGCCTCTATTTTACATATGAATGTATAATTGTAATGTTGTCTCTCCTAGCCAGCTACGACTTCTTTGTACCTCCCTCTAAGAACCTTGTATGAAAACATCAATATAAGGAGAACTGTACATACCTTTTGATATATTCAGTCTGCAGGGATCTCTAAAGCCCTTATTTTCACTGACAAACAGATCATCTAAGTAGTTGCATTGAAATAAACTGTCATGCTGGCAGGTATCCTGTGCTTTGTCCTTCTAAGGAAAAAAAAGTACACTTAATTACCTGTTTCTTTGGTGTTTTTTTTCTGTGGGTTCATGACCAGAGACCTCTGTTCTGGACTTTTCTTCTTGGGCAAAAATAATCTAGCGGGTTGAGTTTGAAAGTCTTTATGCTAGAAAACTGACAGGTTTTACTTGCAAATTTGTAATTTTTCAATTGTTTAATTCCTACTCCTGAAACTTTTGTTATTTCAGGATCTTCCTGAGAAATTGTTGCCAATTGCAATAAGAAATGTCACTAAAGACAGCAGTACTCAACGTTTTCTAAACATGTCAGTAATTTTTACCTTATTGTTCAAGGGTATTATTTTGAAGTTGTGTATTTCGGTTGCTATATTCTACTCTCATCTGGATTCAACATCAAAATAAGGTACCAAGTGTTGTACTTCATTGCTAACCATCTGCCAAAGCTGAATTATGGTGATTTTGAATGACTGGAGCAAGATTTTCCTGTGGGCTCAGCAGTGTAAGTTGGAAAACTAATTTGGCACCATAAATGGATTTGTCACCACATGGGCACATGTAGTCTAGAGTCTTATACCAGCCTTGCTTTCAGACATCTGTAGATTATCATAAATATGTAAGCCTGTGTTCTCCAATTCTTGGGCTTTAATCTAGGGATTGTGAGATCTGGACAGGTTTACTATTCTGGGTCATCATTTTGTTTCTCCTTCTCGAAACGAAGTTTCACACACTGTGGGCTTACTCTTGTGCCTATTTAGAAAACAATGAATGGCTTACTACATTTGAAACAAGGGGAAGTTAAAGTACCCGATAACTGCTGGAACTAATGCAGTGAGGTCAGGTCCCATTACCGTCATCCTACAAATTTCAGTCTGTTAAGTAACATTCTTACCGCTTAGCTTTTGGTAATTAGAGAGTCACCATTTGCATTCCTCTTCCAGCTGCTTTGGAAGTGGGAAGACCTAGGGCTGCCCAGGCTGCTAAGGGATGCTGTCTCCCTGTGGTGTGTGTCTCCCTGACACTTCTAAGCTCCTTTAGTCGCACCTCCCTTTTCTGCTTGCTGGTCTCACTGATGTCAGGCCAGTGGTCTGAGATGTTTGCAGATATGTTTGTGTGTCTGTCAGTCTGGTGACCCTGTACATAAACACCCTGGACTGTGGTCTGGTGTGACATCTAAAGTTCCATGTTTGGTTGCAAATTCATTACTCTGGTGGATATGAAGTCCAGGCTCTCTAAGCTCAAACCTCAGTAAAACAGTTTATTTTTCTTTTATTTTGTTCAGCTTCTGTGTCTGAAAAATAGAAATGCTAATACTGGTCTTCCTAGGTAGCTTATATAGATATAGCAAAAATGCCTGTAAACTGGTTCATTCAAAAAATCTTTGTTATTTAAAAATAAAATGGTATGAAATATATATCAAATACATGGGGGTCCTTACGTGTGCAATTTTTATATTGACTTCAGCATTTTTACACTACACTCGTACACGTTTTGCAATTAATTTTAAATGGAAAAAAGGATGAAAAGGCAATTTTTACCCCTTTGTCAGCTAATTAGTTTTCTCCAGCATCGTCGAAACCAGTGTAGCACATGTGTCATGTTGTCTGCTGGATTATAAAGCACAATGTAATTAATTAAGATTAATCTCTCTAGAGCTAGTTTCTAGATCAGGTGAAACTTCTGGCCTTGTCCCCTGCTTTGAATGTGTGTATGCACTTTTGGTGGGTGGAACAGGGAGATCTACAGAAAACTTATTTTCATTTTGTTCAGAGTATCTGGTTTGTTGCTTGTGGAGAGAAAAGGGCAGGAGGAAGAGGGAACGTGGTTGGATGAGGTGTCTGGTTTTCCTTGCCTTTCCCACTCTAGTTTTGGAAACTTCGTGAGGAGGTATGGCCTGGGCTCATCTACAGAGAAAAGAAGCAGTAACAGGTAGATCAGTATGATACAAAGAGTCCAAAGAAGGGCAACGAAGCTGGTGAAGGGTCTAGAGAGCAAGTCTTATGAGGAGAGGTTGAAGGAATTGGGGTTGCTTAGCCCGGAGAAGAGGAGGCTGAGGGGAGACCTTATCACTCTCTGCAACTACCTGAAAGGAGGTTGTAGCGAGGTTGGTGTCGGTCTCGTCTCCCTGGTAACAAGCGGTAGGATGAGAGGAAATGGCCTCAAGTTGAGTCAGGGGAGGTTTAGATTGGATATTAGGAAAAATGTCTTTATTGAAAAGAGTGGTCAGGCATTGGAACAGGCTGCCCAGAGGTGATAGATTTGCCATCCCTGGAGGTATTTAAAAGATGTGTAGACGTGACACTTCAGGGCATGGTTTAGGAGACATGGTAGTATTGGGTTGGTGGTTGGACTTGATGACCCTAGAGGTCTTTTCCAACCTTAATGATTCGATGATTCTATAAAGCAAGACTGGGAACAAAGGACTCCCCACTGAAGCTCCTTGATGCTTACATGACCAGACCAGCTAATGGTTGATCTCCTCCCAGATAAAACTAGGAGGGTAAGTGCTTCCTGCCCAGAAACAGAGCCATAACAGATCAGTTATGCTTTTGAAGTTCACCAGTGGGAGATCCCTAGCGATTTTGGACAGCTGTCTCCTGGAGAATTGATCACTCAGGTAGTCCCACTGCATGAGCAAATTAATTCTGACAAGGTCACATATTAGTGAGCCAGTAAGTATGCAGTGTTTTCTCTTGATTTGCTTTTTGGCATCTCTCAGGGAGCAACCAATGCACTTAAAATTGCCCCAAAACATTTTTTCTTTTAAATTCCTATGTAAAGTTAGACTTCTTTTAGTTCACAGTTTTTATGATAAAGGAAGACAACTGTGTCCCAAGTCTCTGTAGAGTACTGCCTCTTCTCTCCTCTGATTTCCTTAAGCATTTCCCATGGTACTGGAATGAAGGGCAGGGGAGTGACAGAGTTAGCCTCCAGTCTATTTGCTCTCATTTCATCTTCAAGAGCATGTATCTTGATTTTGAAATAAAGTGTGTGATTTTAATGACCATAAAGGATCGATTACAAAACAGCTATCTACCCAGTGAAAAATAAAAGCCTATGCAAACCCACTGTATCCCAATCTGTCAGTCTTTGTGATTATCTTCTGTCATGCACTCAAGAGGTTTGTCCAAGACACAGGAGAGAGATCCAACTCCTCTCTGTGCATCTAGCCCTTCTGGGAGAAACTGCTTTTATGCTGTACCTCAACCACTGAATTTAAAACCTGAATGAGGCTGTGAAAGACAGCCAGGGTAAAGTCACACCCCTGAACCTTTACAGTCTGTTGTCACATACCTTGCAGAGGTAGCTTTCATACTCCAGAAGGGATGTAAAATACAGCGGTCGTAACAAGGATTTGTTTGCTCTTAGCTTATGTGCAGCTCTCACAGAATAAGTGCAAAGGTGTAAGGTAGAAGGAAATAAAACTCTGGAGAGAGTATATGTCTAGTGACCTTAATACAGTATGTTGATATAATCTGCATCAATTCTGCTTTTTCCCAGCCTTGATTCTTGGATGGCAGTATAGCTTATGCTTGAACAATCTTATTCAGTTGTTACTTGTTTCATTGTAGGAGGAAAATGCAGACATAGGTCAGAACATGTAACAAAATCCATTTTTGTCCCAGCAGTATTATTCTCTACCATCAAGTTGAACAGAGTTGACAACACATGGTACCACATAAGTTATCCTTATTTGTATGGTGGGGGGAAGACTGTTATTTGTATACATTACTTTTGTGATCTCCCTGAAGAAAAAGAATGGCAGCATTTATCCTTCCCTGTGAAGGGTCACATATCGGTTAATAAAGTTCACAGAGTTACTGATACCAGTGACAAGTCAGTCAGTGTAGATACGTGAGAAGATTAAATTCCTATAAGCGTCCCCCAGATCAGTAGGTATCAGCTGATTTCCCTGTTCAGTAGAGTGGATAGATGTCCATCCAAATACCTAATCTTGATATTCTGAGGAGGCAAAATACCTGGGTAGTAAATAATACAGATCCTCCTGCCCCCCCACCAAAGGGCAAAGGATGTACCAATGCACTAGCAAAACAAATGTGATCAGGTGTTGTGTTAGTGCAGTCTGCAAAAAAGGATCTGTTACAATTAGACATTGGTCTGAGAGAGGTGATAGCACATTTAAACATCAAAACTAGATGTTTCTTGGCTGTGTCTCAAAGCAAGTTCCCTCAGCTTTTCACCACCTCGGGAGATAGTCTTCAGTCATAATCAGTTAGGGTGATCTTTCCTTGAAAAAATGCTAGGAAATTTGAAAATTCATGTGTATCGGAAAGAGCTTAGATCAGAAAGAGAAGATCATGACATTTCAGAGAGCCAGAAGCTCTGTAAAAGATCATAGAATCACAGAATGTCCTGCGTTGGACTCATTGAGTCCAACTCCTGTCCCTGCACAGGACAACCCCAAATTCACAACATGTCTCTGAGGGCATTGTCCAAATGCTTCTTGAATATTGTCAGGCTTGGTGCTGTGACTGCCTCCGTGGGGAGCCTGTTCCAGTGCTCCACCACCCTCTGGGGGAAGAACCTTTTCCTGATATCCAACCTAACCCTCCCCTGGCACATCTTCCTGCCATTCCCTTGGGTCCTGTCGCCAGAGAGAAGAGATCAGCACCTGCGTCTCCTCCTCCCCTTGTGAGGAAGCTGTAGACCGCCATGAGGTCTCCCCTCAGTCTCCTTTTCTCCAGGCTGAACAAACCAAGTGACTTTAGCCACTCCTCATGGTTTCTCCTCTAAACCTTTCACATAAGGAGTTACTGTCACTTAAGGAGTTACTTATCACAAGATGAGGAGTAGTAGCTTACAATGCTAAAGGGAGAGCATGTGGCGGATGACTATGTTGTTTGGGATGGTAGATAGAAACAGATAAATATTAAAATATTTTGTTGATATTTCTAGCCTCACCAGAATGTTGCTAGATAAACTTTGTCCAAAAACAAGTGAGGAAAAAATGGGGATTTTTCCTTTGAAGCAGAAAGTGCCTCTGTCCTTTCTGTGAGTTACAGACAAAAAGATACTATCTTTTTTTCCTCTGTTGGAGAGACATGAATAGAAAGGAGTTGTTTTGTTAATCCCATCTTTCCCACAGGAACAGAATTTCCTTTTAAAAATCAGCTGTTCACAAGTTCTTAATTGTTGCAGTCTTAAAATTATAAACCGACTTTTTTCTTATTTACTTTACAACCTTTATTTACTTATTGTAAGAGCCAAATCTGCAGTGTCACAAATGTTCACTAGGAAATTTCATTGGTATTTGCTAACAGCGAAATTGTGTTACTAATTCTAGTTATTATTAACGGAAGCTATTAATTTGAAGAAGTAACATAAATGATTGCATCTTTTTTTAATCTTGGGGGTATGGTAGTAATTCAAAAGTTATGTAGGTTTTTAACTGAGATATCTAGAGAATCTGTATATATGGGTTGCTATATACGGATGTGTCAATGACAAAGTTTTCTACATTGATGTCATTGTTACATCTTCTAAACACTTCGAATGTTTTAATACTGCAGACTAGATGAAATGCCTGTGTGGTGTTCTGTTTTGTATTCAATGTCTGTGAAATATCTGCTGGTCTTTGGGGAAAGAAATCCATCACTTACGTTATCTGTGAAAAGTAATATTCTCAACACTGATCTATGACATGATTTTGCAAATGCCTGGTTTTTTTCCTAGTTGTATAAATTTAAAGATATTGCTAGCTCTTGCAGCAAGTTGTCAGCGTTTTTACTAGAAACCTTTACTTTTTGCCTGCAAAAATTCTAAAATACTGAAACTGCATATTCAGCATTTCAGCTTGCAAACAAGTGACTCTACAAAATCAGCTTGAATATTTGTACCAGTGCGATAGAAGTGAGGATACTTATTTACAGGCATGTGAATGAAAACCAGGTAAGTGAAGAGTCTTTCAGGCTCTATAATAGTGTGTTGTTACTTTGTGTATGTGGACCTCCTCAGATACGCAAAGTCACTTCATTGTACAGCTAAGGGAGGAGGTCTGCTGCACAAGGAGAACTGGAGCCCTGGCAAGTGTGGATTTGCTGGGTAGCCCTGTTCTGTAGGGAGCACTTTTGGTAGCTTTGGGTGTGTAATGGTACCGTCTGAGGCAGGGCTGGGAACGGTAACAAGGTCATGCACAGTATATTTGACTGTCAGCTTCTGCTGAGAACTTCTTTATAATGACTGTTGTCTGTGTGGGGGGTTTTGTTGGTTTTTTTTGTTTTGTTTTGTTTGGGTTTTTTTGTTGTTTTTTTTTTTTACAAATAGTTTGAGTATTCAGATAATTAATCCTGTGAGTCACAGGAATTTAGCTGACCGCTTGGGGATGTGTACATCTGAGCCAGCTGTCCAAACGGTGTTTTTTCACAGTAAAGAGGGTGTGATTCACTATAAGGAAGACCATTCATTATCAGTTCCCTAGAAGTACCTTCTCCTCTGAACTAAGCATAAAGGTGATGGTAGAGTGGTATAAAAGCCCATACTGAAGGTAATTACAGTTAGGTGAGATTAGTCGTACCTGAGATTACTGCTTTATTAATTTTCTTAGAGTAAGAAAATGGCTGTAGATGGTTCTGTTGGGGGTTACAGAAATACAGTGCAATAAATATCCTAAGTTTGAGTTTTATGAGTTCTGTGTTTTAATAGCAAATTAGTCAGGAAGCTTTACACCAGCATACAAAAATCAGTAAAATTTTTGAAATGCGTACTTAGCCCTGATAATACTTACCTTTTAAAGTGAGAAAAGTGGGGGGTGTAGTTTAAAGCAGTTCTTGAGGAGCTGAAATGGCAATTTTACAGCATGAATAGAAAAGGCAAGAGTGGTAGTGTGTTCAGATGCGTTTTTGTTGTAGATTTTCTGTATGCTTTAGATACTGGTAGGAACAACTTATTTGTACAGCTCAAGAAGGACTGTTCATGAATCAATTAATTTGCATGCTAAAAAAAAAGAGATGATTTTGATGTTGCTAAAACACACAGACAGCAACATTCACAACTTACTAAACCACAGTTTCAACAGATATACAAAAGATGCTGGTCTCAGTAATTTTCTAAAAACCTTAATACAGAATTGTGTAATGTCTTATAGTACCCAAACGTCTCTTTACAGATTAGGAAGCTAAAGATCCTCAAAGTATTTAGTGATTTAATAGAGTCAGAAGAAATTCGGGTTCTTAAGTTTTTTCAATGTTGTTTAAAATTTTATTTTACAGCATGAAACAATTTTTCATGGGACCTGTTAATTTTGTCAGTGTTTGGTATTGCATCGCATTCAGTTCAGTTAAAAATTTATCAGTTATATTTTATTGTCATCTAACCTCTTGTCATTCAGTTGCTTGTACTTCCTCACTTTTTTTCCTGATAGTTTCCTTGCCAATGCTTTGTTCGTATCTGCTTCTTTCAGTGGTATTTACGAGAGGAACCTTGAGTAACAAGAACAGGAATTTCAGATTGCTCGAGTGACATTACTTAAATAGTAAATCAGCATTTTTTCCCCTCATTTTTATTTTGGAGATGTATTTCATTTGATTTGTTGCGGATTGTGTTACAAGAAATGCTACTACTTAGCATAATAGATGCTATGGCTAGTGGTAGGTTACGATACCAATGAAGTAAGGCATTCCTTCATACGAACTTCATGGTATAGATTGTGTCCTGTCTGCATATGTGCTAGAGAATGACTCCTTTCACGACCAAGTGTTAAGTTCTTGGCTTCATCTTTTGGCTGCAGAGTCTGTTTCTCTTGCTTCCCAGTATCAAGGTCAGAATAGTTTCTCACAACCTCAAAAGATGAAGTGCCCTCCCAGCTGGTGCTCATGTGTTTTGGAGACTGGCAGCCCAGGCATCTCTTACACTACTGGTGTAATTGTTCCTAACAAGTAGATGGTGATCCTGGTTTCCTACTAAATGTCTTTGATAAAATCTATAGAGGTGGCCACTTAAAGTGCAAATAGCGCCTATTTTAGCAATCAGGTGCGGAGTTCAGGGGGAAAAAAAAAGCCTTCTTTCACGCCCTGAAGTCATATCTCTTTCTTGTCTCTTCTTTTTTCTTAAAATTCTCCTTTTAACAACGCTGCCATTCAGAAGGTCTTTCTTCCCTGTGGTCTTAATCTGACACTGAGTTTCTTAATGGAACCACCATTGAGCCTTCTAGTCTTGATTGGTTGTAATTCTTCTCTTTCCAAGTGCCTTTCCTGTAGTTATTTGTTCTGCTCAGAAGTCAGTGTTTCAGATCTTTCCTTACTCTTCAGGAGACAAATTTTCCTACTTGTCCCAGCTGTTCTTTTTGTAGTGTCCTAGGATTCAGATGAAAAGTTAACTTGCCCTTCAGTTAATCAAGGCTGTGTTCTGCTTCTGTTCTCATCAATATCTGGAGCATCTTAGCTGATTAGGAAATTGTTAAAACAGATTAACCTTAACTGTAGATTAAGGACCTAAAATGTTTGTTCGGGTCCTGGAGGGAGAGCCTTACAAGTTTAAAAGAACAACCTGTCCTCTTCAGTTAATGGCTAGCTGCTTCTTGAAGAAACTTTAAGATTGACAAAGCCTTAATTAAATTGCTTGAATTCTCAGGTGTTGACCTGATCCAACATTCATTGAAGTTGATTGATGTCAGCAAGCTTTAGACAGACCTAAGTCTAACACAAAAGAGGGATTGGAGTACTGTCTCCACTGTCTCACAATAATTATAAAACAGCTCAGCAGCTTCTTTCTGTCTCTAGCTGGAAAACAGTACAGTGGCTTGGGTTTTGCACCAAATGGCACCTGAAACACAGGGCCTTTAGGATGCTTTGGTCAAATCTGTGGACCTGTGTCTTCGTTGGTATTGTTATCTCCATGTTGTAATTAAAACTCTGGAGCAGGAGGGTATTGGGTGGTTTTGAAGAAACTTTTAAACCTTGCTTTTACTTTCTGTTTTGAAATTATATTAGAAGATGTTCTTCCTTCAGTGAAAAGACTTAATAAATGAAAATCAGTGAAAATGAAAGGCCTCTATCAGAGTCAACACCTGTCTGGTATTTGAGTGTTCTTCTTACAGTTGTTAACCTAATTTGAGAAGGAGTTAGACAAAAATGTAGCATTTCACTATAAATGGTCTTAAGAATTGGCTTGACAGGGCCATGAATAACCTGATCTGTGCCCTTCTTTGAACAGAAAGAAGGTTGCCCTAGATGATCTCTAAAAACTCCTTCAGCCCAGACTTTTCTATGAGTGTGATTTTACAGTATCTTCAGGTGCACAGTGGTTATGTGTCCACCCAGAGCTGGCTAATCCTAGAGATGTGTCTTTGACTAACTTTCTGCTTGTGCTTTGCTGTATTCTCCACCTCTTCCAAAAACCTCAGTATAAAACAAAGTTATGAGTGATGCACACTGGAAGAATTGGGAGTGCTCCTTCTGTACTCGGCAAGAGCTAGATTTTCAGAGCACATTACTGTTAACATTCTATGCCTGCAAGCAGCAAGTGGAAGTCCAAAGGAGCACTGGGAGCCTTGATGGAGCTCCTGGCAGACATGCCAACAAATACAGCGGAGTGAAGAAATAATTCATTACTTTGTTCCTTTTAAAAATTGTGTGATGGGCCTTAGACTATAAGACTGTTTAAAATGACATGGAGGACTTCAGGTATGTTTAACAGCACAAAAAAAAAAAAAATGTATTTATACAGCTTACTTTCTTAACAATCTGTTTTTAGAGTGCAGTGGAATTATTTGGGGAGGCTGATGTTAGTGAAAAAGCACGTGGGTTGAGTCTATAACAAGTCCTATGTGAGGTTGTTTTTTATCCCCCATAATGTCCTGTCGTGTGTTCCTTCCAGATGGAGATGAGTCCAGTTCAGGTTAGTTTTTAGCTGGGGAAATGGCAGGCTGAGTTATATCCTGAACTTTTATTTTACGTACACAAAGAAGAAATACTTTATAATCCACTGTTTTCTGCAGCTGGGCAGGACAAAAAGAGAACAGTGAGAGAAGCGTGAGTATTGCAGTTAATAACTTGTCTTGTGGATCCTGCAGTGGATTGGGGGTTGTCTGATGATACCTTGCAAAAGCTAGGGAAAATGCTCTTAACTTAAGCACGTGTGTCTGTTTAACATACACCAAAGGGCCTATGCTTTTCAGCTGGTTCTGTTTGGCTTGTTTTCTAAGATGAGGGACCTAAATTCCTGGAGCAAGCTGAAGAAATCCACAACTAAGGTTATCCATATTTTAAATATCTTATTACAAATCCTTGTTCAAAATTTTTGATTAAAAAAAAAAAAAAAGTAATTTCTAAGTGTGTGAAAGGGTTTTGTTTCCCGTCTTCTAGGAGCCTGAGTTATCTTCAGATAGTAAGAAAAAATTATTTGTTTATTTTGACAACTTGCAGCTTTGAATTTGATGAGTTGAGATGGATTTTGGTTAGGGTTTTTTTTTTCTACCTCTAGATATATTATTTATGATTTTAATTAATGGAGGATTCTATGGGTTTGCAACAGATTGTAGAATTTCACTTATCCATGACAATGGAATTTTAGGGGATGTTATGTTGTGTAGAGACATAATAATCATAAGTAGCTGTGCAATTGATTGTGCTTAACCTTGGGTTGCTGAGCTGGATATCTTCTCAGAGTGTGATTGAGGGGCAACTTCAGGAAATCAGATTTTTCCCATCGTATGTCACCTTGGTCACCCAAAAAGCAATACTGACTCTCTAAATTTATGTTAATGGGTGTGCTGTCGTGTTCCATACATAAATATATCTCTGAATTAACATTTTTGAGAAGGAGTATGATTTATAAATGTTCTTTGTTAACAATTAACTGCATTAAGATATATCTGTGGCTTATTAAGGCGTACTGTTCTGTAGTGCCTGCTACTTTTACTTATTCTGTTAAAAAATAATACAGCTATTGTCTAGGAACAGCTTTACCAACCCTGCTTCCCTTTTTGTACACTTTGCAGACTGAAAGCGTAAAGTTGAGACAAATGTGGTCTAAAAATAGCGTAGATATCTGTGGTAAGCGTTCAGACCTGTAGAGCAGAACAGTACCTCACTGGGTGTTCTGTTGAATCACTTGCTTATGGTTGCTCATCCTGCACCAAAGGATGCAGATTGTGCATCCTTCCTAACAGTTCATTTTTCAGCAGCCCTTGGTGGCGGCATCCATGGGGGTTTGTAACAGGGGACCTTACAGGGAGGTGCCATTTGTGTAAGCCAGACCTAGAGAAGCGTGAAATAGCTATTTCTCCTTAGTGTCTGTTTTGTCTGACTTGACTCGTCCGGACCCAGCCTCTAGGCTGTCGCAGAGCTTGTGGCTTCAAGCCCTGAACATAACAGGTTTTAAAATCTCTTGCACCTGTGAAATGTGCTGTCCCTAGGCAGAAAGCTGTCCTTGCCTCTTACTCCTTCCCATCTCCCTCAAGACACGTTTTCACTGCTTAAAACAAACCAACCAAGGTACCACAGAAGCAGCATATTTAGAATTGAATTCCTGGGCTGATCTTGTTAGAGAAGGTGATTTCAGTCTCTGGCCCCTTGTATTAGGTGGATCTGCCCCTTTCCCAATTTCATGCCTTGGCTTGAGGAAGACCATTGTAAAGAGTGAAGTTTCCTATCTGCAGGTGAGACTGTGAGAAGCAGGTGTGACCTGTTCCGCAATAGCATGCGCACCGTGTAAAGGTCTCTTGGCAAACCAAAGAGCCCCGTCGCAGTGGCATGTGGCGTGCCAGTCCTAGCTCTGCAGTACAGCTCTGCACTTCGAAAGCAGATTGGTGTCTGCTCACTGGATCCTACTTTCCATGGCTGCTTTTAAGGACGGGGAGGGTGTGGGGAGGAGAGATGGAAGAAGAAATGTTTTACCTTTTGTCTTTTCCCTCTGCTATTTGCTTGTTTTGCAAGGTGTTTGTGGCAGTCTGCCTCCAACGATGTGTAGCGCCTGGTAGAGTAGAGGCTGAGCCTTCAAGTTACTTCATTCCACTATAATAGTTCTAACAATGCCAACGTTTGAAATGCAGAGAGAAATTGTAGTATCTTTTATCTGAGCAGTATGAAAGATTGCAAATCTGCTATAACAGATAAAAAATAAGCTGACATCTCTATAAAATCATGTAGATTATATGTGTGTTTTAATGCTTGCTCTGCTGACTGCTTTTTGCTGTCACATAATTTTTGAACAGAAAATATAAAAGCAGCTGAAGAGGAGTAATTCTGATATTTGCACATAGTGATTTTATGTATAGGCGGAATAGCAGTAAGTTGTTAGAAGAACTGATCAACGTGCTATAGTGGAAAAGTTATGAATTCTTGCTTTCTGTAGTTTTGTGACAGGCAGCCCCGTCAAATCAAATTGTGTTGAGAACATGAGGTTAATACCTAGGAGACCCAGGATTGCGTTTGTAATGCAGTGTATCAGGGGTTTAATTTTCTAAGTGGCCATGCCTCCAAGTGACACTTACAAGCAGCACTTTAAAGCTGCTTCCTCCCACCTCATGTTTCATGAAAAATGAGCTGAAATCAAAATCTGTTTTGTTTTTCCAAAACAGAAAATGGCTTTTTGTTTTCACAGTTGGGCACCAAATTATAACAATTTTTTTTCACTGATTGCACTTAAAGCTAGAGATTAGAATCTCAGAAGCAGTTTATAAATTCATATTTCAACTTGCAATACATATAGTGACTTAAAGAATCACCTGAAAAACTATTGTGTTTGTTCAGTTTATTTATTCCCCAGATATATAATGCTGACATGTCATAAAACCCCAGAAAAATATTGCAGAATTGTTAGTATCAGACTAATTTCAGATTTTTCTGTGGAAACTGGTGAATTTTTCTACTAACAGTGCATTGGCAGGATGTTATTTTGCAATGCTCGTTAGAAGCTGGGTTAAACAGCATGTTTCCTGGATACTTCGGAGGCAGCTACTCCTGTAGTATATATCCCTAGAGTGGAAACACGAATCAGCCAAAGGGGGATGGGTGCTGTAATTGTCACAAAGGGTTGGGTAAAATTTAGTGTGCTTCGGTGGGCCTGGGCCTCTGACATTGCTGCCCGCATTGTTCCATCTTAAACCTGAATGTGTTGGCCTGTTTTGGCAAAAGTCAACAAAATTACTTATCTCTCTTGGTTTGTTGTGAAACAAGTAATTGATCTGAAAGCGGCTGAACAGAGAGTGTCGTGTGAGTTGCTTGGTGAAGACCGAAGGCAGGAGAAACGTTTGGGCAAAAAGGCATTTGTTTGTCAAGGTTTCTTTTGTTCCCAAAGCACGTGGGTGTTAGCAAGTTATTTATTGTATATGTTTAGGTAGACGTTATGTTTTAAAACTAGCCTGGTTTAGAATTCGTTTTGATTTTCAAGGATGTTACAGGACAGGTCCAACCTGCTTCATGATCTATAGGTAAAACCAACACTCAATAACTAATAAATATACCTAAGTGCACTACATACATCTGAGGAAAATGTCAGACAAGAAAACTGCTGTCCAGCTACTGACTTCTAACTTGGGCACCTGGGTTAGATATGAATATACTTCAAAAAATAAACCAAAAACCAAATAACTGTATGAAGACAGAGTTATCTCTGTGAATTTCAGCCATATTTTAGAAATGCTCTTACTGTAAACAAGAATTGGTCGTGCCTCTTGGTTAACCTAAATTTCTTAATGTAAAATACCTAGGACTTGGGGGTTTGGATTTTTTACATTTTCTTTATACAGGTTAGTAATCTTTTAACTCCATATGTTGTTTGAGTAACTTAAACCTCTATGGGTAGGAAGAACTGTGAGCATAGTAGGCAAGCTGTGAAGAAAGATCTTGAGTCTTAACCATTAAGCTACACTTCTACGATCCGAGAGGGCTGCATAAAGAGCCATTCTCCTAACTGGAAGCTTTCCCAGATACATGCACAAGATCTGAAGTGTGTGCATCCAAAGGAGGCAGAGCTAAGACAGGTGACTACATTAGGTGGATTTACTGAGCTGTAGCAAACTCTTCTTGGATAGCAATTAAGGAGTTACTTGCTTAAATGTGGCAAAGAGATTCCCTGATGAGGAGTTTCACCATTTTCCTAACCCTATTCAAACATTACTTCCCATGCAAGACTTCTATTTTTTTTCTATATTTCTCCTTCATTTTTGTGGAGCACCATAGGAGTCACCATTCTGCTATTACTGCTAAGCTTTTAATTTTGGGGATATGTTGTTTCTGCATGTTAACTTGGGACTACTTTATGGATGGTTTGTTATGAGTTGGTTTTATTGTGCCCTTCATGCTGAAACTCTAATGATATGGAAAATGTGGTAATTGTTTTATACTAATGAAATACAAGTATTTGCCTTTATGACAGAATAGCATTTGTCATCATTTATCACATATGCAATCTCAGTGTTTAACCTAGCCGAGTTTAAAACTAGATATTTCATGAAAACCTGAACTGCTTATCAGTAATCAAGCGTTAGATCATTTTACTGATCTAACATTTTAAAGAATGATTTCTTTATAGAATGTATTATTATTTAATCACAAAAAAAAGGTTCGAAAGTATTTTGCCCCAAGTGCTGAATGCACAATGATTTATTTTTTGGTGGCAGAACAAAAATATGAGTGTCCTTGTTCAGATCTTTAGTCAAAAGACCTTCCTTTCTGTAATATTCATAGATTGTTTATGGCTTTCTGTTGATACTCTGCTTGTTACTCTAGATACAGAATGTATAATTTTCCTAGCAGTAAATCTTTCAAATTAAGGTATTCAGCTTACATAAAGTCTTTCTCCCTGCTTTACATGAAAACTGACTGGTGCATTTAAGAGAATTAATTTAGAAGCAGTGTGGAAGACAATGCTGCGGCGGGTTTACTGGCTTGAGCAGGGAGGGAGGCAAGGACATATGGACTTGAAATTATTATCTTTTAATGTTTTGTTTTGGTGGCCGTAACAAATTCTTCCACTATGATTTTTAAAACGTACATGATGACATTAGAAATGTAGAACCAGTTGCTCTAGTATGGATCTGGAATAACTCTTGAATTTCAGTGATTTATGCAGCCGCAACTGAGATCAGAACCAAAGCTACAATTATTGCGTATCATCTTCTCTTCATGCATTTAAAGAGGGGAAACTTGAAGGCTGAAATCTCAAGAGATTGTAATGAGTTCACTAACCTGTTCTTTTTTTTTCTTTCTTTCTTTATTGTGTTTGGAGATTAGCTAATATGTGAGTCTGAGATAGACAAGAAGATTTCCCAGTAAAATCAGTTAGAATTTATAGTGTGATTGTGCATATACATAAACGGTTATGTACGTACATACATACCCTAGATGTAACCCCCCTCTCTCTTTCCAGAAATCCTAAATATAAAATCTCTATCTAAAATGTTGTGGGTTTTTTCAGAGTGCATACAGCAGCTTCTTAATGCTTTGAGTCCCATATTCATCTGCTGGGTTGAATCTTTCATATTGTTTCATTCCCCCTTCCATGATATCTTACAGGAGTTTTTGCTGAAAGAATGATGAATCCTAATAGATCAAATATTTGGCATCTTTATAGGCCTCTGTTTAGTTATATGTAGGGTTGTGCAGAATTGTGTAAGCATCTTCGTATATCAGGGTTCCACTTGCCAGACTGGTTGCACTGGAACAGCTGAGTTGGATCCCTTCTCTTGTTTTAGACTGGTGGCAGGGAAGGGAAGCGTCACAACCTGGTCACAAATGTGGTTAGGTTTCCAGTCCATAAGCACCAGAATATGCCAAAATCTAAATGTTCAAGTCTTTGCAACACTTTTTTTTTTTTTTTTTTTTTCCCAGGATGATAAGCTTGTAAAATTTTGTGACTAGGAAAGGAAGAGTACACTTAATGACATGTATATTTAAGTCATTCAAAATTGAGGAATATATCATACATATCCATGAAATGTTGAACTTGCTATTTGCAGTGTAGCTTTATTTTGAAATAAGATGTGTTGGCTCCAGCTCATACCAGATATGAATTTTAAAGTTATCCCTCCAGAAAGATGATAGCTGGAAGTTTAATATCTAAAAAAGATTACGAATGCATTTGTTTTAAAACTGGATGGGTAAATCTTATAATTAAAAATAGTTTTTCTTTAGGCAAAAATCAACTATCAAAGATCTAGTATTTGGCCTAAAATATTCAGTGAAATGCTAATTACCGTAATTGTTTAATTAATTTATTATTAGTGAAACCCAAATAATAATTGAATAATCAAGCTCTTGAATTTTCTTTTGGGTTTGTTTTTGTTTTTTCCTGCTAGGAGTAATTAATGCTTTAATATAATTTTACTTTTATACAGCTTCTTTCATGTGGATTTTCTTTTTTTTAAACCAGCAAAACAAGTTATAAATGGAAATAATTTTATCCACTCGTTTGGAAGCAACTGTTATCACAGGAGAATGTAAACTCTCTTTAAGATGGCGTATCCTCTGTAAAGAATGAAGATGAATGATGCATTCTGTGTTTGGTGAAAGACAAACCACAAGTTAAGGTGATGAACCATAATTCTGAAGAAGGAATTATTCAGAAGACTTTGTTGTTGTTGTTGTTGAATTCAGCTTTTAAAGGATAAATACGAAGATATTTAAAAATAATACCTAGGATTAAAAAGCCATAGGACTGCCGATACCTGTTTAAATGTGTTCTTCATAAAAATTACAACATGAAGTTAGGCAAAAAAATAGTTTGCATGAGTGTTATCTTTAGCGTGTTGCTCCTTTGAATATGACTGAGCTAAAAGGCTGCTTGTTAATACGCACTTCACTCCTCTCCAGCGCCTGTATCCAGAAGACAAGAGTGGGCTTGTTTCTTTGATAGATGAATAGAAGAAATAAGGAAGAGGCAGGGAAACAGGTGTATCAGCACGCAGCAAGAGTCCTTCCAAAGAGAAAACAGCTAAGTCTGTAGTTTATCTTATCATTAGCTTTTATGCTTTGAATTAATCTGTAAAATAATATCTGGTGAAAAGTACAGAGTAAGGGATTTTTCAGTAATTATTCCTAAACATGTGTTTCTGGTATGATAAGTGGCTACATGTAGCAGTTCCATCTGTGATGGAAAACGGGGAAAGTTGGTCGTCTGTTTGCGCTCACTACGACAGCTAGCATAGGTGTATCCAGCTAGGTATGACAAAACCAGCTGGAATAGCTATTATTATTGGTTTGTTATTTTTTTTTCCTTTAATAGATGACTTTAGCAAGCTTACTTACTTTTTGAAAAATAAACACATGAATTGAAAGATACATTCATCAGCCGTAAGACTGTACAGCTTTCCTACTGTCAGAGGAGCTTGTACAGGCTGAGGTTCATAGGGGGTGTAGGTAAGCATTCTGATTTCTTTTTTTCTTGATTGTATGATGAATTTGTGTGTGAGACTAGATGATAGAGTTATCTCATGAGGTGTCTTCAGTGCCCTGAGAAATAACATTTGAACCAGCTTCATTGTCCTGCTCTAATAGTGTGATTTATGGAAGCTCTCTTACGATAGTATGTTTTTTTCTAAGATTTTTGAATGCATTGAGTATTTACTTTCAGTTGAAACTTGTGATTTTAAAAGATGCAGGTGTGAACACTAAGTGGAGAAAGTGAAGTGCTGAAATTGAGACTGCTTTTCTGTCCTCTCTCTCCCTGCTCTGCTGGAAGGGGAAACCAAGGTTGAATCATCCACACCAAATTACATTAACTTGGTTTCTAACTTTGGAGGGTGACATAAACAAGTCAGCATTCAAAAACATCTCTGGTCCATGGTATAAATTGCACTGTCTAATCCTATGGGGGAGAGGGATGCAGGGAAGAAGAATTAGTGAGCAAAAGACACTTACAGACTAATATACTAGCAGTGTTTGTAGTTCATACGGTTTATTTTGTCCCTTGTGGCACCAACTTAACTCTTAACTTGGTGGCGTCGTACCCATGGTTTCTTTTGTCACTGTTACATGCTGTTGTTACGTGAAAGGTGGACCTATTCGAGATGTTGCAAAGACTTTCTGTTGAACGTCTGCATAGTCTTCAACCCTCCAAGGCCACGGTACCCAGCAAATCAGCCCGCAGCTGTGTTCTTCTATTAACCTCTTGGAGCTGCCAGAAGATAACTTCAATTATCCAGAGTCCAGCTAGTGTATAGATTATATAGCTTGGCTCTTAAAAATTATCTCCCAAGCAAATAGGCAAAACTAAATAGCTGAAGCTCCTAATCGTAAAGCAAAAGAAATTCTGCATTGCTGTTTAAGCTGTACTTTAATTTATCTGACACAAGTACACCCAAAGCCAACAATCTGGAGTTTTTGTTAAATCTAAATCATTTACCCACCATAGCTTGGTTTTATTTTCTTTTGAATGTTGCTTCTGGATTGACTGTTCTTATCACTTGTGTGCTTCGGTTCCTACAGTTTGTAAGGAAAAGTATGGCAAAGTTATCTTAACATTTCAAATTCAAATGTAAATCTTTTCTTATTCAGAAACATTGTCAGTAAAAGGGGAAAATTATCCTCAGAGATTGCTGAGGTAGAATATGGCTGAGCAAATCAAACATACTTAATCTTTTGCAGGGGTTTTTAAGTTTTGTTTAGGTTTGCTTTAGCTTGGAATGATTTGGGATGGGCTCCATCTCCATCTTTCTCTCAAAGCTTTGCAGAGCTAAGGGGAATAGGGAAAGGCGCTTAAGACATTGACATGGAAATCGGCAGCTCTGAGTCTGCAGCTTTGAATGCCTGCTGAGGGCAGGGCTAATGAATAAAGCGTCACCATTTTTTCATTGCTCATTTTCAGCAGAGCCTTAGCACTCTGGTGGAGATTTAAATAGTAGCTCACAAGGATTAAGAGTTGATATTTTTTATCAGAAACTTTTCCCTAACAAAAACAGTCAGAATTGTCCGTACAATTAAAATGAAGAATTACTCGGCTACAAGATTTGAGCACTTTTGTCTTGTATTTAGATCATGTAACTTCACATTTGGTTTGCAGAGTTTTCTATGGAGAAGTATGTCTTGGTGTGCGTTGGTACAAAATGAGTGTTTTCTGACAACTTTTGTTTCTGGCAAGGCTCTAAATAAAGGAAAAAAGGGAAACAATATTGAATAAACCACCAATGCTGTGCACTGGTAATGCTTGGGCATACCAGATGTAATGTGTCTGTAAGCCCACACTCCTGAAACATCCCTTAAATAATTTTAATGCCTCTTGTTTCATTCATTCAACATTTTGTTCTTCCCTACATTGCTGCCACATTGTATTACAAGTACCTATGCATGAAATCCGCTCTGCTCTTCGTCACCTCTGGGTCTTTTCCAGCACAAGTGCTGTCTGTATGTGTCCTCTTCCTTTCTGCTGACACTTGCTTGGGATTATTTTACCTCGCAATACATCATGAAGATTTCTTTTTTTTTTCTGGGTAGCATCTAATCAGGATTTCTCCCTTGTATTTGAAGTACTCTGAATAGTTCAGCATTGTGATCCCAGCACCAACTCTTGCCTCATTTTTTTTTTTTTTTTTTAACAGAGGCCAAAATAGTATCTTGACAGCTTTTACCTTTTTTTTTGAGAGAGAGAGTCCTGGGTAATACCAGGTTTTATACTATCGATAGGTGTCCCTAAATAACGTAACACATTACCTTTTACTGGGCTCTAATGTTCTTTGACACAAATAGATAAAAGTCTATGATGCTGCAAGTTTGGGGTGTTCTACCTAAATAGTTTTAGAAGAAACATAAGCAGAAATCCTTTATATTTATCAAGGCCTACATTTATTACAATCTCTAAAATAGTTTGCAATGTGTTTCATGTATGAGCTTTCAAATTTGAATGATTTTTGAAAAGTGATGCTTTTTAACATTTGAAAAATCAGCTCAAACTTTGTTGTCACAAGTCATCAATGTTGAGTGAGAACAAAAATTTTAATCCATTTTAACATAACGTGTGTGCTTTTTACAATTCCCCACATTATCTTAACAAAATGAATGAGCTTTCATTAGGAAAAAAGTAAAAAGTACAAGATTAAAGTTGATGAGCTAAATCAAGATGTCCTGCTTGGTTGATTTAAATCCATGATTAAAATCAGTGATTTGATTTAAATCAATCCACTGTTCTTTCAGCCAGTCTGAAAGGAACCGTTCCGCATTTCCTGGCTAATTAGAATTGCTTCTGTAAGATTAGCTAGGATTGTGTCTTGATACAGCAAATCTGCTGCACCCTCTGAATTACCTGAATGTAATTTTTGGTGGAAGACCTTTGTCCCCTGTAGTTTTCCTGCTTTTTTAAGTAATACCTTTAATGAAGTGATACTTCTGCTAGAACAGTATACCACTATCTTGTCCCTTAGTAGCTGGAGATAGAAAAACGGGTCTACAATCGTAGCTCACCTTGCCTGTTAAGGTTCATTTCAGCTGGACGACTTCTTCAGATACCCGGGAAGGGGTTGATGCTCCCTTGTATCTTCCTGCCATCTGTCCATTACACTGGGAGTGATGTTCCCACGTGCCTGCCTCCCAGAGAGCTACAGCTGTGCAGCCTTACAGCTGGTGCCAGGTTACCCTTCTCCACAGAAATGGCTGAAAATAGAGGTGCAGAGAGGTAACTGAGTAAATGAGGGGCAATAGAGCTAATAATGGCTATTTTTTCCCATGGCTTCATGCCCATCAGTGTGTCCTCAGGAGGTGAAACTGGTGGAGGTTCCCATGGAAGCTTGTCTCCTCCTGGGAGCCTTGCAAACTTCTCCGCAGGGTGGATGCTCTGGTAGCCTGTCAATTTAAGCTTGTTTTGCAGCCTTTTTTCCCACTGGCCACTACTTTTTTTTTTTTTCCCTTCCTCCCCAGCTTCACAGCACTCCTGGTTATGAAGTATCTCCTATTTGCCTGTGAAACTTTAATGGAAATTGTCAAGTTCATAACACATTCGCTTCCTCTGGGGGCTACTCATGAGCAGCACGATCATGCGAGCTTTGTTTGCCTTAGCTGGAAGGTGTATCATACTAACTGTACTTTGGTTACTTTTAGGAGTACAGAAGCATCCTATATTGACAAACTACTTTGTTCTCTGAAGTGTAGCTAAACAGCGATTTCTATTGTAGCTGCTGTATCCATCCTGAGAAATAAGGAAGTGATTTCAGCCTGGTGTAAAATCCAGAACAAACCCAGAATATTTTAGTGCGTTTCATTTGGGCCCATAAGCTGATTTCTTCAGAAAAGCCATTAGTTGTTGATTTTCTTATTTTGGTTGGTCTGTGAGACAAGTCCTAGGATGGATGGTCTTCTGTAGCAGAACTGTGGAGAACCCAACCCAAAGTAATCACCTTGCTAAGTGCTGCCTGCCTGTCCTCTGCTGGTCATGAGAGCTTTGTGCTGCAGCTTTCCTGTAGAAAAAAAGGGTTTTGAATAAGGCTCTTCTCCTTTGATTCTCTTTCTTGCTTAGATTGCATGGCTGTTTAAGAAAGAGATTAATACATACTCCAGATCTTTGGAGTGTCTATATCATGAGATATAGGGGAGGCATGGGAGGCACCTATGAAATGTTACTTTATTAATAATGTGCCCAGATGCAGTGTTTGACAATAATACTAGTGCCCATTCTAAAAGCTGAAGAATTTACCTTTATGCTGAAAATGAAAAATGTGTAAAAGCTTGCTTGTACTTATGACAACAAAACAATGTTTGGTTAGATAGAATATAATTCAAAATATGTTATGAGAATTTATATCTTCTAAAGAATAAGCTGCCAAATCAAATTAAGTTTGAATTCAGGAAACCTCCTTTTGAGGGATTCAGACAAACCATATGGTACCCTCTTGAAGACTTCAAGGCAAGGGAAGTATTGTGTGGGCTTTTATCACATTTTAGTCATTTCTGAGAAGAAAATATGTTTTAATATTTTTATATGCACAAATTGGCTCATATTGCAACTTAATGAGAAAGAAATGACATGTACCTAAGATAAATCTAGATAATGAAAACCTACTCAATGCATTCAGGTTGATTTAAGGTGCCTTGTTTTGATTGTAGAGTACTTAATATATTGAGGGTTTTTTTAAAAATAACTATCTTGGGTATTAATTTTATGCTGGACTCATTTCAATACTGCAGCAGCCAATTTCAGATACTTATATGGACTGTCTAGTGAGGACAAATAATTCTTGGAGCAGAATGTGTTGGTGCACAGAATGCAGATTCACGTGTGAAGCTACTGTTAGGGATTTGGTATTTCAGCCTTAAAGCAGAGGCATGATGCTTATTAAATGGTGTCATAGGATAATGCCAAGGGTGTAATGTGAATGGTGCTGCAGGAACCCTCCTACAACTCTACAGCCTGGTTGTCTGTCACCTGATTCAAAGCTTCTTTGTGCCAGCTGTTCATGGCTTCTTCCTACCTGTCCTGGCTCTGCCGCACCTGGCAGCCCTCCTCACCCATGGTGGGCAAGGTGTTGTGTGTCTGTGGACCTTTGATTTGCTGTTTTGAAACAAGTGTAGTAGCAGTTATGTCTGTGGGAAGCTGTGTTCAGATCCATTGGTGAAAACAGTAATCTATGACTGGGAAGTCTGATATTTTTAGGCTTTTACTGACTTCTTTAAAGGGATGATTTTGAGCGCTGTTTCTGAAGGTCCAGGTTCGCAGCCCCTGTGTGCAGCAGCTGTGGGTTGCTGTTCAAGGGTCCCCATCCTGCTCTGGCAGGAAGGAACGACTGAGGACCGGCTGCTGAGCAGGGGGTGCATTGAAGCCCTGCTCCAGGGGCGCTGCACCCGGTGCCTGCACCGGGTCTCAAAACCCAGCCTCTTCTCTGCTGTCACTTAATTTTATGGGTTTGGTTTAGGCTGTGAACA
Organism: Phalacrocorax aristotelis; assembly: GCF_949628215.1. Taxonomy (NCBI): domain Eukaryota; kingdom Metazoa; phylum Chordata; class Aves; order Suliformes; family Phalacrocoracidae; genus Phalacrocorax; species Phalacrocorax aristotelis. The sequence continues at coordinate 123,069,557 of NC_134276.1, read as the reverse complement.
TCTATCTTTCAGGCTAAATTTGCATGTCAAATGCAGTTAGGGGAAAAAAGGCATATAAAAAAGTTAAAGAAAGAAATGAGCCTAGAAAGCTGATTTGTACCTCTGAGAAACTAAAGGCAGCAGCAACTTTGCTGGAGGGTGGCTTGGGTTATTCTGGTTTGTTGTTTGGTTTTGTGTTGTGGGGTTTTGGGGTGGTTTTTTTTCCTTTTTTGGCCAGGCCCGGTTAAGACCAACCTAAAATTAGATACATTATCTGAAATACTATTGGTTTCCTGCGCATGCACACACAACCCATAACACACACATCATGAGCACACACACGTGCCGTGGCATCCCTCTGTTCTGTCAGACAAGCCAATACTGACATTTCAGCAAGGATCCTGGTCTCTTAAAAGAGGCAAATTCTAAATGATAAAACTTCGCAAAATCACTTTTATCTTCACTCTGCAACATTTGTTTCCCATTAATTTAGAGTAAAAAGGCTGGTTGTCAGTATCAGGGCATTAAAAACATACATCATTCCCTTAGCTGTTCAGACATGGCCAAAGCTCGCATAAATAATTCTCTAGCCTTGGTATTTTAGGGAGGGCACCATCTGGCTCCACAAAGGAAAAAAGATTCCAGAACTAATAATTAGTTTTCAGGATTTCATCAGATTAATTTGGTATAGGAGCATTTTTTTAAATATGTGTGCTAATTAGTGCATGTTTTTACAGAAGCTGGATACCATTAAAAATCATTCTGCTTCCTCACAAAGGACAGAATAACAAGTTCTTGTCTTTGGGGCCAGATCCTTTGCCCCACTGAGCTATCCTAGCACCCCTCCTGACGCTAAGAGATAGCCTGAAGTAGCTGTGAGATGGTTTTGGCCTTTCAGAAGTGTTTTCTGCCAAGTATCCAGCACAGTTGCACTCCTCTTGACCCAGAGGAGTGGTTAAGAAAGGCTGTATGTAGGTAGTGGGTGCTCCAGGAGCCTCCTCAGGCACGAATGCTTTGAGAACCACAGCGCAGCAGGATGACTTGTGACTGACTGACTCAGGGATGCTTTTAACTTACCAAAAGCTGAAGCAGTTCCTTGCCAGGCCCTGTGTGAATGCTGTTCATCTGCAGAAAACACAAGATGCCTCTTAGGAAAGAAGTAAGGTGCTTCGGATTTACTTTGCAGTACTGCGGTATGACAGTGTGCATAAAGGCTCTGCCCTTCCATAGGTGATCTGCTTCAGCCTGGCACTGCAGTAGCTTGTGTGCTTGGCCAACATATGGGCTATGTAGCAAACACCTTGTCTTTGATGGTTCTTGCAAAATTGTAATGCTCTAGTACATGGTTCCTGTCAAAAAATGGATAACTAGCAGTGTACAGGTAAAAGGTCCTGCCACAAATCAAAATAACAACTTGGAATACCTGTCTTCTGTGTTCCTGCTCGGGGAGGAGTGGTGATATGAATGGCAGCAGGACCTAGATAAGGAAATTGGTAATCATGGCCCAAATATGAGGGTCAAAACAGTATGTTGAACTGTACTTAAAAGTGCAGTCGGTCATTAATGCAGTTTACAAGGGTATAATGCACTGCAGAAGCTGTCACACTAACTAAAACGCGACTGCCTTCTCTGCAAAGAGTTTCTGACAGGTATTTAGAGAAAGCGGCCGACTTTCACACCAAGATACATGTTTACAGAGAGTTTCAGTGACAGTGTAAGTGTGGCACTTCGGTGCTGGAAGCCACGCATCTAACTCAGGCAGGTTACTCTGAAGGAATTCTTGTTTACTCAACCATTCACATCAGAATCTAGAATTACAAGCATCCAAATCTGTGTAGCTGCCATCATTTCTGATACTGCTCTTCAGGACTATGCCAAAACAAATGGCATGTAGTGAACGCATTCCCTAAAACCAGCATAGTGTATTACCCGCATAGTCAAAGTTTCTCTGTTCCTGCAAACCATGTACCAGGTTTTATTTGTGGCAGAGGCATGTGCTGTATGCCTGGAGTTGGTGGGCTCATTGAGCAGGTGTTACGCTCTGGAAGTAACAGTGGCTCCGTGGGGGTCCTGAAATGCTCCACTGAAGGTTGGGCTGGGCTGGATCCCTGAGCAGTTGGTAGATTGTGTCTCTGTTATCTTATAAATGGGGTCCTGGGCTTTCAGGAAGCTACCACAACGTGTAATAATGAGGAGGGAAGCCTAGTCAACATAACTCTTTTCTAGTAGCAATGCTGGTGTTTTGTCCCCCGGTCCTCATGCTGTGGGAATTTGTTCTTGAAGATAAGTATGTGTGTCAATATTTGAAAGATTGACCTTCTTTACTGGTTCTGTTTGCACGTGCTTACAGTAACTCTTTGGTACCCTTTTTGGGACTAAAGACAGGCCTTAAAGCGTATGCTGCTGCTTTTAGGCTTTATAGCAATACTGTAGTTGCATAAAGTAATGCCTACAGTTTAAAATTCTAGAAAGTAACTCATATATTCATTTAAAAATGAGTAGGAACCATACTTCACATTTTCTAAACCTTCATACTTTTCTCCAGAGGGCAACTGAGACTTAGAGCAATTTGTTCAGTACCTGGACAGTGCCTATATGGTCTAATGTTATGTTATACTGAAAAATCATTGTAAGCTGTGAGCCCACCCACCAGATTTGACCTGCATTGTTTTATATATACAGCATTATTTTAAGCAAGGGGGGGGGGGGGTTGTGTTTCATAAAAACAATAAAGAATTCATGCAAAGAAGAAAAGTAGTAGCACATCAGATCCTAGCTTATATATGCATGTACATACGTAAATAAATAGGAGATGGAAACAGACCCCAATGTTCAGCAGCATTTCATACCATCGCACATGTCAGTAATATCCACAAGTAGAAATGATGGGCACTGAAGTCACACCAGCCTTACCTATTTCTATATCCATATGCCTATATTTCACCATTGAATAAGAGTCTGTATAATGTTAACTCTTTATATACAGTTTGCAGTTTGTGCTGCTGACACACCTGTTAATTTTCAGCATACAGCTTAAGAAAGGCAGGCAAAGACGAAACTTACAGAAAGGAAGGTGATTCTGATTTCTCCTGTTGGTAAAAGTGCACATCTGCTTCAGCTCATCTTCCTACGGCAGGAGACAGTTGCCAGTACCAGGGCTGGCTATAGGCATCTGTGAAATTTAAAAACCTGTGTCTGTGAGGAGCCCATTAAATCTAAAGAGAGCCTCAGAGGAGCTGTCAGTCACTTATTTTAGCATAAATCATAAGAATTTATAGCATTATACTTTCAATGAGCTTTTCCCCGCTCACACCTATGTTATTGTGCTGTCAGTGAAATGATAGATCTTGTCTCCAGGTGACAAAGACCTGTTGATGATTCGGGGAGGCTATATTCATCTCATATGTGTCGCTTTGTCCTCACCCTTATCAGCAGGGAATGCAGTTGGAAAACAGACGGAGCAGCCAAAAGTCTGTCATCAGCTGGGGGGGTGTCCATCCAACCAGAGCCACCTGATGGCACATAAAGCTGATGTTTTCCATTTACCAGTGTACTTCGCTGATTTGGAAGGGCTGGATGTTTTCTGTTAAAAGCATGTACAGCTTTTTCCACCCACTCAGCGGGACAAAAGGACAAATCTGTCCTTCCTCTAAGCCCTTTAAAGTTGTAACTTCTGTAAGGTGCCTTGTTTACTTTTTTCTTTTTTTTTTTTCTGGAAGTGATTAGCTCATGGTGTTCACCACAAGTAAATGAAGCTCATTCACTGAACATAATATTCTGTACACATTACAGTCACAAGTTATGGTTTGCTCTGTTGGTGAAATCAGCTGGTTTCTTGGGAATAAACACTGCTAAAACTAGCAAGCAGCAGGTCTGGTAAGTGTGACTGCAGTAGAGGAGTATGGCAGGATACTGCCTGTTAATTAGCTGTGGACCCCGCCACCTTGATGAAGGGCAGGTAGGAAGAACCATGTCTCTGTGATACACAGTATTGGATACACGATTTCAGGTGCCCGTCTCAGCAGAGTGTCAGTGGAAGCTGCGTTGTGCACTTCTGAAAGCTGCCTGTCAACCTTGCATTCACCAAATATTTTATTTCTTACTTATTGGGTTGTATGGGATTATTACAGGAATAATGTTGGAGCTTCTGCAAATGTTCCAGAGCACTGATAAAGCGAAGCAAAAATGATGCCTTTGCAGATTCTTCCCTGCTTGCTGGAAACCCCGATTGCTGCAGAGGGGAATGCTGATAGCAGTTAGCAAGCCTGTGGCAGAAGCTGGGGAGCCAAACTTTAGGATAGTTCAGCATGAGTAAGCAAAAGCCCAAGTGAATGTGCAGGCAATGGAGAGGGTGAGGTTTGCAGATCTGGAATGTACTGGGTAGTAGAGATCTGACCTTTTTCTTTGTTTTAGGATTACCTGACAGAGCAAATCATGATTTCAAGTAGAGGAACAACAAGCATGGTTAAAAAAAATTATATTATTGAAAACTGTCAGGCACTAATTTTCAGCTTGGAAGAATCCCAGACAGGCAGAAGAGAAGTGCCTCTTCCTATAAGGAAGACTGTAGGCAGAATGCAGACAACTCACAAGAGGAGAGTGGTTAGAACAGTGTCTGCTCTTGAGATCCATTTGCATAGGATGACTGCAGTGACATTGATTTAACTACATTGTTTTTTCTAATTTTTTGTGTTACCTTGCTTTTCCTAATTCCTAATTTTTTTCCATTGCATTCATTTACTTTTAACTAGAGTGATCAGTGATTTCTCTCCCCCAACCACCATACTTTGCCAAATGATCCTCTGATTTGCTTTCTCGTACCTTGATTTTCCTCTTGAGACTCCTTCGTGCTTAAAGAAATGTATACATGTTTTGGGAAGTACACTTTTTGTAAAATATAAATTGTTACTAAGTTTTCACTTATCAAGACACTCAGTATTTTCTTTTATTTACCTTTTTAGTGGGAGGTATGGATAATTCCTATCACTTACTGCACTGCCAAGCCTTAGGTATGTTAACCATGCAATTTTCACTAAGTGAAAGTACAAAAGGCACAGAAAGCAAGTGAGGAAAACCAAGTAGCTTTAATGCTGTTGTTGGCTCTGCCCACATGGCCATGGAGCCCTTCCATGTATTTGATTGGGAGTAGATGGCTTCAGGGTCAGACTTTACTGTTACTGCTTCCTCATACCTCTTTACTGCTTCCTCATATCTGGCCAATGCCAGAGGAAAGAAAATGCCGCTTACTGGCTGCTTTTCCAAAGCTAGGGGCTTGCTTGAACTGTTTTTCCTCTGTGTTGATGCAAGAATCGGAGCATAGATCAGTAAGGCTTATATGTTTATTAGAGCCTAACTCCAAAACAACCATCTATACAAGGTCCATCTGCGATTTGTTCTCTTTATCTGCATATGGATCCTCACAGACCAATATCTAGAGGGTTGCCCTTACAAGTGATAGTTGTATATAGAAAAGCTAATATATACTATACTAGCATACATGGACCATAATGTGTGTGAAAGAAAAGGGTTTTTTCTCCTGTGTTTTCCATAGTTGGAGAGGAGCACCTTGGCTCATGGTCTCAGCCCCTGTACTATTTGTTGTTAAATAGCGATCACAGTGAAAGTTTTAGCGTGTTGCTGTGATTGCGCTTTCCCAGAAACAGCAGTTGACCAGTGGGATGGAGTCACCACCTCCTTGTCATCTTGCAGATGCTTCTCATCAGTTTAATCCTGTGCAGGCTGATGGGGAGAAGTTAATGCCTGTGGTAGGAAGGGAGCCCAAGTGTCTCACCCTGTGAGAAACAATCCGTTCACTTCCAGATGCCCCTGGAAGGAGCCAGCAGGTTTGGGCCCCCTCTGCCATCTGCGCTCCAGTGCCTCCACAATTGCAGCCCCATTTCCCAGGCCTCTCACTGCAGTGAAGCAGCAGCACACACAAAGGGGAGGATACAAGCAGCAGAAGTACTGCCTCCTTTTTCAGAAAGTCTTCTCCCGTGGTGCACTGCCAACTTGGCATTGGCTTAAAATCTGGGATGACAGGGCAATGTACTCTTATTTAAAGTACCAAAACAAAACCTCTCATAGTTCCAATATGAAAAACATATGCTGTTTAGCCTTTTATTCAGCATTTATGTATAAATTATGTGGTTTTTTCTGCACTATTAGCCTGTGGGGTGTATTGATCCACACTGTCAATATCAAATTATGAAAAAGCAAAGAAGGCCAGCTCTTTTTTAGTATGCTATCTATTGACTTTTTTTAAAAAAATGAAAAAAAAGAATTCATAGCAAAATATAATGGGGGATTTTAGAGAATTATTTTTGAGCTACAGGTTTTATTTGACTTAATAGAAACTTTTAAGTCCCTTTAAGCTATTCAATACACAGCAGCATTGCTGACTAGCATAACAAGAAGATAAAAAACAATTGGAGTAGTTTTAGCAAATAGAAAAGTGCTTTGGAAGGGCAACTGAGAAGTGTAACAGAAGTATGCTGTGGGAGTGGCCAGAGGCTGACCTCGGAAAGAGTGAGAAGTTTCACCAGGCTTTGTTGATCCCATTTTGCCTAATTAGGTATACCCTTTAAAGTTGAATTTCATTGCAGTATTGACTCAGAAACTGTTTTCTTACATTTGCTGCTCATCTCTTCACAGATAGCTATCATCCAACTTTAGTAAGCTACAACTCACTTCCCTGGCAGATGTGCCAGACTGTTTGTAAAAAATCACACCATATGTTGGGAACTATTTTAATAAATTATACTCAGTTTTCCAGTATGTTAAAAAAAATTAATGATAGTTCCTTTAGTCATGGCTATGTCTTGAACAGAAGTATCTGTAAGAAGATATGTTGGCCATCTTGTCTTTTCCTGTGAATTATGAGAACTATCCTAAGCAATGTTTTGTAAAAATACGTATCAAAGTAAATTGTTAACAGTGGCCTTTCAGCTGCAGCATCAACTGTGGGAAGGATAGCCTTTTTGCACTGTATAGTGCTCATAAAAAACACAGCTGGCTTTTCTGATGCTGACCACTACTTGTCTACCACCAGCTACAACGGTAGATGTGTCTTTTGACATGGTTCAACCCAGATCTTGTGGAAACATTGCCTCTGCTAGCCTTGTACTAATTCAAACATTTTTAAGTAGGTAGATGTTTTTTCCCTATTTGTAAATATATGCTTGGAACTACACTACATTTTTTCCTACTTACAGCAACATCCCTATATATGTAACTTTTTAAAACCTGTAAGATTTACTCAAAAACCCGCAAATCAGCCTGCAAGACAAATCTGACTGGTTTTGGATTAGCACCGAATCGAGAAACAGAGTTACATAATTCTGAGCCAAAAGCTAGGGTTTCCATAAAATAGTGTGATCCTTTGAAATCACAGGTGATATTTTGGGGTGTTGGTTTGTGGAGAGCAGCTTAGGACTTTCCCTTTGAAGCAAAAATTTTGCTATAACAAAGCCAATGCACTACAAAGGCACTGGTGGCTTTCACTGGTCTTCCGTCCAGTTCTTTAGTAGATTTTTGAGCTTTCCTGGTTTAAAGGGACCAGATTAAAAAGCAGAGATGCGCTTACTGCTGCCAAGCACCCCAGAACTTTGCTGGTCACTTTTCAGAGATATTGGTCTTAGCTTTGTCCTTTTGGAGCTGGGCATTGGAACAGAGGCTGAGGTGGGAAGGAAGGTAGGAAGGATGATGCTCTGACACAAGTAATTCATTTTACAGTAGCATTTTACATCAGTTACTGAGCTTTGAACTGCTCATTTGGTCTCAAGCTTTGCAGAAGTGAATGCTGGGAACAGCTTTTTTATGTAGTTTGAAAGGTTTGCTGACTTGGAAAGCCGTATCTGTTTAAGTGATGAAGATAATGCATTTAATGATGGACATTTGAATTTTAAAGGAGTATGACTGTGTACAAATTTCTTTTGCATACCTATCAAAAATTCTAGAAAATTTTGATGATTATGATTACTTTCATGATTATTGCTTTTTATATAACATTTGAAGTTCCTAAGCTGACAAAAGGTTATTAGTCATCATTATTTAGATGCAGTCTAGGTGTTTTGGTACATTCAGACTGAAGCAGCTTTTCTTCTCTGTGTTTTCCTGTGTACTACTTTAGCAGCGATGATGACAGAAGACGTTCAGAGAAATGCTGAGTGTGAACCTCCCTAGGGTAAAGCTTACAGTAATGATAACCACTATAAACTATGCACTGTAGCGTCTACTACAAAACCATCTGCTCTTGGAAGGACATAACTTTCTAAAGGCCTCTGCCTTGCAGATTGAAATTTCCCTCAATCTTTGCAAAAGCTTGTGCTAAAATAGTTCCAAATTAAGCTACAAGTGAAGCTTACACGAAGGGAGCGTACAGGTGTGAAAGCTGTATTCTGCTGTGGGAAGCAGGGAAAATAGCCATGAAATACTGAAACAGCTGGATGTTTTGAAATCTTAGAGCAGAAATACCCTCCGTGAAATAAAGAGCATTGAGTAGTCTGGTCTGTGAAGAGGCACGCGGCACCCAGAGTTTTATTTGGTCATGTTGTAGGACTTGGAAAACTGTGGTTAAAGTGCTCCACAGGACTTTGAACTTAAACTCATTAAGTCCCAGCCTTGAGCTCACGCTTAGGGTTATGTAGAAAGCCAAGCTGTATGCATGTTTAGGAAAATTGTCCATCCTGTGCCGTGTGCGACTAGCTGAACTATGCAGAAGTAGACCAGTGAGAAGCATGATTGACCTCCAGCCTCTAGACCAGAGATGGAGGAGGGGGCTGAGGATTTATTTATTAATAAGGTGATAGAGCCTGTGCAGCCTTGGTCAGATGGGACAGGCTCTCTCAGCTAGTTTCTAATTACAGCTCATTTCTTTGTGCCAGTAAGGAACACATTTGATTTATATGAAATTAGAAAGGAATAGGAGCCTATAAGTTGTTAGTATTCATAGACAAGAGGATTTCTGAAGTGCTGACATCTTTCCTTCAGGACCTTTTCCTCATTCATAAGGTGAAACTCTGTTTTAAACAAGCAAAATACTTCTTGTAGGGGAGTGATAGCTGAATTCTGCTGTCATTTAATGTCTGCTGTCGTTTAATGTCTGCTCTCTGGTGTTTTCAGTACCTCTTTAGCTTTAAATACCCTGCCTGTTTCCTGATCTGTACTGCCTGATGCCTTGATGTTGCTGGGTGCCAAGCCCCATCTCCCTTATCTGCCAGACTGTTTGCCAAAATCAGCAAGTACATAAGTGCTGCTGTTCATGTGGGTTTGGCTACTTGTGTCTTTGGAGTTAGTAGGTGTTTCTTTGACCAGCTTGTCAAAAGGACCTCAACATCTTCCAGAGTGCAACCATGTTTTGAGTTGGGCCTTACAAAAAAAAAACCACAAACAAACCAAAAACCAATCCAAAACCAAAAAACCCCAAACAAATAAAACTCTGAATGTGCATTTCCATTCAGTTTCTTCACATCTTCAAAGAGCTGAAGTTAGCAGTGGTGACTCCAAAGGGTAATTGCTGTCCATTACATCAGTGCTCATAAGATGATAAAGAATTATTTTTCCTTTGGTGTTAAAATTGCCTGTGCTCTAATATTATTCAGGGTTTAAAATTCATTGAAGGAATACTGTGATAAAGAATAAGAAACCCTTCATCAAGTTCTGTTATGTTGTTTTACAAGTGTATTACATTAAATACTGTTGGATATGTTTATCTGCAGTTAGTTTCCCTCTTGGATAATATTGATGATTCTTATGCAACTAGTAGTCCTTTTGCAGTCCTAGTCACCCACGTTGTGGATTTGTTTCACTATTTAAACAGGTAGAGATAAGAAACAATATATTGTTTATATAACCTGTATTAGATAACATATCCACAAACACAGAGTCTATTGTTTTTAATCATATTTGTATGATGAAGATAATCAATGTTTGAACTTTTTTAAGTGTTTGCCCAGCTTCCCTCTTTTAATGCCCAGCATATGAAACAGCAAGTGATCATAGCCACTCAACTGAAATGGGAGCTGTCACATGCATGAATTTTGATAACACAAGCCTCTTTTTTTCTTGCTTACTTTAATCAGTCTTTTGACATCCTGAAGTGTATCTTCTGTTTTCTGTGCTGTGTCAGAAGATTAATGACCAAGGGTACATCTGTGTGACCTGTGTGTGAGAATACCTGTTGTAGTTCATGTGAAGAGGCTTGTTTTCAGTATCACAGAATCACAGGTTGGAAGGGACCCCAGGGATCATCTAGTCCAACCTTTCTAGGAAAAGCACAGTCTGGGCAAGATGGCCCAGCACCCTGTCCAGACAACTCTTGGAAATGTCCAATGTGGCTGAGTCAGCCACTTCCCTGGGGAGATTATTCCAATGGTTGACTGTTCACACTGTGAAAAATTTCCCTCTCGTGTCCCATTGGAATCTCCCCAAGAGCAACTGGTGTCCATTCCCCTTTGTCCTCTCCATGTGAATCCCTGTAGAAAGGGAGTCTCCATCTTCTTTGGAGCTACCCCTTAAGTACTGGTACATGGTGATGAGATCCCCTCTGAGCCTCCTTTTCTCAAGGCTGAACAAACCCAGTTCTCCCAGCCTGTCCTCATATGGCAAGCTTCCGAGTCCTCTGATCATCTTGGTGGGCCTTCTCTGGACCCCTTCCAGCCTGTCCACTTCCTTTTTGTATAGCGGGGACCAGAACTGTACACAGTACTCCAGGTGTGGCCTGACAAGCACTAAGTAGAGTGGGATAATGACTTATTTATCTCTGCTGGTGATGCCCTTTTTGATGCAACCCAGCATCCTGTTGGCCTTCTTGGCCGCAGCAGCACACTGTTCGCTCATGTTGAGCTTCCTGTCCACCAGGACCCCCAGGTCCCTTTCCACAGAGCTGCTCTCCAGCCAGGTGGATCCCAGTCTGTGCTGCACTCCTGGATTGTGTTTTCCCAGGTGCATGATCTTACACTTCTTGTTGAACTTCATAAGGTTCTTGCTGGCCCACTCTTCCAGCCTATCCAGATCTCCCTGCAGAGCAGCTCTCCCTTCTGGAGTGTCTACTTCCCTACTCAGCTTGGTGTCATCTGCAAACTTCATCAGGCTACACTTGATGCCGTAATCCAGATCACTTATAAAGAAGTTGAATAACATTGGGCCCAATATCGATCCCTGGGGGACCGCACTTGTGACAGGCCACCACTTTGAAAAAGGGCTATTTACCACCATCCTTTGGGTGCGGCCTGTCAGCCGGTTCCCCACGCACTGCACAGACCCCATGTCTGGGCCATAATGCATTAATTTCTCCAGGAGGAGACTGGGGGGGGACCATATCAAAGGCCTTGGAGAAGTCCAGGTAGACAATGTCCACTGCCTCCCCCACATCAGCCAGGCAAGTCACTTTGTCATAGAAGGCCACCAGGTTTGTCAAGCACAATCTGTCCTTAGAGAAGCCATGTTGGCTTTTCCCAATCACATGCTTCATTTGACTTGTGATGGCCCCTCAGGAGGATTTGTTCCATAACTTTCCCAGGAATTGAGGTAAGGCTGATGGGCCTATAGTTACCCAGATCCTCCCTTGAGCCCTTCCTGTAGGTAGGGGTAACATTTGCCTTCCTCCAGCCCTCTGGGACATCCCCGTTCTCCATGACTCCTCGAAGCACTTTTTTACTGTGAGGGTGACCACAGGTCGCACAGGTTGCCCAGAGAGGTTGTGGAGTCTCCCTCCTTAGAGATACCCAAAAGCTGCATGGACATGGCCCTGGGCAACTGGCTCTAGGTGACCGTGTTTGATCAGGGTGGTTGGACCAGATCGCCTCCAGAGGTCTCTTCCAACCTCAACCAATCTGTGGTTTTATGAACTCTCCCAATTTTTTCTCTAAATAGTGCTTTTAATTATAATGGAAAAATACTTTTCAGTGTTAAAACCCACCAAAGGCGTTATCAGTATCCATAGCTGGGACATAAATACCTGCTGTCAAGCCTTGTCTCATTTGCTCAATGCCAGACACTTTTTTTTTTTCCATTGGACCAACACCCAGCTGTCACTCATACACTGCTTTGTCCTTAGAAAAAAAAACAACCCCAAAACAACAAAACCACCACAAGTACTGTTAATAAAAGGTGACTTCTTGATCTTAATAGCACATAGTTATTGTTCTTGTGAAGTGTGGATGTTTCCTGACTGGTACCTAAATGGATGCTTAAGAGCACCTGTGTGTATGCCTATATAGCTGAAATCCCTTTAGGAAGTGATGGGGAGAGTAGAAAGAAAAATCTGCCTGTTGCTACTTCAGAGCTGATAACAAGCACTTTAATAAAATATTTGCTTCATTAGGCAGAGCTTTTTAGTCTCTCTTAACATATTGCATACAAGCTAATCTGGGCTACCCGAAGATAAGATGGGAGGGCCAAAACCTCAGGTAAAGATTTGGAGTGCCAAACCTAACTTGCAGTTTCCAAAGTAGTTAACTACAGTTTCTGAAGCAGGCACTAAATAGACGTAATAGCTCTTGGGTTTGGATACTTCCGTTCCAAAAGCTGCTAATTGACCTCCCCTGCTCGGTGATGATGACTGCTGCAAAGAACTGTAGTGGCCAATGTGTCCTGCTGTTCTCTGGTAATGAGACCTTGCTCCTTGGGTCCAGAGAATGTAATAGGAAGCATCATTGTGGAACCTGCCGGGGCAGAAGCATCAGCAATAAAGAATTAGGTCCAGAGGGAAAATACAGGACACCTTTGTAGATGTAAAATGTCATTTGAATTGATGGACTCCAGGGTATCGAGTGAGGCTCAGCTGCCCAGTTTTCTGTTGCTTCAGTAACTGGAAGTAAGCTGTGCTGTGAGGCAGCCGAGCAGGCAGGTGAAGATGTGCTTTGGGCAGTACCTCTGCTAGTCATAGTTTTCAGATACAGGTTCATAGTCTCCAGTGGATCTTGCATCTAAAGGGTGTTTGCACAGCACTTGGTCTGTTTTACATTCGTCACAAAAACGTTGCTCGTAAGCACATAAAGAAGGTGTTTGTGGCAAGAAAAACTCAGTATTTCAAATGGAAGGTAGAGGTAGGAAATGTGGCTGCTTTCCACACACTTCCTACAGCTTTTGTTGTGTCCTTGGAAAAACGTCAGTGTCCTGGTTTTTAGATGTTCACCTTCTATCCTTTCCTCTTATATGACTCTGTTGATTTGAAAATAATAATTAGTCTTAATTATGACCTGCATCATACACTCTTGGTGAGGAACAGTAGCTCCTCTGCCTTTAAGCTGTCAGATTTTTTGTGTTGTCACCTAAATATGTGGGTACAGTTTGGTTCTTCCCCTGTGATACACAGGCAGAGAAGGGGACAAAGAAAGATACCAGTTAGCACTGCCGTGGGGGCATGGAAAGTACTGTAACAGTATCAACAGCAAATGCCACCTCAATTTAGCAGCATCCTGCTAGGATCTTTCTCTGAGTCATCATACCTCCTGATGCTGCTGCTTTCTCCCCGTGTCCGAACCTACATGGAAAGGATTCATCTGGCTCAAAGTAGAGTTTCTTCAGCACTGGATCGAAGAGGGGGAAATGAGTTAAACCTCAGCCTTCTCAAACCTGTGTCTAAAGACGTGGAAGGAAAGTGAGGTGGATTAACCTGGTATATAGGTGAAATTCTAGCTAGCTCAAGTCGAGTTTCTCCTGGCATGTATGGGATGAGATCCTGCCTCTGAATTATTGCTGTTATTAACAGCACTGGCTCAGTTTTAGAAGGCAACATCTGAAGATCATGCAGGGGAGCTGACTGAGCTCTTAATTAGCTACATAAAGGTGCATGACAAATACAGCAAAGCAGGGCATGATGTCTGGTGACTTCTTGCAGTGTTATTCCCTACGGTTGCTTTTGTGCCCTCCTGTATTTAATGAGATATGAGGGCCTTGATGTTGACCCTGTGTTGCGTTAGGGCATGGAGCAATTTGTCATGTATTTGTAGATCCCACTTTCATTTTCTTTTTCTTAGAATGAGCAGGAAACTATGTAAAGGGCTCTCAGAAAATGATGGTTGATGGTAAGCACTGTCATATAGTTAAACAATCATTTTCTTCTTCATCCCACCATTTTACAAATACCTCTAATAGCAATAGAGAGAGGAATTTCCAAATTAGTTGAGGTGGGTTTTGTTTGTTTATTTCTTAAATGTGTAGGTTTGCAAAGTTGTTTTGCAGAGATTACTGCAGTTCCTGCAGTGAAAGTTTGCAGTTATTCAACAAGTTTTCACTCCTTAAATGTAGTAGGTTTGTTGCTACAGAAGTGGGAGGAGAAAATTTTACATCTGTATTCTTGTAAGGACCATTTCTCTGTATTTAAGGTAAAACCTATGTCTTTCTGGTTCTGTGTTAACAAATTCCTAGAACACTGCATGATTTTAGTTCAGGCAGAATTTATGGCAAGACCTGATTCTTGGGGGGCGTGTCTATCTTGAGGAATGCCTTTCAGATGAAAGAGGAGTTCTAAAATCTGAGGCCAGTCTTTATCAGGCTATTCACCAATTACCTGCTCTGAATGCTATAAATGTAAATCCTTTCCAGAAGCAGTTTCATTTACACTCATGAGGCGCTTTGCCATGTCTTTGGTAGCATGTACTTGTTACATTAGCAACTTGCAGGGGTTAAACAGGTGTCTAGCAGAGAACAACATTACAGATGCCACAGAGTCATTTTATTTTCCTCTAATGACAGAGAATTATCTCCTAGCAGGAGGCGCAGTTTCTGTTTTTCTGTGTGGTGCAGAATACCATTACAGAATTTCAGATTACTAAATGACACTTGACTGGAACTTGAACAGGTACTAACCAGCTTACTAGCTGAGTATACATTTGCAAGTCCTTTGTACTTTTGCACCCATGGGAGAGAGGAACTAGAAAGGACTGGTTTTTCTAGCTCTAGCAGAAATTAAAATTGGGATTCAGCTTCCAAAGCCGAAGTTGCATTGTTCCCCTTCCTGGAGATCAGGATGAGCACAAGAGAGGACCAAGGGAAAAATTCGTTCCAGCTTTGAATTTTACTTCCATTTGTAGTTTGAATTCATAAAACATCAGTCCTATTTCCATAAGATTGGAAGTTAGCTGATTTCTTAAAAAAAAAATTTGTTTCATTTTTAGAGATTGCACTTACTCAGCACCATCTAGTGGACCGACTGCCGTTGTTGTTTAGAAAACAGCTGGTCTTCATAATCCATACAGCAAATTAGAGCATGCAGTCCTTATAGTGTGACTGATGTACCTAAAGTATGCTTGTGACTAACTATATAACAGAATCAGAAGATGATCAGCAGTTGTTTAATTGGAAAGGAATGCAGTGAAGGAAGGAAAGTTTAAGATACATATGTGTATATATATGCACGTATAAGGTAGTGGTGCCTATTATCTCCTGCGTTCCTTTAGTCTGTTAAGCTCCAGCCTGCTTGCCTGCTTCTCTGACTTACCGTGAGATGCCGTCTAGGTTGAAAGCTTCTCTAAGGCAGGATTTTTGAATACTATTTCTTTGTGCAGTACCACACAGCACAAATCACAGCCTGATCGTCTGTGTTACAAATGATAAATACAAGCTGGTGCTAACAGTGAGCTCTGAAGTCCTCGTCTGAGGAGAATGTGCTGGAGTCATTCTAATTTCAATTGTAAGCAAGGAATTCGGTGTTTGGCTCTTTGAAAATACATTATTTTGTTTAAAATGAAAAAAATCCCCATGGAAAACCTCCCTGTGGAGTGCATACATGCAGAAAACAAGAGAATTGTCAGGTCATCCCAGTGGCTGCCCCAGGACTTGGGAAAATATAAGGGGTCTGTGGCTGCAGTCTTTCGGGGGTGCATGGGAACAGGCTTGCTTTTCCCAGCTCTAGCAAGAAGGGATGAATCTCTGGAAGACTTAACGTCTCTAGAAGCCTGGGTGTTTCTGGAGGCCTGGCTACATCACCAGCATCATACTGCTCTCTCTTAAATAAGGTTTCTTTGGCAGCAAGCCTTTGATTTTTTAACTCCAGTTGAAAATGAAGGGAGGGCAAAGGGGGAGATCCTGCTTCTCTGAGCAGGAGACCCTGACAAAAGCCACAGACATGGGTGAGAGCAGGCAGCCAGGGCACTTGTTCAGTAACACTGGGCAGGCACCAGAGGCAAAACCTCCTGCCAGTGTAAGGAGCAGCAAGCATCTGCCAGAGCAGGGGGAACTATGGAAAAGAGGACTAAAGCAAAGTGCATTATAGCAAGTGCACCAAATTGTAACATCTTCCCCTTTAAACTTCCTTGTGTTTTAACATTTCATCACTTCAGGGTCTGTTGTTTTTCTTCAATTCACATGTTTTGGACAATGAAAATAAGTGGGTCAGTTTTATTCTGTTAATGTGTATGCATTAGCACAGTAATGTGCTGAGTTTTCAAAAAAGCTGTTCTTAAATAATTCATAGAAGCATTTAACTTCATTTTTCCAAAATCTAAATGAGCAGACTAGTTTGTTTCCCGGGTTTAAGAGAACCCAGTATTTGAATAACTCTTTCTTTTCCAAGTTTTTATGTAGTGCAGGAGTCAGAATATCACTTGTCTGCTGGCCTCCTCAAAATACTGCGTTGCAACATAACCTCTTCAGGCAGAATTGACTGGGTTTTCAGATGAAGAAAATAAAGGTTTAGGGATTTTGCTTTTCAAGTTTTAAGTTTGGGACAATAGCTGTGGATACTGGTTGTAGTGTGTGTGCTCATCCAGTTGAGTGTTCATCCAGTTTGAAAATCCACTTGTCTCCCACTGACTGCAGCAGAAAACATGAGTCCAAAAAGGTCATAATATTTAAGTAAACAAACGTAGTGGCAGGGATCCTCTTTTTTTTAGAGGTTTGGGGATAAGTCCTACATGCTGGAAAATAGCCATTTACAAAGGACGTGGCTCTGCTTTTGTAATAGCTGTGAACCAAACACTAGTTAGCGTATGGAAATTCAAGAAAACACTTAAAATTGTTTCCTCTCTTTCCGTTTCTCCTCCAGCTCTGGGATTGTACACAGTAAATGCAGTATATGGAGACACTATTACTATGCCTTGTCGTCTAGAAGTGCCAGATGGTCTTATGTTTGGAAAATGGAAATATGTAAGTATAGCATACCTTTACATACGTTAGAGTGGTATAAGATGATGTGTGGTTTTTTGTGTGTGAGATTACAGGACTCCAATCGATAGGATTTCTGCCTGGGATATGAAGACATTCATTCCTGTGTTTGTAAAACTGCAAGATTCCAATCTGCATAATTTCTGCCAAGCATAGCTTAGAGGTTTGAGGAATTAATCTCATTGTTCAAGAGAAATAATTATTCGGGAGTTCTCTGCCAACCTGTATTAGAGATCTGGCATGTTACCTAGTGGTGTCTCACTTGCTTGACAGAGCTGTTGTCGTACGTTTGAATACTTCTGAAGCGGGGTGCCTGAAGCAGGGCGTGCTTCATCCCTGGGAAAGTGCTGGCCCCAGGTCTGACTGATCTGACAGTCACTCAATACTGTTTCTTGCTTCAGTGTGTTTAATGCACCGCGAAGAAGAGGGCAGAGCTGACCTTAGAGTTGCTGGTGGTTTTGGTCTGCCATTTCTGATGCGTGGATAACAGAGGCAAAAACACCAATGCTCTCCTGGTTGTCCTGGTCAGCCTCCAGTAGGAACACTGCAGGATGCGCTTCTCCTATATGCGATTGGTATCCAGGGGCAAAAGGAGCATAAGCCTACTGAAGTCAAATGAAACCTGGAAGCATACGTGAAACAAACCTCCAGGATATCAAAACCCTTTTGCTTCTCAGGCTGACATTGGGACAACTGGTTTTCCTGCTACTGTAAAGTTCATCTAAATCTCCTCTCATCTCAAACCAAAATGTTACCAGCAATAACAGGTGGTGATTACTCTGACAGGCGATTTAAAATTACATAGTTCTCTTTCTCTCTTTTTAAATGGCATCCACCTGCCTATTTTACAGCAGACTGGTCTGTCGCTGGGGGTGTTTCATAATCCCCCCTGGCTCCTTCCTTTGGACCTGGAAGTTTGCAGGTGTTGCAGCCCTCATCCACTCAAGAGCTCCTGCTCCACAAACATGTTTTGGGAAATGAAGTCAGAAGTCTGTGGACGACGTTTCCCTAAAAGGGACAGCGAAACTGTTTCATATATGTGTTCAGAAGATGCAGGGCCTAACTTTTGCAATGTGCTTTTTAGTCTGCCAACTTTTCTTTGGAAGAAGTCCATCTGTATGAAGATGCAAGGTGGTTTTCAGAAAAAGAAATGCTTTATCTCTTTCCGGTGCATTTGGATTGCTCATCTCGGACAAGTACTGAGCAGCAAATGGAGACGTTACAGCTTCTTCTAAAGGGAAAGGGACACAAAACCTAATGTGCACAAAAGCCCGTCCAATTGCTGTGGTATGAAATTGTTGACACAGCCCACACAACCAAGTGAAAGTGATATTCATTCTCCCAGGGTAGCTCCCAGCATGGCCACTCTTGTTTTCAGCAGGGGGAGGGTTTGGTTTAGGTTTTTTGGTTGAGTAATTATTTCATTGGAAGAAGGAGGAACTCTTGTTCACTGCTGTGCTGCCTTGGGAGTAGCAATTTGGGTTGCTGGTGGGAGCCCAGGGGCACTGGGAGACTTTCACCGTGGCAGGAGCAGGTGTTGCTCCCTTCAGCATCTACCTGTGCGTGCTTGTATGCTGGGTAGGCTTACAGAGTTAAGAGCTTGTTTGCGCTTGACAGCCAACTTTGCATGTATCAAGTCAAAGCAAAGCTTTCTTTCCTGTGTGGCAGACATCTAGAGTAATCCGGGAGTTAAAAGTGGGAGTGAGAGAAAGACTGTAAGGGAATTTAAACTTCACGTCGGCTGTTGCCTCCTGCTCCCTGCCCCGCTCTGACACCACTCATCTCTTGTCACAGCGTCGTCATGCTTTTGTGGGCTCTGCAGTCAAGCTGAGATATTGTCCTGGGAACACTATGCGCATCAGTGCTGCAAGGTGCAGGGGACAAAAGGGAACAAAAATCTCTTCCAGCCCCCAGCACAATACCAAATGTAAAGATGGAGTCAACCTTTCACCTCACTTTATTTAAAGGCAGACAGTGTCTGTCCCTGCTCTGTGTATGTTATGTGGGGCAGGGCATGAAATCCCGGAGAACTCAGCCTGTAACTTTGTGTCTCATAAAAATAAATTTTTGATACGGTAGGTTTGAGCAAGACTGTCAACTTTGTATTCCTTCTTAGGATGGTAACTGCATACTTATTAATATAGGGAGGATGTCTAGAAAATGATATTTTGCAGATTATCCTGAGATGCATAAATAACAGTGTTTGATTGAACATATATTCCCATGCCACAAGCTGTTGGGTCCTTTAAAAACAAATTTAAAAAGTGCTAAAAACTGATTTAGAATAAAATAGGCAGTTATGCCTGATTAAGTCCTGCATTTGGAATGAAGTCTGAATATCCCAGACAAACAATATGAATATGTAAAACAATCATGGAAAAAAAAGGAAACTGAAGCTTTGGAGCCTGGCTCACGAACACTTCAATTTCAAATACTTTTTCATACACACAGAGGCAGGTGGTGCCAGAAACACCAGCCTTCATCAGAGAAAGCCATGTGCGATGCTGAGATTGAGCCAAAGGATTGAAATTATTTCTACTGATGATATTCTCAATGTGTACCATGGCAGTCTTAAAGTAGCTCTCATATTACACTGAATTCCTTGTTTGTACAGGAGAAATTAATCAGGAAAAAAGCCATCTGGTGTAGTGTTTGGATTTTTTTTTTAAATTATAGGTTTGTACCAATTGCAGATCTTCAGGAACTTCTAAATGAGTGTTTATGCAAAACAGAGGTGTTTATCCTTTTACTATAGGAAATGCCAAATGGATCTCCAGTATTTATTGCCTTCCGATCATCGACAAAAAGAAATGTACAGTATGATGATGTACCAGACTACAAAGACAGGTTGAGTCTCTCAGAAAACTATACGTTATCCATCAAGAATGCAAGAATCAGTGATGAAAAGAGATTTGTATGTATGCTAGTTACAGAAGATGATGTTTCCGAAGAGCCAACGATAGTCAAAGTCTTCAGTAAGTAAATCTATTTGTTACTACCATTAACATTCATCAGCATCTGAATCGTAAATTATGGAAACTTTGCTTAAGGGAAAGATTAAAGCCGAGAAAGTAAGTTTGCCTGAGTAAATTACTAAGACTAGCAAATTTCTGCAGCTTTCAAAAATGTAATCTACTGGTGGCATTTACGTAACAGGACTGCCTGCACTTGCAGTTTATTCATGATAAGTGCTGGCTCAAAGAGAATTTTAGGCTTTGATAATGACTCACTTATGTGATGTCATTTGGCCTGGGAAATGAAAAATGTAAAATTAGCACATATTATTTTCCATTTGTTCTCAGAGTGAATTTTTCAGCAGGAGGGAAGCATTAACTGTGTGCGGTCTGCAGGATTAGATCAGTGGACAGGTTTAAACCAGCTCCGAGCAGCTAGTATGCAACGGCATGAACTGCGAGTGAGCGAGCAAGAGGCTGGAAAACAAGTTGCCAGCCTCAAATGCTTCTTTTGTCCCCTGCTGAACTTCCAGGAGGAAGACCAGTCTGCAGTTCTGTTTTAGAGCACAGCAAAGTTTTATTAGGATTTGATACCACTACAAACCAATCACAAGGCTGATCTGCAGTAGGAACCCTAGTGCTCTGAGGCACAGTCTTGCTCTGGGCTTGCACAAGAGTGTGGACAAACCTGGCCTCTTCCTGTTGCTGATTCAGAGCAGACATGTAATGCCTCAAACCCTGACTCAGCTTGTGGAGGCATCTGTTACTCCTTTTTAGGGGTGCACATCTGCTGAGGCTAAGGTTAGTGATCGTAAATGCTGTCCTGTGACTGCAGTGGAAATCTTCCTCAGCTTCATGTTTTTATATAGCTTTTTTTGGCCTTTGTTGCTCTTCAGATTCAGATTTACACAGTCAAAAGAAGTCTCTGATGCGGGAGTGCGTTGCTTGCAGGGATGGGCAGTTTCAAACAGACCACACTTTTGCTTGAAAAACATGAATTCCTGTTCTGAAGGGCACCCTTCTGTCAGGGAGAAGGTGTCAGGGAGTCGGTGGTGGTGTCTAGGCAGAAGTTTGCAGTGGCATGAATGAATTTGAAGGTAGATTAGGAGTTAACAGTCATTTCTTTCCCGTGTTTCACTTTCAATTTGACTGCAAGAACAATCAAATTAATGACAACAGGGAGGAGTGTGCTCAGAGCATGCATAGTAAACACAGCGCTTCAAAGGAAATGATAAAGAATTATCATGTTTACTTACCACACAGCAGTAAATATGTAGATGAGACAGTGGTATATGGTGAAACGAAATGCTAACTGCTTGAATTACTGTGTACTGTACTAAATACTAACACAATGCTAACTCAGCCATGGAGCACAGCTTGTATGTTTTATTGTATGCATTAATACTAATAGAGGAAGCTTCTATTTCCTAAGGAAGATAAGAATAGAGGATGCCACGCGAGTAATATGGCCAACTTAGCATTGCAAGGAAAAAATACCTTTGCAGGTTTTCATTTTGAGTTCACAGCTTTATTTAGGATTCTCTTAATACTTCTTTGTGTTTAACTTCCTTGAGTCTGTTTTTTGGGGTTTCATTTTTTGTTCTTGCTTGCTGCTTCTAATTACGAAAAAGTTGAGAGTAGGCTGCAAGCTTCATTTTTGTAACCAGTGGAGTTTCTTGACTCGTTGAATCACAGAAACAGAGCTTGGCTGCAGCAGTGCAAACCCGCATTAACCAAAAGTCTTGTGTACCTGAAACTCAGCTGTATCCCAGAAGTAGTGACTGAAGCTGCGTTTCACTGGAGCTTGTCACGTCCTCAGCTGTGCTACCTGATTAACTGAGCACTAACGAGCCGAAATGGCTCATTGCACAGGTACCACCTGCTAGTTTCACTTGCTGGATTACTCAAACAAGCTCTACCAGCTTTCCAGATGGATCCTGTCAGCATCTTTTTTCTGGAATTAAATGGCCAGTTACCAAAGCAGAGCAGCCCAGTGGACATGAGCTGCTGTCCTGGTGCACCAGCGCTTGGCTTTTGCAGGCAGTGAGCTCTTTTCCCTCCTATAGCGCCTATATAGAGTTGCAAAGTACTCTGGCAGGCTCGTAAGCCAAGAGATAAGCAGTGTGCTGAAGCTGCAAACCCACCAAAGTGGGCTCTGCTGTTGCCAAGTTAAAAATCTCTTCTGGCTTCAGACGCTGAGCTAGTAAATGCCAATTAAGTCTTTTATAGTGAATTACCTTGGTGCACATGCTGTGGCTGTGGGGATCTGGCAGCAGGTGTTTCTTTTCGGAGGCTACTCTGAGAGAGCAGGTGGCGGCCTGTCAGCTGGAGCATCTGCTTGGTCACCGGAGCACTCAAAATAGGGAGAGCCATACAGCGGCTATGGAGCAGGAGGTCCTCCCCTTCCCTTGTTAAGAGCATTGGCGGGGCCAGGGAGGGTGTCCAAAGCCCAGAGCAGGTCTTCCTGAACTGCTCCTGGGAGAGATGAGAGATGAAAGGAAGAAAAGCCGAGGTGGGGAAAGGTGGTGTAGTTTGTGGTTTGATGAACTGGGGACTGTGACGGGCAGCCAACTATGCCTGTTTATGGGACCTGAAAATCTGGACCACAAGGCCTGTTAATGGTCTTGTAAAACCTAATTTGCTTGAACTGACATAAAACTGCTTTGTCCTTGACAGGTTCTTACAGAAAACAAGTTAACCTTTTTCCTTTAAAACTAACAAAAGAGAAATAAATCTCCACATATTTCTTTTTTTAAAATACCTTTGTTAGCCCTTTGAAGACATTGTGATGGTCTTGGTGTATAGCTGTGGTTGTTTTGTTTGTTGGTTGGTTTTTTGCCACAAGCAAAGTTCTTTGAAAACGTCAAATGGATAGCTTCTTTAATTGCCTTTCACTTCCCTTTTGTGCTGTTGTTCTTGTTCCATCCTGGCATAGTCTTCCAAGTGAAAAATATCTGTGCATTTATGTGCACGCAAACACATGCACACGTGTGCATGCACACGCACACAGAGGGAATTAATTATTGTGGAAACGGGTAGGCTTGCTATCTTTGCGACAGCAGGAACAGTACACCTGCACATTAGTAACTTAAGTGTACTGGGGTTTTGGCAAGATGGTGTGAAGTTCACTTTGGGCTGGGTTACTGACATACATACGTTATATCATAGGGTGCTTGATTTGGGAAAAACATTCTGTAAGCTGGCATGGTTAAGGATGTTACAGTCTGTAGAAGTATATAATGTGTAGGCTTATTTACTCTACTGGGGTGCAGTGGCTTTCTTTGTATAAACATTGATTTATTTTTTTGTTCCCCTCACTCTTCCCCTCTTCTCTTAAAATTGCAGGGAAAACTGTCTCTTTTGGAGATAAAAATTTGCATTCCGGGCTTCAGGCCAAACTATTTTAACACACAAGTTATACAGTCTCTAGAAAGTAGTTTTTTATGATGGAAACACTGATAGATCCTCCACTTTGGCAACCTAAGAGGTCCATCTAACATAATAAAAGTAAATAAGAAGACATACTGGCACTGAAGAAAAAGTTTATGTTTTTTTAAGAGAGTTATAACTAACTCAGAATCAGTTAAAATAATTGCACTTATCTCCATCATCTAAATTTCTTAAATGTAACAATCCCAGTTAGGAAAAATGAACATTAGAAGAACGATTAGGTTGAATTTGTTCCTTTATAATGTGACAGCTCAGCTACAGTAATATCTACAGTAAAGCTGCTTTTCTGTTGCTATAGTTTCTGTACCACTGGTTCCTTCTCCAGCATGTGGATCATATAAATCAGATAGATCTGATCAGATTCTGTCCTCCCAGGTGCTGAACTAGTGTGCCTGGCTAAAACACATCTTGTCAGTATACATGGGATTAATTATGGAAAGTATGACACATTTTAAGGTGATGGTTTTTCCTTTTCAATCCGTTTGGTTATATTGAGGTAGAAGTAGCTCACTTTTTCTTCTTTTAATGGCAAAGTATAGGTAAGACTATACCAGACCAGATCGTTCTGTTTAGTCTCAAAGTCCATGTGTCTTGCAGTAACTTTCTATTTTTCAAACAGCTGTTTGTGCTCTCTTCACTAGTATTTTTATCCTATTTATGTTTTAGAACAACCCTCTCAACCAGAAATCTTACATCAAGCAGACTTCTTGGAAACAGAGAAGCTACAAATGGTAAGAGCAGCATTCTCCCTCTAAAGTTACATACCTGATGGCTGCCTGAAGTCCCTTGACAGTCAAGACTGGGAGAGGTGATGGACTGAGGCTCAGAGAGGGGGCGTGCGCGTGCGTTTCTGCATGCGCACCTGCCTGTGAGGCATCATGGTCTATAGCCAGGCTGAGCACAGAGTAGTTCCCTTGCCACTGCTGTATTGGCCCTGCCTGATTCTGCAAGCGGGGATCATCCTAATCTCAGACCCATCATCGAACCCTCTTCCATGTTGTACCTAAGCCTCACTGATGGGATTTGTCCCTGCTTAAGAAAAATGGTTTGGTTTAAGCATTTGAATTTTCTAGAAATTTTTACCCAAAGCAGCATAAACAAAAACAGAATTATATTAAAACAGTGCAGAAAAACAGCGAATAATTCCTGTCTGGTTTGCAGCTTGGGGAGTGTGTCGCACGAGATAGTTATCCCGAAGGCAATGTTACGTGGTACAAAAATGGGAGAGTTTTGCAGCCCGTGGATGAAGGTACGTTTCAATAATGGCCAATGTCCCCAAATCCAGAGAGGTGTGTGTATGAAGAACTGTGCTCATAAGAGTTGCTCTGCTTTAGTCTAACGTACTGTTCCTTTGAGGAAGACTACTCATATGGAAAGATGAAACTGGAAGGAAACTTCTAGGCCTTTTAGAGCACACGAGCTATGCCATGTAACCTCTGTCTTTCAGTTCCAGCTTTAAAACCACATCATGGGGCTGAGGGTTGCCTTTGTTAATGCTGTTGCAAGGTTATTCTCAAGCCTATGTAGCTAGTAGAAATCTGACATCCAACTTCTAAGGTATTAACTGTTTCAGTCGCACACCTGTCCAATATTGTGTTTTAGACCCTGTAGAACATCGTCTCCTCGTGCAGGTATTTACTGTCCAGGATATTTAGGAAGAACAGGTTTTTTCCCTTCCCTTTCAACTTTGATTTTGACAGGCTGATCAGACCACAATATTTTACCTTCCCTAAAATAGAGAATGCTTACAAAATTAAGTTATAAATGTGATCCTAAAACTTGATTTTGCCAGCATTTTTGAGGCCTTTCTGGCTTACAAAGTAAGCAGAGATTTATATTAAAAATACACAACCAGTTTGGAATTAGTTTTTTGTTTTGATTTGATTGAAAATGTACATGTATGTTAGGAGCACGTTGTTGATAAAACGTTCCTGGAATGCGTCAGTGGCAATAGTGGAGGAAAACTCCAGTCCAAGTACAAGTCCAAGTACAGTCCTTGGGTAATTTGTCATGTTGCTTGCATGTTTGCAGCCAGATAACAAATACAGAGCACGCAACAAAATGTAGGAAAAAGGTTGCAAATTCTGTCTGTGTGACACTGAAACGGTATTTCCTTTTCAGTTGTGGTCATAAATTTGCAAAAAATTGTGGACAAATCAACTGGACTTTTCACCATGACATCATCTCTTCAGTACATGCCAACAAAAGAAGATGCAAATGCCAAGTTTTCTTGCATTGTGACTTATTATGGACCATCTGGCCAGAAAACAATACAGTCTGAACCGGTTGTCTTCGATGTTCACTGTAAGTTGTTAAAAAGTATCTATTGCTGTATAAAGTTTACCTCATGGGAAAAAGCAAAATCAGAGACAGTTTGCAAAATTACAGCGACATTGCTGCTTGCCTGTTGAGGCAGTTTCTTCAAAGCTGGTTTGCAGCAAGAAGGACTGAGCACATTGTCTGTGTGGTTTTTACTTACCTTCAGATTTAGCTGAGAATTCTTTCTTTCTAACACTAGAATACTATCAAGGTTGCATTGACAAGAAGAAAGCGGTAACCATGAAAAGTTACAGTGAAATGGGCTTTTCAGAACTTAACAGAAGTTAGAGTCGTTGCTTAGAGTGACTCTGTCCGTCCTGTAATATGCAATAAATACACAACATAGTTTTTAGGATGCTCAAATGTTTTTCATTTTTGCAGAGTCAGCGCCAAACAGCTAATGCTGGCAGACTACATTGCACAAAATGCAGTAGCTTCTCTACAGCTGTAAGATGCTGATTTTTACATTTAAAATGAATCATTTGAATATTGGTAGACTTCTAAGCAGAGAATTTGTG
Source organism: Phalacrocorax aristotelis (assembly GCF_949628215.1). Lineage (NCBI taxonomy): Eukaryota > Metazoa > Chordata > Aves > Suliformes > Phalacrocoracidae > Phalacrocorax > Phalacrocorax aristotelis. Next base: position 123,043,231 of record NC_134276.1, on the reverse strand, counting down.
TAATTACTTCTAGCTGGCCTAAGTCCTAAAGCAACTCCCTTACTGTGTTACTGACTGACTGTGGAAATCGTAACTCTCCTTCGCTCTCAGATTACGCTTGCTGCTGTTACTTGCCAAGAGATGCTCTGCTGTCCCCATTTTCCCCACCAATTTCATGCATTAGGCTACTTCACCTGTTGCAGATGAGGCTCTTGCAGATTTCTGTGATTGCAGGTGCTGTTTGCACTTGCAATGAAGAACTACCCAACGTGAAGGAAAAACAAGGCTGCACAGCACTGCAGAATAGTCACTGCGCCAGATGTCACGTGCACTCTGTATTAAAGATTTAATGTTTGCTAGACTAGCTCTTTTAATCCTGGTCTAGTAACACACTATTTAATAGTTCTTCCTCCAGAGATGGGCAGTTTCATTGTACTGCTAATTAGCCAACAGTGGGAGGCAGACCCACCCTTAAGTACCCCTTCAGTACTTGAAGAGGCCTCAATTATCAACTTTGTTTGGCTTTAGAGCATGGGGTTGCCCAGTTTCCCTTCTGAGTATTTTCATTTGCTTTAACTTCCTTACTCTGCTCAAATGCATCTCCAAATGAATTTTTGAAACTCTCTATTAATAGACATCCAAAGCTTCAACAGATGGATTTCTTGACTGATGTTAGTTGATGATAATGACATGTCTGATTTGGTTTTGTTTTTTAATTTGGTTCAGTGATCCTAATTAGTTTCTTTCTCAATAAATGTGATTTTTTTTTTTTGAGTTAAACGTAATGCAGATGAAAAAAATGGCAGACTCTAAGAAATGGAAGTCTTTCAGCCTCGTTTTTTTTAGATTGGCTGTCAAAACTATCATGTTTTGTATCTCTGAAGCAAGTAGAAAAAGAAATCATAAAGATCACCTGTTCATTCTGGTATCTAGTGAGATTCCTTGCAACTTACCCGTTTATCGTAAAGAAATGGGGAGAGGATACTTAGAACTATGCCTGCACAAGATGTTTTTAAAGACCTGTTCAGTCATGATTTAAGAAATGTTTTACTGGTTTGGGGTTGGGGTTTTTGGGGGGTTTTTTTTGTTTGTTTTTTGGTTGTTTTTTAAGCTCTGGGTTAGTGCAGTCTCTAGTACTCAGGTGTTTAATAGCTAGTTGATATCCTCGAAGCAGACAGCCACTGTAACATAATGTAAGAAGAGTGAATTAATTCTACCAAGCTGGGTGCTAGTTGGAAATGGATAACTTAGCTCAGCCAGCAGTAGTTATCAGTACTTAACTGTGGGCTCTGTTCTGCACCTGTAGCAAGCAAGCTACCAAAAGTACCGTGAGTCATACAAGAGAACTCCTGGAGCTGGATGGTTAGATGGTATCTCGGATACCTAAATTATCTAGACCCCAGTTGTGTTGGGCTCTGCTCAGCATTGATCAGTGTAAAAAAGATAATGTTTGTCAGGCAAACTTTCCAATCGTGACCTATTATTAAGCGTCTGTCTTGTTATGCATAAACTCCTTTACATAACAGATGTGTCAAAGACACTTTATACTCATGCTGCTTCCAGCATTGGTATTTTTCTTGAAATTGCGCAGAATGATGTCAGTTGTGGCCATGGCAGGTCTGGGGTACCAGCATTCATTTACTAAATAACTGCCTTTTGGTGCTGGCTCCCAGAATTTTGGTCTTGCAGAAAGCAGATACAAAGTCTCAGCTTCACAAAAGCACCAGCTAAGATGGGCCAAGCCAGGGATATGTGCCACTGCGAGGCAAGATATGCCTTCACCAGGCTGCTCCTCCTGTTAGTGAAAGTAGGGGAGCACATTACTCATGCTAAGCAGCACTCAGCATTGCATTGAATACTGTGTCTTACAGTCGTCAGGTTGTGTCTTCCTCAGAAGGGTGACCTGTTCAGCTTAGAGAACAATTTAATTAGTCATTTCCTATTTACTTCTGTAGATCTATTCTTCTTTTCCAGCTTAGAGAATTAAATTAAAAATCTCCTGGTTGATTGCAGTAGATAGAAGAGTAAGATGTTCCTACAGGGAAGTCTGGTGGTTTACAGGAGTGTCATTCTTGTTTAATTGTGTCCATTTTTAATCCAGTTCTGTTCATCTCTGTGGAAAAACTTGTTCCAAATTAAAGTCCTAAAGTCTTTCTCATTAGAATTCATCCCTTTTCAGTCTTGAGACAAAGCATAAACAATTCCAGGGTATTTCTAGACATCCTTCGCGATCGCTTTTTCACATTTGGTCACCTTCACATAGACTTGACAGAGGGCGAGACAAGCTCCTGCAGCAGGCTCACTCACCAGACAGCCCCTGAAACTGGGATTTTGGCCCAGCAGCTGCCAAGAGACGTGCATGTGATTCCTGGCCAGCTACTTGATTGCATCTGTTGAATTCCACACCAGTAGCGGTGCTGGACTTCCCTTTTCTAAGCAGACGGAAGTTGTGCTTTAGCTCTGAAGGTATTGAGCTGGAAGCCGTTTGGACGTGGAAGGGAGCCAAGGCAGTTGCATCTGAAGGAGGGAGGATGTGGCTTGTTGCAGCCCAGTACCACCACTCCTACGAGGAGGAGTGAGAAGCCATGTAAGGGCTCTCAGTCATCGAGAGGCCACAGCAGAATGCAGGTCCTGTTATTGAGAAATCCCATAGCAGAAGACAGACATGATGAATGCCTTAAGGGTCAGAAGGGCTGTAGAGCATACGCTTCACTAAACACCCAAAATCAACTGTCAGGCAAGGGTGTCTCTGCTGTGTAGATTTTTTTAGTGTCTAATAAAGGTGCACTGTACTGTGTCTTAATGCAAGACTGGCATCTTCGGTAGAATTTTATGTATTAATTGAAAATGAAACAGTGAGAGTTATCTGCCCACATTATTTCCTTTAATTTTGTTCATTTTACTTTGTTTTTGAAAAATTATATTTCGGCTTCTATTTAGGAAGAATAGCATCTATTAAAGTATACTCTGTGTTTGCCTTTAAAAAATTACCAAAGTAAAATGTAAGTTATAGTTCAACTTCACTGAACATGACAGAAGTATGTTACATTTACAGTTCTGTTGACTACGTTAAGGGTCCTATTATGTTCACCAAATTCATCTTTCTGAAAGCCTGTAGTGATCAGCATATAGAATAGGCTGAACATAGTCACTTAGTTCGTATTTCTTTCTTTTTAATGCAAGAAGGCTATTATTAGTACTAACGCAAGGCATTGAAGCTTCACTTGTTTTGCTGATAGCTGCAGTCCTCCAAACAGTGAGCTTCACAGAGGACAAGTTAATCCCTCATAATGAAATTGCACCATGAAACTATTCATACTGATCGGGTTTTTTTTCTTCTAACCACGTGACATGGTTGTAATCACTGCTGTTTCAGTTACAGGTATCTTGGCGAAGGAAAATGACTTGTGTCACATGGCTTCTTTGTGCTTACTTCATTTGCAAAAATATAGAAAGTGTTATTAACTTCAGTTCTTTTATAAAAAGATCTACACATGCAGATACCTCACCTGCTTGATGATAAAAATCACGTACTCTTTGGCCATGAATATCATATGCAATAGTGTTACTCTGTGTTTTGTTGCAGAAGCTCTTAAATGTGTACATTATTTTCACAGATCCAACAGAGAAGGTGACTATTCAAGTGCTGCCACAAAGTAGTACCATTAAAGAAGGTGATAACATCACTCTGAAGTGCTCAGGAAATGGCAACCCTCCTCCACAGGAGTTCCTGTTTTACATTCCAGTAAGTCCTGCCTCACTGTCACTGTGTAGTGAAATACTCTGTATCATCCCTTCCTACAGACATTGCTACATGTCAATGTACATGTGATTTTATAACAAATGAAGGAAGGAATTCGATGCGACTAAAGCTGAAGATAGACATTGGCCATTACCATTACATCAGACTCTGAGAACGCCTCACCCGAGTTGGCAAAATATATTGAAAGAACCTCTCCTTTCCCCCGTCCCACCTGAAGGTTTTTGGGGTTTGGACCTTCTAAAAACTGTTAGGCTTCATTTCCTAACATCAGATATTCTGATAAGAAGCCGTTTTGAATAAAATCACCTCTTCTGTTGTCGTAACAGCCAAAGATCCAGCAGTGAAAGTACAGGAAATTAATTCAGCTTTTTTTGGACTTTCACAGATGAATCTTCAAGCAATGTCTTTAATTAATTAATTGTTTGGTGGCATAACACCACAAAAAAGAACCAATGCAACAGCACAGGAGAAAGTGTAGGACAAATCTGTCAAATCTGTAAGATGAGAATTGAGAAAAATAAAGACTTTGGCTCCGTTAATCTTCTTAGTATTGGTGAAATCCATAGGCAGATGTGGCTTTATATTCTCAGATTCCTAGTCCTGCTTCCCATGTCCTGCTTCTCTCTCTGCTATTTTATATCCCTTTTTTGTTCCTACTGCAGCAGTGAGCAGAGCTGATCTTGAGAGAGGCCAAAAGCAGTGACATGCTGTCACGTATTTCCAACACTGCATGTCGCCCTTTGAACATAATCCTTACTTACTTTGGACTCTGGCAGGTTTGAATTGCTGAAGAACAGCAAGGGAAACTAGGAGCTGAAGTCCTCTTCTCTCAGAACAGCCATTTAGGTTCAGTGAGTCACCTTAGAAACTCACAATATGCAAGGGGAAAAGCATATGGTATCTCTTTTTGCTCCAGGATCACAGTGAGTGAGCTAAACACCCCAGTTTGTCTTATCTTCAGTTTCCCTGCTACCTGATGTTAGTCCTTTCTCTCAAGAAGAGCTGGAATTGATGGTTTCTTTGCAAGACCTGCAGATATTGTGACAAATGTGGTAAATTCCTTTCTGGATTCAGAGATACAAATTAGGGTTTCATTCTATGCTTGTTTCAGAGCCAGCCTAATTCAGTCAGTTGTAATCAGGTGGAAGCTGGGGAACTTCAAAACACCAGTTTCTGGAGGTAACTGCATGTAGGTCAGCATATACCCTTATGGGCTCCATACCATGATATGGATAGAACAAGGTTTGCTTGTGCTCTTTAAAAATGTGTAATACAGCACACTTCATTTAATTATTTTTCCTAAACTGAATATATGATTTCAGATACAGACTTAGAAACACAGTTTGTTTTGCTGTTGTGATTTCTCTAACGCTTTTATTTGTAGACTGTTTCAGTCTCTTGTTTTGTTCCCATTTTTTTTCTGCTAAAATTTCAGATTTTGTATTTTAATGTCCTCTTAAATAAGTCATTCAATTAAAGAGTAAGCTTTTAATTACAGGTGTTTTCTAAAACTATGCTGTCATGCAGGAAATAATCCTAACATTATTAGTAGGCAACTACACTTCAGTGATGCTGTGTCTATACATATTCTGGAGCATTTCAGGATCCTCATAATAATAAAAACTCAACAAAATTGAATGTTTTTAGCAGGCCCCTGTACAATAAATGTTTTGTTTTCCATCCACAGGGAGAAGCAGAAGGTATAAGGAGCTCAGATACTTACATAATGACAGATGTGAGGCGAAATGCAACAGGAGAATACAAGTGCTCTCTGACTGACAAAAGTATGATGGACTCAACCACCATCACTGTGCACTGTAAGTCGTTGTGTTTTGCGCTCCTGGTTAGGATGCAAACCTATCTTGCACCCTCTGGGATGGTCTCTCTCTGCTTTACTTAGGTAGATTAGTTCAGTTAACCTACAGGAGAACTGAATAATGTGGTTGTGGTTGGTTAAAAGTAGTGTCAGGTAATTTCTTTTTCTTTCTCTCTAATTTTTTTCCCTTCGTCCTAAAGTATTTCTGTTTGAAAACCTTAACTTTTTCAATTCATCGGCTTAGATACAGACTCGCTTTATGTAACCTTTGTATAGTATACGGTTGTCTTGTACTGTCAAATACAGTGAAAATTCTGGTATTTTGTTTCACTCATGTGAACATATATATAGCTCCAGCTGTGCCTTAGAATGTACTCAGACACACAAGCTGGCCCACAGCGATATCACTGAAGGTCATTCTTCATAGTGAAATTCACATTAGTCTAATACCCTTTTCATCTTATCTGAATGAGGTTAACGAGTAAGGAGTCTAGAGAAGAGACTTCAGAATTCATTATGTTCACATAGGACAAGTTGCTTTTTTCACTTTTCCCAGAATCGTGGTAGCTACAGAGCTCAGTAAAGTTTCTTTAGCTGGATACTAGAGTATTTACTCACACTTTATCGGCACCGCTTTAAAAGCAGCCATTGAACTGGTTCAACCATTGAAGCAATGGTTGCTTTTCAGTGGTTGCTTTTAATGTCTTTATGTGAGAAAACAAGAGCAGGAACTCTTTCAAGCTTTGCTGTACTATCACCAGCTGTGAAATGAGACTCAGTCTAATGGTACTAGGTTTCCTCTAGAAACACTGATGGTCTGTAATCTTCCCAGTAGCATAAATACCTTTAATAGTTTACAGATTCAGAGGGACGTGATGGATAATGAAGTTTAAAGGCTTCCAGGCTTTACATAAAAAGAAAATTCATGTTTGTATACTTGGGTTTGATTTTTTTTTCCCTTGGAAAAAGTACAGTGCATGTACATGAATATACCTGTACATGAATAATTACACTACTCCATTTAATGAATATTTTGTATTTAATAAGGTCATCTGCTATTTTCCTACCCACCCCTTCTCTTTGCCATGAGTCAGGGTATGTAAGATATGAAGGGAGCTCTGTACTACTGCCACTAGCTGCCCATTATCAAAGGTAGCTTGCTGGTCGTATGCTGTGGTATAACTGACCCTTTTATTTTACTCCAAGAGGACTGTGTGTCTACTTGTACTTCCATAAATAATTACTCTACAGAATGGCTTCCTCAGCTCCCAGTTATTTATAACAAGCCAGTTTCCATTTGTCTGCTGTTTCGTCTACATGTCAGAAGAGCTTTACTACAGAAGAGAAGCATGTATTTTCTTGACAGAAGTCTATCTGGTGCTGGCAGCTAGTGCAGCTACTCAGAACTCATGGGTACAATCTAGTTCCCTGCTGCTTTGCTTCACCTGGGATACGTTTTGTTTTGTTTTGTTTTTCTTAAACACCTCTATCTGAAATAAAGCCTTTGCTTGGCGAGGTGCAGTGGCCCGGAGTAGTTCTGTAATTTCCTGAATGCTCAGACCTTTGGAGCTGTGTGACAGTCTGTCTTAACGCTACTTCCATGTCCTGTCTTACGCTGGTCTAAAGCATTTCCGCAGCATGTTTTCATGTGAAGGAACTCCTCTGAAAAAGTAATAAAATCCATAGATGCTTTATAGTATCTTCCTCCATCTTTCAATTGCTTACTTTATATTAGTTTTCCAGCATAACTCCCTAATTTTTAGTGCTTTCTGATTCTAAGGTACTTACATATTTTTGGTGTTAGGTCTTCAGGGTTTTTTTTTTTTATGCCTCCATGATGTTTTTTCTCCTTCAAATAATACTTATTAAGGCCTATCAAATCCTGCATTTTCTCCCTCTTTTGCTTTATTGCTTACCTTTGTGCATATGGATGAATATTCCTGTCTATGCTGTTACACTGAAAAAGCCTTCATTCTGAGTCAGACCTTTTTGTTTCCTCACGTTTTATCTTGGCACTTTAGATTTTTTTTTTATTTTCACTTTAAAAAAAAACCAAACAAACAACAACAAAAAAAAAACCCAACCGAACAAAAAATCTCACAGAACAAAACAGGCAATGTAATAATTTTAGTTTAAATAGGTGAATCTATTTTTATAGTGATTTGTTACATTTCGGCTATAGTGCTTTTTCCCAAACAGATTTTATTGAGCATTATAATGACACTGGTTCCTTTCAGTGTCTAGGTAGGGTAGCTTCTTGCTGGTATGAAAATACATTAGCACATTATAGCACTTAAATATTTTTGTAGCAAAACATTCTGGCTCAATACCAAGCTCTTTTTTTCTACCATGAATGTAAATTACGAGCTTCACAGAAAGCTGAAAACTGACATTAAAGCATCTGATGCAAGATCTGTGTAGCAAGGTCCCCGTTTGAAGCCCAGCAGAATTGAGTGCTTGTGGTTGGCATAATTTGTCCCTCAACAGAGGGAGCAACAGGACGGGATTTATGCTGTGGGTTTGGCCTTTTTACACTAGGTTGTTAATTTTCTGCCAGCTCTGTGCCTTGATTGAGTTTGCCCACAATCAGGTGAGCAAAACTGGCAGAGGCCAGGAAGAAAAAGGGAGGGGGCCAGGGCAAAAGCTGTTTACAACCACTGCTATAGAAGTGTACCTGTGCGAGGCGAGGAAAGCACCTGGTGGTAGAGCACGGGCATACCTTCCCTCAGCTATGAAGAAATGGGTGTCTGTTTCAATCTACATTCCCTTTTCTTTAATCTCATTATAACAGTTTCTGCACACGCAACCCCATATGGAGTAGGGCTGTGGAACTTCCTCTTAGTGATGCTTTTTCTTTCTGCTAAAATGTGTTTTCTGGGGAAACAGGTTTGCGAACCTTCCAGTAAATGAAAAGTTTTAGAAATTTAGCATATTTGTTTCTCTGTAGGTATATATTATAGTCTTTTCTTGTGCTACAGACTCATTGAAAATAGAGGGGAAATCAACTTTTGAATGTTGCATGGAAAAAATCTATTGTCGGTATACTAGGAGAAGTTTCTGATTGTCTGCTAGTATATTTGGGGAGTTCAGGCTACAGGCAAGTGCTGTGCATAATTTTCCCAGTTGTAGCACAGTATTCCATTGGAGGCCTCTTTTAAATGCTGGGAGCCTGTCCTATATCTGCAGTAGAGTTTCAAAACTGAAATGTTTGCTCCAGTCTTCCCCACATTAATTCCATACCTCTCTCACATGATGTGGTAATACATGCACAACGCATTCTTAGCCGCTTGCCTCTGCTACTTGGTATGCAAAGACAGCACTGAAATCAATGCAAGACTTCAAGTGAGACCACATTAAGAGCTAGTGTATATTGAAAATGGTGCCTGATGAGAAGTTTGTTTATGAAGAACATTTCAAAGCCAAACGGGAAATGCACGGAAAATTCTTGCAACAAAGTTTCTCTTTCAACAGCAAGGAAAATGAATTTTGACAGTCTTCTGTATGCAAGAAATATTTTCTCCTCATACTTCTGTACCAGGAAAAGATAATTTACTAATGGACCGTGTAAGTTGAGAGGAAAAAGTACCTACATCGCATTTCTCTGTGGACCCTACAGATAAACAGGCAGAATATTCATGCAAATTAAATTGCTGTATATAGAGTTCTTAGGGGGGATCCTATGTTAAATAGTAGCTTAATTCCATACTTGCCTCATAAATCACCTTACAAATACTGCTCTGAGCTGTGCAGTTCATCTCACTGTAAATTTTCCTGAACTTCTATAGCAACCAAGACCACTGTGTGAGAGGGATTGTAGTCTCAGTTATATCACAAAAAGGGGAGGGGTGCTAGGGGTGCAGGCATGGTACCCTGGAGGAAGACTGGGTTGAAGGATTGCTCTGGGCTCAGTGTCAGTCTTGCTTGAGATGAAAGCCAAAAATGTAATGAATTTCTGCGTCCTGGGGTGTATGTGAAGGGAATCTCTCCTCTATGGTCTTCAGGGATCTCTTGGGTTTGAGGTGTTGTCTTGCTTCAAAGAACAAAAGGTTTAAGTAGATGTTGAAGGAAAGTCACGTGGGGTGGGAAATCTCAGCTTTTTCTTCAACCACCCCTCTGTCTTGTTAGTATATGCTCAAGAGTAACGGAGCAAGAAGAAACACATCCCATGCACCACCTGAATTTGTATACAAATCCTTTTTTGATTTATTTTTTTTTTCTTCTTGTGGAAGCAATGGTAAGATCTGCAGTGCCTTCTCAGTTGGGTTGCATTTACTAGTTCGGGGAGGTAGGGGGAGAAATACCCGTAAGGATACAGAAACAAAATGCCATTTTATCTCTTCAGTAAGATCTTTGCTTTACTCATGCACAGGTGCAAGTACAGTTCTTGTGACCTCTCAGACTAGGCAGTAGACTCTAACACAGATAATAATGCAGACTAATAGTACAGGAGGATGGACCTTAGTTGTTCCCTGAAGTTCTGCCTTTAATTATAATGGTGTTCCCAGGGCAACCACTGAATCCAGCCAGTAGCTAAGTTCACTGTTTTGTTAAGGAAAACTCACTATTTTCGCTTCCCCCTACCAACTGTGATTTTGCCTTAAGCTATTTTTAAACTCTGCTTAAAAGCCAAAAGGATCTTTTGCAGTCATTTTCTAGCAAGCACTATATTCGTGATGAAATCGTGCAGGCTTGCCGTTTGAGTCTGTGTGCGTGCACACATCTGTGATAGTCATTCAACCAGGCAACTTGGCTTACAAGCAAGGCACTGTGAGAGGGGAGCAAAACAGAGGTTTAGCTTGGCAAACTCTGCTTTTCTTTCCGTGTAGCTTTTTTTTTTTAATTATTATTTGTAAAGGAAACTGCTAGCCCACCAGATCCATATACTAGGAAAAATCTAGAGCAGTGTTTCATGACCTCTTTGTTACTGGCTGTCACCCTGCCTTGTGTCAAAGACAGCTTTCCCTGACTCTGCAATTTCCCTCGAGCCAAAACAGGTCAGGCAAAGCTTGGACTCTGAGTTACACAAAAATGGCTTTTTAAGTTACAAATGAAAACAAATAAATCAAAGGGCCTCGTGTATAGCTCCCTAGCCCTTTGCCCCTTCAGTCAGTGTCATGTCTCACCCTCTATTGACCATCCTTATTCTCTCCAGACGCTGAGGATAAAAATCAACTTGTTTTATCAGATTTTAGAAAGTTACCCCTTGTCCTCCTATCCTCTTCTCCATGCTTACTGTTCAGGTTAATCTGTCCCCACCTGCACGAGTCCTCTGCTAAAGATAAAATCCTACCTGGTCCATAGCAAGCTACCCTCACAGCAGTCTGTGCTTCCCCTTCCAAGATGCACATGCTGCTATGTGAAGTACTCCTTCTGCTTCTTGCACCTTCCCTGTCATCCTTTCAGCAGTACAAAGTGAAAAAAAGTTATCAATTTGTCTAGTGATTAGTGAGTTTTTGCTTTCTTTTTAGCCTGTAATGACAGTAAAAAAGTGAATGTTCTGCAGCGCCTATTTTAGAATAATTCTTTCTTCTCCCCTGTAAAATCGATTTAGATTTTATTGAAGGACTGAAATCTTGGGTTTAATGAGTAACGTTTTCTTTCCTTGGTAAGCCTTTGAAGTGGCCAGGCATTCTGAGATGAACTTTTGACAAATGTTCTTTCTATCCCAGATTTGGATTTGCAGCTTACTCCTAGCGGAGAAGTCACAAAACAGATTGGAGAGGCCCTGCCTGTGTCATGCACGATTTCTTCTAGTAGAAATGCAACTGTGTTTTGGATAAAGGTCAGTAATTCATCTACTTCACACTTCATCTGAGTGTTCATCTCTTCATATTACTGCTGCTACTTCAGTGTTTTGGAAGGAAGGAAGGAAGGAAGGAAGTCAGTCATTTATTGGGCTTTTTAAAGAATATTGTTAAAACGAGCCTTACACATATTGCTAAAATGAGAGCTACTGACTCAGGTTGATGACTGAAAATCAGTTACTATAATTATCGGCTCGATTTTCAAATGGAGAGAAGTGAAGCCTACTGTACAACTTTTTGCCCTTTGAGAATCAGGATCAGATCCTTTTAAGAAGGAAAGCCCATTTGGAGGAATTTGGATTCATTAATCATTTTCTCAGAGACAGGCTTGGTCTTGGCTGCAATAACCATAATAAAAGGGCAGCAAGGCAGGTTGAGGGATCAGATGTTAGCAACTGGTGTTCAGTGGCTGGTGAAAAAGGTAGCTGTCATAGATCGTGGGTTTAAATTAAACCTATACTGCTGGGTACTAAAAATAATGATACCTGATAGTTGTTTAGTAGCATACGTTGATCTCGTAACCCTGGTTCCTAGAGGGAGAGTTGCCTGTGTCTCACACAGCTTGAACCACTTGTGTTTTTGTCTAGCCCACTAGAAAAGCTCAGAACTAACAATTGATCACATCTATGCCCTTGATTTGAAAGCAAATTTGTTCAAGAAGAAGGGAGGTGGCTTTTATAAACCTCCGGTAGTTTCCACTTTTCATGCTGTTATGTTGCTGTCAGCTATTTGAATGTGGTTATAAATGGGGGAACACTTCAACAGTAAGGCTCTAATCAACCAAAGCATATGAAAAACTCTGTTGAGAGTAGTCACATTTGTAATTTAGAGGTTAATGTATTCGGAGTTAGAATTCAGAGATTAACTCCTTACTTTATCAGGACAATACCAGAATGCAAACAAGTCCATCATTTTCAAGTCTTCAATATCAGGATGCTGGAAACTACATCTGCGAAACTACTCTACAGGAGGTTGAAGGGTTAAAGAAAAGAAAGACACTTAAACTTATTGTGGAAGGTAAGGGAGCAGATAGCTATGGTTATTAATGATCCTTTTCAAACAAAATGGTTAACTGTAATATTGTTCTTGTAGGAAAACCTCAAATCAAAATGACAAAGAAAACCAACACAAATAAAATGTCTAAAACAATTGTCTGCCATGTGGAAGGTTTCCCCAAACCAGCAGTGCAATGGACAGTTACTGGTAGTGGAAGCATCATAAATAAAGCAAGTATCTTTCTTATTACTTTATTCACCAAAAGATAGTGCACAGAAGATGTGATTTAAAGCCAAGGACTATTTTCCAGGCAGTGAGATTGAAGAAACTAAGTCTATTTCATTTATCTAAGAGAAGGTTAAGTGGTAGCTGTAGCTACGTGGTACTTACATGGATGATTTCTGATTATAAAGGTCTTTTTGAATAGAGCAGGTGAAGGCACGGAAGATCCACTGGCTACAAGCCAAAGCTGGAAGGAAAAAGAAAAGTTTACAAATGAAATATACATTTTTAGGTGGGGGTACTTAGTCATTTTATCTGGGTAATGTGGCAATTTTGCCGTTGCATACAGAATTTACAAATAATGATGGAACTATAGAACTTGTATTAGAAAGCAAAAGGGTACTTGATGGAGGCATTAACTGGGTGGAATGTAATTAAAGATGGCAAGTACAAGTCAGAAAATAGTCAATATAGTTCCTTACGTGCATTGCAGTTTTTATCCTAATTTTTGTAGTTGTTTTTGTTATACTTGTTGTTTTGCATTGGAAACAGAACCATGATGCAGTCATCCTGGGGGAGAAATAAGGAGTACCCATAAGCAGCAGGAAGAATACCTGGAAAATGAGCAAACTGACATATTTTCATGTTGATTACCAAATCACATGCAAAGTATTTTGCCTTAGCAGGAGAAATAAATGAGACATCTATAGAACCAGTCAGAAGCTGGAATTACAATGCACAGTGCTCCTGTAGATTTCATTACTCCATTAGGTTTTGCTGTAATCCTACAGAAATTATGTATAGCTGTCAAAATTTGTCCATTTACTTGAAGTTATAGGCCAGGAATTGTCTTGAAGCCATGTAAATGATTGAAAATCATTTTCTTTGGACATTGTATTAATCCAAGAATGATGTACAGCAAATTTAAGGAACAATTTCACTCACTATGACAGTACAGGCACTGCAGGTATTACTAAATATGTGCAGCCTGGCAAAAGAACGCATAGTGTGGAACCAACTTGGAATGCCAGAAAGTGAAAAACTTACAGTGATTATTTTCCTTATGAAGACAGGAATGAAAAACAGCGAGATGGAAAGAAATGAGAACTTAGAAGTTGGGGTTTGGGTTTTCTTTAAGAATTTTGTCCCTTTGAATATTTTTCAAGTAGTTGAAAGAAATAAAAGCAAATACAGAATGTGAACCTTCTCAAAAATGCCTCTTTATCAGTGGTCTTACAGCGTACACTGTACAAAACGTAGCTATAATTGGATATCTTCACCAAAGTGTTTTCTTGCAAATACTCACATTACCATTTAATGAAATAATGCATTATTTATATCGTTATTGTTTGGAAAACTGCAATATTAGGTGAAAGTTACTTCCCTCTGAACATTTTCAATGTGTAATACAGGTAATGTACGTATTATTCTTTGCATTTTTCACAGACACTAATCTTCTTTTTTTTACCTTTTCAGACAGAGGAGACCAAATATGTTAATGGAAAATTTTCCAGTAAAATTGTAATTGCTCCCGAGGAAAATGTGACTTTAACTTGCATTGCAGAAAATGAGCTGGAAAGGACTGTGACCTCCCTGAACGTCTCTGCTAGTGAGTGTCTTCTAGAGACCATTGTAGTTTCACATAAACTACCCACACTTCACAGTCAAATGAAGAGGAGGTCTGCATAGTATTGTTGTTACTAAGATATTTAACCTTTTTGTCTTAAGTCAAGCAATTGTGAGTCCAGTCTGGATCGGCCCTACATAAAATTTATTGATAGCTTTCTGGATTAAGTCACTTAGGCTTCGTGACTGGCTAGCTATCTCGTGTACGCAATATATTACTTACTTTTGTGAATATTACAACACAATATTACAACATAATAGTACAAAAATATTGCAAAATAATACATTATTTACGAAGATTAAAGTCTGTATTCATTACTAAATTTACATAATCTTTTAGTCCCCAAATTCCAGTTTATTATTACTGGTATTCCTTGATTCAGAAGAGATGTCAGCCGTACTGGACTTTAATCAAATGTCACTTTTCAGTGATGAAAGGTGGTGAGAAGCTACAGTTTGTGGAAGGGTAGCACAGAAATGCTCAGTCAGAAATATTTCAGAGATTAGTATTACTGGTTTTGAAAAAGATTCTTCAAGTTGCTATATTATAGTTACAAAGGAAAGACTTCTGCTTAAAGGTATTGATTAATTACCTTGTTGTTTGGCAAACACTGCATTAAGTTTCAGCATTTCTGTCGTTGCTGTAAATAGGCAATTGAAAGTGATGTTCAGGTCTAACACATTTTGTCTTAATTTTAACATTTTTTCATTTCAGTAAGCATTCCAGAATACGATGAGCCAGAGGATAGAAGTGGTATGTATGCTCTTCTGTCTCTGTAACCCTTTCTGTTGATTGTCTCGGTTCAAGACCTATGTAGCATCACAGAACAATTTCCACAGTCCCTCGAAGCTGGACTTGATTTGAAATAGCTAGTGCCATATTTGACTAAGCATGTGACTTCCTTGAAGCCTTAAATGTGTTTTTAAGAACAACACCTACTTTTTAAAATTTTTCCTTTGTGACCCCTTTTCTTGTTTCTGATGGAAATTCTTTAGAAATGGTGTCATGCTTTATCATAGGTCACCTCATTAACTTTTCTTCTTTGCTTCAGATGACAATAGCGAAAAGGTTAATGACCAGGCAAAGCTAATAGTGGGGATTGTAGTCGGTCTTCTGCTGGCTGCTCTGGTTGCAGGTGTTGTCTACTGGCTCTATGTGAAGAAATCAAAGTAAGAATTTATGGAAAACTTGATACTAATTGAAAAACAAAATCATAAGTGGAAATGTATGTTCACCTGTTTTCCTTCCTGCAGCATTCCAGTAGTCTGAGTGGGGAAAAGCTGTTACAGTAGGTGGATTTAATAGAGAAAGGAAACCTGGTACCTCTGATCAGCTTGTGCTAATGCTTAACAGGACACATCTCCTGGAGGTGGGACTCCAAGACTTTTCATAGATCATCACCTGTAATGAGGTTCTGTTTTGTGACAGCCAAGTCTGTGCTGATTCTTGCGTTTAATTGTAGTACCTACTACTTATTTTACCTCTGTGTGGCTTTTGGTACTAGAAGCTCTTCACTTAGAAGTTGAGCAGCTTGTTTGCTTTAAAAATGGATTAAATTACAGAAAAAGTCTAAACCATCTCAGGGAGAAGAGAGATCCTTAATTCATTTGTCCGTATATACTTAGAGATCTCTGAAGTAAAATTGGTAGAGATAGACCTTGCGTTGCTGACAAACTAGAAGCTGTCGTCCAAAAGAATATGTTTTAGCCATCCTAGGCATAGACCAGGATTTGCCAGTGAGTCCTGCTTGCTTTCAAATTTCTTTATTATCACACAGGCTCACTTTAGAAAATAAACGGGATGTTCTCAAAAAGTAATCACGTTTCTCCATCTTAAGATAGCCGTGACTATATGCCATTTGGCCTTATCCCCGTACATTGGTCTCCAGGGAGAACTGAGGGCAGGCTTGTGCTCTGAAGGGTACCTTAGAGCTGCTTCTTAACAGGAAAGATCAAGGTAGTTATGCATCACATGCACAAATCTGTACAGGTATAGAAGCAATCTTAAAGTTCAGTTGTTCTTTCTATGACCTTTCATTAAAATTAGATTAAATGAGATCTAAAATATACCAGTGGGATTTTACTATGAACAAATGTGTTTTCATTGATGTGAAAGTACAACAAGGAATTCTCCATCTGCTTCCGAATAGTCTTTTTTGGAGAATACATAAGGATTTTGCTCCAGCCATAACTGAGCAGGTTTTGGAAGTTTTTCAAAGAAAGAACTGCTATAAATTACCCAAGCACAGAACCATATTCAGATGTTACACAGGGGAAAAAAATATTTTTTTGCAAAGCTTATGCTTGTTTTGGTAGAAATTAAAAAGTCCTAATAATGTTAAGCTCTTTCTCCCACACTTTGCTGCTAGTGTAATAATGTCTAGGATCATGTTCTTTTGTCTTTCCTTTTGAGTGTGAGAATGTGGACTCATGAAACTGTGATTCACTGGTTTGGGATTTTTGGAAGAGGTGGTTTGGGTATAAGGAGGGCAAAGAAAGTGATGTATCTTTTCTTGTACCATTATTTAGTGGGGAGAGCTAACAGGAATCTTAGAATATAGCATGTTCTTTGATGAGAAGAGTTTTATGACTTAAGATATCTCTTTCAGCTTCAAAGATAGGATACAGTTTATTTTAATTGGACACCACTTCTTTTCCTCATGCTCAACTTCTCTTCTACAAGCTTAGACTAAAAATTAGACCTAGAATTGATTAGACAGGTTGACTGCGAACAAAATAAAAATCCCTTTTTAGTTAAATAATAGTCGTCTTATGTGATGCATGGTTGCTGGCCTCTGGAGCCCTTAATTGATGCATCATCACTGACAATCTCCTATTCTCAGCGTATATTTAGGTTGATCTGTTGTTATCCTCTCTGCTTTTTGCACACCATACTTGCAAGAGCAAGCAGAGTGTCAGTACCTATTCTGACAGAGTTTTCAGCATGAATTGTAGACTAGAAATCAGGGTAGACCGTGCAAAAAGCACCTTTCAATCCCTCCATCTCCATACAGGCCAAGAGTGTTAGTAGTTATTTTTTGAACCCACCCTTGAACAGTAACTCACCTAATCTCTATCCCCAAAGTGACGCCAAAGGAAAGTCTGAGAAGGCAGCAGCACAGAACTTTCCAAGTCTGCCGAGGCAAGAAAAACATTACTTTTTTTTCATTATTGGTGTTGTGGTTTGTATAATCTTCTATTGTCTTGTCATCCACACTAAGTAGGAATTATACTTGTAGCCTTGGAATATATTCACAATAAATCACTTATACAGTTATTCACTGCCTCAGCTCCACTTGATGCAAAAGCTGATTATTGCCACATATTCTTTTCACTATGAATATTATCCCATAAATCAGGGACTCATCTGTATTCCACATGCCGCAACCAGCCCCCTCTTGAATAAAGAGTTGAGGCTTCCTACCCCAGCATGCTATGTTTCTCCTTCATCTGAGCAGAAGGCCAAAGACTTGTTTCCTACAGGTTTCTCCTTTCTCCAAGAAGGAATTTTTAAATTAATTTGCACCAAACAGAATATAACTTAGCACTTCAGAATCTTTCTAAAATTTTTGTGTCAGACCTCAGTCAAGTGAGTCTTGGACACCCATCTTCAGCAAATCCTTCATATATTAAATTTTCACCTTGCCAGAAACAGCCGGGAGTACAGCACAAATTAAAGGTTTAGAAATAAAAGAATGCACCCAGCATCCTGTATCCCTGTTCTCTAGGCATGGAAGTTTCGTGTGTGGATTGGACCTTGGTCACATTTTTGCTCCTTGGGTTTGGAGGTGCACAAATCTCAAGTCATGTGAAGCTAGATCAAGGTTACAGTGGTTCAAAACGCAGCAAAGCAGAGCACAGCAGCAGCCTTAAGATTGTTCATACTCAGAGCACACCAAACTCTTTAAATTCTTCTTAGGTCAGAGTAATCAAGAATGTTACTAGTGTCTCTGAAACTGAATGCTTGACGCATAACAGTTCTGCTTTTCTGGTACTTCTAAGGAAACTAACATATGAATCCAAATATGGCAGGTCAAATACGTAGGAAACTTGCTGTATGTTTTGAACAAACTCAGCATTTGTGTTGGTTTTTGTGCAATTCCCATCTCTGAAAGTGTCACTTCATGTCACACAACTACAACAAAAGTGGCACAAATTAAAGAATGGTCACTCGTTTCCAAACTGGAATGTTTTTCTAATATCTCAGCCTTTTTTTCCTACTGATGGACATTTGAAAATAATTACCTGTCCTTATCGCAAGCTTGGGCAACAAGGACAAAAGCACTGCAGTTTTCCTTCCTTAAACAGTATTGAGGGTGAGGACTAGGCTTGCGAGATTAAAAGAAATCAGAAATTAAAACCCAACAACATCTATGTGCAGGCAAAACATTTGAGATGGAAAATGGTCTTTGTATTAAAAACAATGCTATGAACATTATCTAAACAAAATCCCTGAAAACAATGGCCCCTCAGCGCGTGCGCACACGCACACTCCAAAGGAAATTAAAAACCTCACTTTGGTACTACTTACAGAGATATTTTGATTAGGATTCCCTGCGGATAATTATTTTCCTGAAGAGCAAGCATATAAAATATGACTCATAATTTTAGCAAGAGCTAAGAATGATCCATGTTTTACAAATGAATTAAAAAAAACAAACAGTGTAGAGACACAAGTAAAATCATATTCATACAAGTCAATTCTCACTCTTCAGAATGATGGGGCCAGAGCATGCTAAGGTGCAGGCTTTGTTTGTGGAACCATAGATAAAGTGTGTGAGACAGCCTGGGCAAAGTGGGCTGTCTTGCCCTTTTCAGCAAATCCTCTGGAATATTTGCACCCATCCGGACTGTGTTGCCCAGCTGCTCAGATATCATTGGGAAGTTGGTCTTGAGTTGCAAATGGAGCAAGCTGACAGTAGTTAATGCACAAAAAAAGTAAGGAACAACTGTTGTTGAATGTTAAGCTGACAAAGGACCGTTTGTCCTCTGCCTCAAGTCACCTCAGGAAGTGATGGAAACCCATGTTTTGGGCCGTTCCTCTGTTACAGACCCAGGCCACGTCTGTCGGGCCCTGAGGTTTGGTGCCATGCCAGGGTCGCCTATTCCTCTGCTGCTGGCAGAGCACAGCCAGTGGATCACACTGCTGCAACTCAGTGCAAAATTCCTCCTCTGTCTCTTAATAACGCTGTTTAGATAGCACTAAAAAAGGCAGCAGTATTGCTTGTGCTGAGCTGGTGAATCCGCCTAGATATCAGTATTTGGGGAACAAAAAAGAAGAAAAAAGTCAGCAAGATCACCAAACCACCAGCATTAAGCTGCTGTATTTCAGTCTTGGGCACTGAGAATCGAAATCCATCTGATTGTCAGACATTAAAAACTACTGCTGCTCTCATTTCAAGCAAGTGGTATATACCATCCTTCAAAAGAGTTCTTGGTTGCCTGCCTTTTAAATCTCCCTTTTTCACCCATTTTGGCTTTAGGAAAATGGAGGTGACTTTTAGTGAACAGGGGCATAGTTTCATTGAATCCAGAACAAAAATAGAACACTTTAAAAATCAAAACCTGATCTCATTGCAGAACCTGCTGGGTTTAGTCACTGAACAATATTAACCAAAAGACCAGTAATGCTAGCTAGAGTTACCTCTGCTGTTAGTGTCAGGGCATATGAAATCCAGTCTGCTTTGGGCACTGTAAAACTCTTGATAAGAGGCCAAAACAAACCCCAAAAACCCAAGATCACACTGAGCCATGCCAATAGTCCATCCAGTCGGCTCCCTTGTTTCCAACAACAGACATAAGCGGTTACACGAGGGCAGACGTGCATATACCGCTTTCTCGCCTCCAACTCATTGCAGCTCAGGTAATTGCCCGAGTCCAGATTCTTTGGCTTTCCATCTCTTTCCCTACTGTCTCCAATTTTGTAAGGCTTCTTTATGGAAAAGGTTCATTAGCCACATGACGAGCCAAATCCTGTGCTCTACCCAAAACAAACATTTTTTTTTTACAGTTTAAAAAAAAAGTTTTTAATTTTTTAAGGGATTTGTTTGATTGAGGATTTGAGCTTTTTACTAGGATTAAAGAGATTTGTTAAAGGTTAAGATCACAGAAGGCCAATCTCTACCAAAGCATTGAATTTTCTTCTTCATTGCATCTTATATCCTTTCCTTCTGTGCACATCACATGTTTCAGGTTTTGAATACCAGAAGAAAGTAGGAAGTTACTGCACAGTAGAAATTTACCAGTGTAGAACAAGTTACTTTGTGACATAATCTCAACCTCTGAAAAATTAAACTTGTCTGTGATAAGCAGAAGTTTGGATCTTTGCAGTAAGTGGGTTTTCAGCACAGACACCTTGCTGGCAACCCCACAAACGTAACAGAGGCACTCTAAAACCAATAGTAAAAGGTGAATGCAGCTTTGAAGCACCAAGACTTATAGCCGCTCAGGAAATAACCTACTCTAAAACCAAAAAGATCTTAGAAAGGTCCCATTCAGTGTATTGGGTGGGATTTTTGGGCCCGGAATCCCGTGCCCCCCGGCCCTCCACCTCACACGCTGCTCCCCAGCCCAGAGAGCAGCATTTCAGCAGCACTCCCAGAGGCGTCGAGGGTTAGGTGCGTTTGCACCCTCTCAGGTGCTCTTCTGAGACAAGAACTAAACTGTACTCTCTTAACAGTACTGTTCAAGGCTAATTCCAGCTCAGGGCACATGTAGTGCTTAGCCACTGCTGGCGGCCTTTGCTCAGATGGAGGATGTGCACAGAAACACTCCACTAGCAAATATTTGGATCAGCGGTTTGGGGAGGTACATACCTGCATGGTGTCAGCGTGACATGTCACACTAGCTTGCTAACCTGTGTCTTCATTGTATTTTGCAAGTCAGTGTCACTACGGGTCTTTACCCTGAAGCAAGGGTGAGCATATGCACGCATCTGTCACAACAGACGTTACTTTTCTGTAGGGGAGACAAATTATCCATAGAGAAAATGCGTATACAATAATCTGCTTTGACACAAGGGATTTACTTTGTCCCACTCAAACACATTTGCCCATTTACATTGTAAAAATTGCGGCCTTCAAAATGTTATCGCAGCGCTGCAGGAATCTCTCACCTTGGCAGACAGTGAGGCTTCTCACACATTAAATGAATGGCTTAGTGGTTTTATTGTGCTAAGCTAAACTAAGCACTTAACTCATTAATTCATCTCCTCTACTTGCATTAAGGAAGACCTGCTATTTTAAATGAGGCATACCTCTTTTTTTTTCCTTCCCCCCCCGCCCCCCCCCCCCAACCATCTACACAATCTCTTCTTTACCCAAAGCTTGTCAGTCGTAGCCAGCACGGATCTGGAAGCCAGAGTGAGTTTTTTTGGTGGTGGTAGAATTTTCATTAATTTCTTCAAAGAGCTTCCGTTTGGCACGGGCTCTGAAAGTCAATTACTACAAGCACACAAAAGATTGCTGTGTTGATCAAGATATCTTAGCCTCACTTGTAACATTTTAGTACGCCTTAAAGCAAACTCTTGTTTATTGAAACAACCTACGCAATTAATTTGTCAAGAAACGTGGATCTGTACAACTGGTTTAACCTCACTAAATGTCTGTTAGCTCAGAATGATTCTGAATTCCTCCAGAAGTAAAACATGCTTATACATGGTGCTAGCTCCAGTGGGGGAACTGGTGCTATTGGTCTATTTACAGACATATGCAAGCCTATTGCTCTGCTCAGATCAGAACTGTAAGAATTTCATCTATTGCTGAGAGGGGAGGAGATGGTGTCGTTGATGTGAGGATGGAAAGAAATGCTCTAGACCTGTAAAAATGACCTCAATTTTTCATTATAGGACAGCGTCAAAACATGTAGACAAAGATCTTGGAAATATAGAAGAAAACAAAAAACTAGAAGAAAACAATCATAAATCTGAAACTTAAGAGACAAAATATGTCAGTCGTCATTCCAGGTAAGTAAGTGTTTCATACTGCAGCGTTTAACATCTCTCTGTCCGCCATTTCTCTGTAGTGATCTCTGTCTAGCCATCACAGCGGCAGCCTGGAGTCTGTTGCTCCCCTTTGAGAGCCAGTGGAGTGATTTTGAGTGGTGCAGTATTAGGACAGGCAGACTCGAGCCCCTGGCCAGTTAAGAATTCATACCTGCATGCGCACGTATTAAAGAAGCCTGACATTTAGACATAACTTAGTACTTGGCTTTATTTTAATCCACATACTTGGGGAAGTACAAATTGGTATGATATATCACCGTGGTATACATGCGCCTGTGTATGTATATGAAGAGTATGTTTAGGTATGGTTTAGAAGGTTTTGAGTTATGACTTGAAATGCTCACAAGAACCTTCTTCCCTTACTGGAAGCAACAGTTTCTAAGTCCTCAGTCAGCTTTACTCATCATCACTGCAAGAGGCATGAAGCTTTGCTTAGACCAAAAAAACTGTTCTTTTACTCAAGATTTCACACACTCACGCTATTAGCAATTTTACCCTGGAAGAAGACACTGTATTTTTAAGTTAGTAACCATGCAACGGTTGTGACGGTTTCCCAAGCTGGGATCTCTATAAAATAAACCATATACAAATGATCAGGTAGATGCAGAAGTTCTGTTGGGAGTTCCGGGAGCGTTACAAAGCACCAATAGCACCACCTGGTGCTCACATATACATACACCACTGCTGCGCTCCCCGTAGTACCCAAGGTAGGGGTTCAGCCCATTTTTCTGACCAACGAAGGCCATGTTACATTAACGCTGTTCTAGCGCAAGAGTGTGGAAACCAGCTAACCGTACTGAGGTTTCTTGAGTTGGTCATCAACTGCTCTTAACAACGAGAGTGGCAAGTGTTCAGTGGGGTGTGTTGTGAGAGTTGCCTCATTTCATTTTTAGATGAAAAAATTTCTCCTTCAAATAAAGACAGCTCTCCTTATTAACGATTTCAGTATGCTAGTATTGTCTGAAATTCTGAAGTACAAGGCGCTATTTTTGCACTAAGTGTTCAGAATTCACTAGGTAGAACGATTATATAGTATATGAAGAGGTGGAGCGTTGCTGTATGCTCTTTGCTAGCAACGTCACTGTTTTACTAGTTTGAAAGAGGGAACTGGGAATACCAAGATTATGCCCTATGAACGATTTGGAAGTGAAATATTAATTTGGATCTTGAAAATGTTGCAGTGTAAACACCCAGCATTTCTACTGCAATTCTATGAGAAAATTCTGTAATCTTTGTGGTTAGGGCTTGCTTTGTATTTTTTCTTTTCCTTCTAGATCTGGTACCTTCTGCAACATTGCAATATTGAGGTGATTAGATGGGGCTGAAATTAGCTGAGGGTATTTACTGAACACAGGAGTTCAAATATCATCCTGTGCCTTCAGTGCAGTCTTTTACTCTAATTACTTTATTTCTTCAGATCAGTAGATCTACATAAAAGAAAGCTTATCCATAAATCCATTACTTACCAGATAACCTTGTTGGATTTACTGGAACGATATTGCAACAGCTATTCTTACCGGGAAAGAAAGTGTTCTCGTCATTGAACGGCAGAAGAAAGTACTGTTCACGTAGCTCTTTATGCGAAGGTTAGATACCGAGTAGTTATTTTGGTTAGCACATTTCAAAATGTTTAACTGGCTTTGTCTTTCATATTTTCAGAGAATACATATAGACCAATTGAAGCATGAACGTGGATTGTATTTAAACATATACAAAGAAGTGACAGCTATTCATGGTTCAAGTATTAAACAGATCATACTACCAAGTTTTCAAAGGGATTTTAGACACAATTATATCAAGCTAAAAAAAAAACCACCACAAACTAATTTTGGCAACAGCCATGGTAATAGGTCACCATGTTGTGTTCTGTTCGAAATATTTTTTGGTAAATGTCTGCACTGAAGATTTCTTTTTGTTTGCCTTTATGTAAATTTTTTACGTAGCTATTTTTATACACTGTAAGGCTTTGTTCTGGGAGTTGCTGTTAATCTGATGTATAGTGTAATGGTTTTATTTCACTTGTTTTTATGACACCCTTTGAGCAGGTACATGTCTAATTCTGATTGTTATCGGTGAAGCCTCTGCTTTGTAGCAAGTACCTAGAGTGTAAGATTGTCTTAAAGGAAAACGTCGAGCTCCTTTTCCGTTCCGTGAAATCACAGTAAAGGGGAAGGTTGACAGCTGTGACAAGGATAAACTAAATTGTTAATAAAAGCGAACACTTTAAAAACCACGCAAAGGTAAACAGCCAGAAAGGATAAAGAGTTTCCACAGAGCAGGCTGGGTATGGAGCAAGGAACACAATGAGAAGTTCCTAGCCTGTGTACAGACAGTGGCTAATAATGCCTTTCTTCTAGAGCAAATCACACATTTCATTGATACGTTATCAGTCGTCTCTCATGTTAGAATTAGGATAAGGAACTGGAATAAATCGGGATTAGTCTTGATTCCTTTATGTTATCCGCTGCCTTAAAGTACTGTACCTTTTCTTCGTTTCAAAAGAGATACCAGTCAGAATTGGAAACTTTTTTCAAAAAGCGGTCATATCAAAGCTGCATTTTTTTCCCCACAAAAATGGAAAATATATATATATTTTTTGTGTGTTTTTGTTAACTATGCTACAGATATTGAATGCACCTTGAGATAATTTGAGTGTTTTTAACTGGTACCTAATTTATCAAACAGTACATATAATTGTAACAATGAAATGTCTATGTATCTTCAGTTACATTCAAGTTTGTAACTTTATAAACATGTTTTATGCTTGAGAGGGAATTTTTAGAATGGTACTGATGAGAAAACATTTTAGGGTAAATGGCCAATAGGAGGTTGTGCTAAAGGGAGAGAAGCTTCATCTTGTGCGGAAGGTGAGTTTCTGGAAGAAAGTAACAGGCGGCTTTGATGGGGAGGAGCAGCAGAGCAAGCAGAACATCAGGTTTCCATTTACAAATATCCAGGGAAAAAGTAAGTTTTTATAGACTGGTAGGCATAAATAAATAAATAAATAAATAAAAAGAAAAAGATGGACGTTAGGAAATGTATTTTGCCACTTTTGCATTATCTAGGGGGAAGAAAACACTGTTACTTGTAAATTTGTAAAATGTTACATGTCTGGGCAGTAGTGACTGATGTCTTAATAAAAGCTTCCTGTAGTGCATTGGCATGGATTAAATACATAAGATGTCCTATAAACTCTATGCTGTACAAAATCTTAGAGGGAAATCCTGTTACATGCCTCTAAACTTTGATTTGTTACTGGTTTATTTGGCAAAAAGGGAAAAATTATAATCTTGGTCAATATTTAAACCAAAGTAAAATGGGGGGAAAAAAACCAAAGTGATTTGTTTTGCATGGCTAAGCCATTCTGTTATCTCTGTAAATATTGTGATTTTTTTTTTCTTTTTAGAATTTTGTTAAAAAAATTCTAAAATTTTTAAACACCTGTTTTTCCAAAATAAAACGTGGACACACAAAAAAGTTACTTTATATACAAATATATCTTTTTCTTTTGGTGCGAGAACACTGCCAAGTGATATCACGTTTTTAAAGAAAACAAAACCGACGCAGTGGGCGTGACTCTAAACAGGAGAAGCTGTAACGGAGTCCTGTGAAGGAGCGTGCAAACATCACCTGTCTTTGTTTATAGCACTACAAATAGTTCTTAAATGCAGAGAAGAAACCTCCAAAGACCATAAGGGAAAGCATAGGGAAGGGCTGAAAATTCTCATACCGCTGTCTGGGGAATACAGGGGAGAGGAGAAGAAAAAAAAAAAAGTCCTTCAACTTCCACAGCTACGAAAAGGGAATAAATCCGACTCCTCGCCTTTTGAGATTCTGCTAGATCTCCTATGCACTTTAAGTCGTCAATCCTAGGAGCCGGGTTTTTCACCGCTCCGACTTCACTGTAGGCACGTTTCAAGAACCAAGAGCGCAAAAGAATTAATGTTTCTATCCATGCCTAAACAACAATAAAACTGAAGTATGTCTTCACTCGCTTGTCTGAAATCTCCGTTTACAAGAGCACGTACGGACACGAGGGAGGGCGCTCACCCAGAGCTCGCGCTGTTGCCGACTCTGATCCTGCAAATGCGCCTCCCTAGAGTCTGGCTGGGACGAAAAGTCCCGCGGAGCCCGAGGGGCTCGGTGTGGGTGTGTAGGCCTTCTTGTAGACTAGAGAGCACGGGCGCTCGTGTGGAGGAAAGCACGTGCCTGGCAGGCATGTGAAACCTTCCAGAAGGCCATCATGCGGGTCTCTACTTGTGACCTGGTTAAAAAAATACCCTAGCAATGAGTCTTAGGGGGCCCGTTCAAATCTGGTTTCGTACGCCACTCCGGAGTTCACCTTCACTTTGCTACACACAGGAAGGAAAAAGAAACCCTGCTTACAAAGGGTTTAAAATCAGGGCAAGGGGGAGCGGGCGATAGCTGATCCTCTTGTTTTAAGGCTGGGAAGTTAAGGGAGTGTGTGGTGGCTGTACAGGAAACTGCCACTGAGTTTGGCACCAACCAGCAGGTGTGCCTGCACGCGGCGAAGGCAGCGTCGTGCAAAAACACCCCACGGGCTTCCCCAGCAGCTCAGTAAGTCCTTCCCCAGAAGCAATAAATCCAGAACGATAGCTGTACTGCAGTGGATATAAACCACTGTTAAAACGCTCACACAGAAACATGATAATGGTGCGGCCAGAGGTGAGGCCTTCTGGGAAAAACAAAAAAAAAGAAAGAAAAGCGTATGTAGGGCCAATGCGGCAAAAGGCAACGCATCAGGGACCTCCTGTTCTGGTTCCAAGTGCTACCGAACGGCCTCCGTTCTAGGGCTGTAGCGCACCGCCAGGCACTGCCCTGCTGGGGCTCACGGCTGGTCAGAGCCTTCGCTAGCGTTCGATGCTTACCAGACTGCTTGCCGGTAAAACCAGCCATCCACGCCTGGTCACCTGTAGGTTAGCCATGACTTGCCAGCATCAACCCAGCGCTACAGGTATTTTAGGCAATATGTTACACCTTTTCCTGGCCAGAGAGGTTTCATTCTGTCATGCTTTGAAATACACTTACAAATAAGTAAACTCTATAGTGGTTATTACGTGAGCATTATGAGATCCTAACGTGAGTCTCAGCCATATTGGTACCAGCCCATAGAGACAGACAAAGCAAGAATAAATGTAAATTTGTTGTCTCGTTCTTTTCTTTATGATAAATTTCATCAGGGAGCATCCGATACTCACCTAATATCCTCAGCTGCTGGCTGTTAGAGTTAAATCTGATTTATTTGTAGTACCACATGTGGCTGGGTACCTTCCTGTTGACTTCATGTTTAGACAGCCATATGTATGTAATTATCTCAGCTAAGATTAAGCAGCGCCATATGAAATGAGATCATGACCTCCTGTGTCAACCACATCTGTGCAAATGGTTTCTGGGCTCTGTTTTGACGAGCATGTGTCTCCATCCAGGTGGCTGTTTCCAAGAATTGCCCAATACAGGTTTTTTTCACACAGATCTTTTCCTCCAGGCAGAAGGTGATGGAGGGAACACAGGAGGTGCATAACTTCTAGTTATGTGCTTCTCCTAACCCCTGAAGGGCTCTCACGCTCCTTTGGAACAGGGTAGCATCCTCAAGCTGGCATAATTCAGTGCTGAGCAAGGCTGACTTCAGCCTTCCCTCACCATGGCCTGCCAGCGAGGGAGGGCACCGCCGTATTACAGCGGGAGGGTAGGAAGGGGGGTGGACAGGTGGCAAACAAACCAACCACCACACTCACACCCCCACCTTAGCTGTGTGCGCTTCACGTGTAATGCAGCACACACGTTTAATAACGGTGTGCTACATTTCAAATTATCAGAGACTCAGAAACTAAGCTTATTACTTATTATCTAATTATGTCAAAGTCAATTTTTAAAATAAGACTAACTCCAGCCACCCAGCCACTCACAATTCTTTACGTGCCCTGTAATTCATACATTTTTCTCATTTGCATTCCAAATAGAGCCATTTATTCTGTTAGCAGCAAGGCATTCACTCTGATGTAATAATGAATTTCAGCTTGAAAAGGCTGATAAATTATTAGGAAATTTTGTTCCTTGGTGAGAAAACAGTAATGTACCTCCCTCATCATATGCGCCCCCCCCCCCCCCCCATTCTGTCGGTTCTCATGTTCCACCTGGTGATACAGCTAAGGCTTCCGTCGTCCTCCGTTTCCTGCCATAGTGCTCGTTTTCACATCTCCTGGTCTGTATAGGTTGAGCCTCTGCTGCCCTCGCCATTATTTGTTTATTTGTAGACACTGAGTTCAGAAACACCTTGAGATAAACACCAGCAGCGTAACACAACTGTAAACATCAAATGGGCTGTGAAACAGGAAGAAAAATAGGAACATACCCAACTTCCCCTGCTTGGCCGTCTACATGGTCATGTCCATCGAGTCCCCTGAGGTTTCCCCATTTTGGAAAAACTGCACAAAATCTAATCGCCGCTACAAAGGCTCAGCAGTAACACCGTAACGTACACCTACGGCACCAACGCGCCTAAGCCTTTTACACCTTTTTTTTTTTTTTTTTTGGTAAACCCTTTTCCTGTTACTCATACAACTAGAAAGACAGTTAAATAAATAACAGAAGGCATCTTTGTACTGGAATGCCAGCACAAGGCTTATGTTTAAGGATGTGATCTTCTTTCATACGTTTTAGTCCATGTAGTTGTGACGCAGGGATTTCTTGCATATTACCCAGCCCTGGACTCAAAAAGCGCAGCGGGAAGAAAGTAACATGCTATTGCTCTACGGAGTAAAAGGTTAAATTCTATTTAAAAGTAGCCATTTTCACCCATGCACTTTGGCTAGGCAGAAGCAGCCCCTCTTTCAACACAAACCTACATTCAACCTCCTTCAGAAAAACTCTCAGTATAATAAAGCTTATATTAACAGAGGCCAACTGCAAATCCGGACTAGGAGCAATGCTTCCCGCAGCTCAAACTCACATCAGCCTCATCCTTTTTTCCCCCTGAGCTTCTCACCGGAGCAGTCGAGTAACCACCTGCATTGGTACATCACTGATGACAACTTGTTTTCTCAAGAGCTACAAAGCGAATACAAATTCAGAGTGTGTTGTCAGTGTTCAATACTGTTTGCACACCAGATCCAAGGTTTCATTAATATTTGCATCCGTCACAAGAAAAGCTAGTCTAGCATGGACGACAGAATACATTTAAAAGGAAGAACATAATTGAATCTAAATCCAGGAAATTAAATGAATTAAAGAATGAAATAAAGCCTCATATAGACAAAACATTTCCACAAATCCACTTTTAGTGATGGTGATATAAAAGCTCTCTCTGTTTTTATTACTCCAAATAAAGAAAGATCACACTCATTTCCGTGAATTTAGGAAAGTGAGCACACACAAGAAACGCAACTGGCCAAAGTGACTGCACTTACTAAACAGAAAGAAATAGGTTATGGAAATAGGATATGGAAATCAGATCAGACAGACTTTCTCATAAAATTAGAGTTAGCAAGATTACCAGTGTGTGGAATAAGGTAGTTTCAATTCTACGTGCAATGTCTTTCTAATCCCCACTTGCTGTACATCGAAGTAATCCATTTTGCTGTGCAGGCTGGGTTTGCTGCGTGTCTGCCACACAGTGCTGGGTCCCAGATTTTCCTAATTCAACATACATCAGGAACAACAGTGGAAAAGCAGGTTTTTTTCACTGAAATTTTTACAAATATTATAGGCAGGGGTAAGACGTGCAAGTTTGGAAACAAAAGCCGGCAGTGGTTAGAATTTCTTGAGAAAGTAACACCTGTGGACCACCTCCTTTCACGCTGCCTCTGCTTGAAAAATCAATCATTTGGTCCTTCAAAAGAAGGGCGAGGGAGAGAAGGGAAGAGTGAAATTGCCAGTAAATGAGACCTTTTTGTGACTTATGCTCCTTTTAGCTACAGCTAAATCTTTTTCAGGTGCAAATTTTTTATTTTTTTTTTTTTAATAAAAGGCAAAAAAGGAGCTGAGATGGGACCGTTGCTGTGGTCACTGCCCTCCAAGGATGTAGTCCATAGACAGGTGCAGTGCTCCAGCCTAGTGCTAGCTCTGCTGCTCTCTCCGGAGTGTTTATTCAAACATTTGCTCTGTCCTCACTATTTATATGCTTTTCTGCATTTACACTAGCTAAAAGGGGCTAACAGCCAGGCAGTCAGCGCTCTCCTTTATAGAGCTGCTACCCTTAGTGGCCACCTTCAGCTCCAATGGAAGAAGCTTTGTCTAACATCTCTGTACATAAGCCCCAGAGAGGGAGGAGTCTATAGTATTGGGCAGAGGTAAATTTGACAAATTAACAGACCCCTCTAGTTCCAGCTGCAGCAGGACAGAGACTGAAACACTGAAAAGTAGCGTTAACCGTTACGGACAGGGTGCAGAGAGTTGGCATTAAGCAGGGTATATTTGCTTCCAACGTTTTAAGGAAGGTCTAATGGCCAAACCAGCAGAAGCACCTGGAGCAGAGCTTGCTGAAGCACAAATCCAGCCTCAACCTAGCAGTAGGTACCAAGAGACCTTTTTAAATGTTTGCCTTTCTCCAGTCAGTACAATTCATCTCGGCGTTCAGAGGTGAACTGAGAAGAACAAACTGTCTTGTGATCTGTGAAAATAATCAGGCTGGACAGGGTAAGCCTCTTCAACTCTGCGCGATACAGTGACCAAAGCCAAACAGCTCGGCTTCCTCACTATACATAATACTGCCTTTATTATAATAATTCAGCTTTCAATGCAAAACCATTTACGTAAATTTACATGAGGAAAAGAATTCAAGTGCATTTCAAGGTATTATTAAGTAATAAACCCTTCTCAAATGATACTTTAATGCACTCTGTTCTTTCATCCAACTAGATCTTGACGCAAGACACGTGTATAGTAAGTAATCCGGCATAAAAATGCATTACTCACCATCCCTAATAAATTCACTTGAAATAAGAGGCACGGCCATTTGTTGCTGGCTGGGCATATGGAAGAGGCATGGCCAAAGAAACAGTGAACGTGGCTATAGTAAACAGCACAGGAGAGAGAATTTCTAAGTGGGAGAAACAGCTTCTCTGTTTCCACCATTCTGAAGAAAGATTTGGTGTGAACGTATCACGAATAGCACACCCATTATGTATTACTGATGCTCATCCACATGGGAAGAACACTAAACTCTGCTTAATTCAAAAACTGGCACAGCAGGGCAGAGGTGGTAAGAGAGAAACTGTCAGGAACCGAGATGGAACAAATAATGAAATGACTCAGAAGACGTTAAAGCTGACCAAGAATCATTAGAAAAGATTCAAAGGAAATTAAATCAGGAATAACAATTTCTCAAAACTAAAACAACATCTGTAAATTTCACAGGAGGAAAAAGTAACAGGCTACCCAGAAAAAAAAAAACAACTGCTGTCTGCAATAGCAGTTACAAGTATCCAAACAGGTTTGGAAAGCTGATTATAAAGATCCGGGTAACAATCTGTAAACCCCACCACTCTGAAACAGGTACCATACTGACTGGAACCAAAATAGTTACCAGGGCACATGAGAGAGCAAGACAATTTTGACCCTGTAGGAGCTAATAAGCTACAACTGGGAATAAAGGAGCTTTTCAATCAAATACATCACCTGTAAGGAAGAATTCAAAAGATTGCAGACCACTGTGGAAGCCAGCGTAAGCGGAGGAGAAATCAGACTGATACTTACTGATGCAGCACCTCCTGACTGCCTCAGGTTCTACAGAGACACAGTCATGCAAGGTCCAGTTTCGTAAGAATTACCTGCTCCGTTGTTGCCTCAGGGTCTGACTCTCCTTTACATCGCAGGCTTGAGACATAACTGATAGAGGCTATAATGCTTACTGGTTAATCAACACATTACTAATAATTAATAAATCAGATAACCAAATTAACTAATAAACAGACTGCTGTTATCCATTTACATTATTTGGCTGGCTATTACACCCAGCTACAAAGGCACCGTTTATCACTGTTAAATCCTATTAGCCACACACAACTACTACTGAAACACAAATCCATCACCCTTCTCTCCCCACACCATTTAGCATTAAGGTGCAAGTTATCCCTCTTGGCTCCACCCTCCTACACCAGGTGCTTCCAAAGCAGAGCTGGCGGGGAGTCCAGGGAGTAGCCCCAAGGGTTCCCGCCGGCATCCTGGCGGCCTTGGGCGGGTGGGACGGCTACGCTACCATCTGTAAAAGTTCATACCCTTACTGCTGGAAAACCTGCCCTCCTTTGCTCTTTACCTGATCTTTACCTTACTTTCCATTTTTCCGTTTCTGAAGCCATCTTTTTGCTCCCCTTGTCCCTCCTTTTCTCCAGCCAGTCTCCTCCCGAACGAACAACCTGCTTCTAGTTACTTCTTCTCCATTGGTCCCGATTCTGAGGCGTCTACCCAAATTCAGTGGTTTTGATATCAGTACTGCAGCAATCTCAGCTTTAGCTGGTATTACTGATACAGTTACCTAACTGAGGGCGGCCTTGCAAGACAGGCTCCCCTACAGCTCCCTGGTTCACACCAGTTACCTTCAGCTTACCTGCCCGCTCAGACAAATCGCTCTACTTGAGCCTTGATACTGGTTCCAGTTAAGTACAAGCGCTTTCCTATCTCCTGCACGAAGAGTGTGCACATGACGGCAACTCATTTTTCCTGACTGCTTCCACTGGCATACACCATCCTGCTCTCGCTTAGCTGATGGATTACAAAGCATTGCCCCTGATGTGTGCTTCGGACAATCTGCAGGTTTCCTGCAGAGAGCTGAAAATACAAGACCTGGTATTCCAGCAGGACATCTTGCCTCCCATAGGTTAACTCAAAGTGATCTGAGGGAGGGCAAAATCCATAGAGGTCGTGGCCAAATGAATCATTTGTGCAACAGACAGAGGTAGCCTAGCTGTAATGTAGAACAGAAAATGAGTTGATTTAAATCCACAACACTGAAATTCAAAGAGGTAGCAGGAACGTTGTTTTGCCTCCACCCCCTTACCCCCCAAATAAAGGCGAGAGAGCAGCGTTAACTATGCCGGGAATGCAGCAAAGCAAAGCACTGTGCAGCGAGCATCCCAAGCCAGCTGCACCAGTGCCCGAAGTAACCGGCAGACGCTGAGCTTGCTGCTTTGAGCAGAGAGCGATGTTCACCCTCTCACACTTCTGGTGCCTGAGCTAGTGTGAGTAAGCGTGCTCCCAGGGAGAAATTGTCCCGCTTGAACACATCTGGGGCAGGGGAAAATTTTAGGTGCAATGTAAAATATCACAGTTAACATTAATGGGAGTTTGACTGTAGACAGTTAACTTTATTAGCCACAAAAATCAAGCAATCATCACAAATGTACCCTTCTGATCCCTAATCATTCTTGACAGCAGGTGGAATTTTGCTTTTTGAATTAGCAGCCCATCTCCCCTCACGTCAG
Organism: Phalacrocorax aristotelis; assembly: GCF_949628215.1. Classification (NCBI taxonomy): domain Eukaryota; kingdom Metazoa; phylum Chordata; class Aves; order Suliformes; family Phalacrocoracidae; genus Phalacrocorax; species Phalacrocorax aristotelis. Next base: position 123,009,585 of record NC_134276.1, on the reverse strand, counting down.
AGATCATTTCCTTCCAGTACAGCCTCAGCGCCTGGAGAGCAGGGCAGCGTTAATAGGTTTCTTTTCCCCCTACTGATGCCAAACAGCCTACGATTAATCACACTGTCACCGGATCCTATTCTGATGAGAGAAGTAAGCTAAGCGCTATTTATTTTTCTAAATATGTGACGCATTTACAATATGGTTTTAACAGTCGACACACCGAATTTCTGTGTCGCTGGTTTGAACAGCAAAATGACACCAGTTTAGTACATGGAGATTTGCTAGCCATTTCTAAACCCTGGCTGAAAGCTCCCAGGCTTAATAAAAAAATTACAAGAATTATTTTCTCCTTTTCATCTAAAATCTGTTCTCAGTAAAAACCCAAACTCCATTGCCATTCCAGGTAACATTATGTTGGCAGTTGCTTCTTGCGTGTAATTAGCCTGTTCACAAGGTGCCGGTGACATTGCTTATTTTAACATTTTCTGGTAAATAGGTTCAACTGTCAGAATTGTTCAGAATTTTTTCAGCATTGAACGGGGCTGCAATCTGTGATGGCTTAGCCACTTTTCATGTTCCTATGGTCTGAAAAATAAAGCATTGTACAACAGCGAGCTCAGGGCCCTTCAGCTGAAACCTCTGCCCTCCTGAGTGGTCGCCTCGGGCAAATGACAGCAACCTACCAGATTTCTCCAAATATACAAGTTTTGCCTCATACACTAAAAGCAAAGATTTCCCTCCTCCCTTATTATTATTTTTTATTGCAATTAATTGATTTGATAGTGTTCTGCCTGGTTGTTGACTAAGTCCCAGTGCACGTCCTGTGATACTTAATGATTGTCTCAAAGCCCTGTATCATGTTCAGAACCTCACGAGGAAGTCAGACGCTATAATTTTATTACCAGTTTCTTATTGAAAGCAGAACGTCAGACTGAAGCTAATCTATTCTGTTGACACAACAAGCTTCAAACTCCTGGCTTACTCTTTCCGAATCAGAAGCCTAATCAAATTTTACTTGTTAATATGATCTGATTATTAACCTGCCCAGGAAGGAAGCATTTTTTTCCCCCAGTTATTCAAGTCAGAACCCTCCAGGGCTGACTGCCTAAGTCCAGACACTGGCAAGCAGTGGTACAGACCTGCCATCTTGTTTTGCTGGGGTCGGGTTTTGCCACCTCTTCAATAATGGGTAAAACCAGCCACCAATGAGCAAAAGCTCAGCAAATGTTGTGCTTGTGGAAAGGCTAGGGTGCCTCCATAGATGGCACTCCGGTCTACGCTTAGCATCTCCCACATCAGTCCCACTGTGTGCTGGAGCTCCAGGTCTCCCTCACGTGTCCGCCAGAAAGAGGCACGTGTTGGATTACAGCCTGATCCTCTAGCCACCATCCCCCGTGAGGCAAGGTTATTGCTGCTTCCTCTGCGGCTGGCAGCTATTACTTAACTGCCAGCTGCGCTCCTTTTTCCTTTCCTGCCTCTCCCTGCGCTAAAGCATTGATAAAGCTGCGGTGCATTTGAGGGCAAGCAGCCTGTTGCTTTGCACGACAGCATGAGAGCATCCTACCCTTTGGTATTCATCTGGCTGTGATGAGGTGGCTGGGGGTCGGGGGCAAGGAGCAAACCTCATAAAAAGAGGCTCTGAAGGGAAGACGGGAGGAAACGCTACAGAGCAACAATATCAGACACATCAGGGAGCCAAGGGGTGCAGGTGGCAAAAAGCAAAGGAGAGGGAAATGCATTCCAGAAAATCAGGGGCAGTTCTAAAGCCTACAGAAAAGCTGAGGAGTGGGAAAGGAGAGGAGAGAGCAGAGATCTGAAAGAGCAGGCTAAACATGCAAATTCAGACTAGAAAGAAAAGGCTGGCAAAAGAGAAAACACAGGTCAGGGAAAGCGGCTGAGTAAACAGCAGCAACCATCAGCAAGACAGTGGAACATCACTGAGAAAGGATACGCTGCTCTGCAAAGGACAGACAAGGAGTGACGCAAGGAGGACAGAAGAGGACAGGCTTTGGGGAGACGAGAGGAGACTAACATCCTCAACGCTTTTTCTTGTTTTGTACAGCCACTGTTACTAAACATTCTACACTGAAAATACACACTAGATTTGTATGTGCAAGGAAGCATTACAGTAAAAAGAAAACGGAGAGGGAAACGTGGAACAGGGAATAAAATACGCGTAGTGAAGTCTACCTTGTGCTTCAGATTTCCCCTGGCAGGCACTCAGAGTGGATGAGGAGGCTCTTTTGCACTCCTGTGGGGGCAGTGCTACTGCTTGGAGATTGGGGGAGGGAGGGGAAGGGCTTTGAACATTTCTGAAAAATGTGCACTTCTTCAGAGCACAATCCCTCAAAACAAGGGAGCAGTGACTAGAGTGAGATAAATTATAACATTCTCCTTCCACCACGTAGCAACAAAGATAAGCTCTCAATACAAATTAGTTGGTTTTTCATTTTTTCTGGAAGGGGAATGAGTAAACAAATTCATCTGATGATAGATGGATGTCACCATGGATAGTTCAGGAAACAAAATATTAGAAAAAAATCGTTCTAATTACAGCAAATCTTGGTGGATTTAAAGCATGTGGGGGTCATCTATCAAAATTAAAGCATGCTGTGATTAGAGAACCGCATTAGGACAGGATACATCTTGCATTACAAGGGAGCTTTCCAAATTAAAAACAACATACAGGGGAAAATGTCATTCCTTTGAGCTTTTACTGAAATCTTAGACAACTTGTAATTAATATGCATGCACAATGACTTGTAACTTGGTGGGTAATATCACTGTCATATGCCTTTTTAAAACTTGGTAATTTTAATGCCTTTTTTATTAATATGATTAATACAAGCCAGTTTGTGTGGATGGGAAGGAACAGAGGCAAATCAAAGTTAGCTGTCTGCTTCATTTAAATTCAGATTGGTAGGAATGTATACCGCTCTCCGGCCTGAGATATCAAACGGGAAGGGGGGGGAAAAAACTCAGAGAAATTGAACCATTACTTACTGAGGAGGATTGGAAGTTGTCATCCATTTAACGGAGCTTGTTCAACCATACTTTGGGACATAATTGTACTTTCTGCAAAATGGCAAGATAATGGATAAAGATTTCAAAGGAATTTTAATAAAAGACAATATTTTGTAGGCTGTAAGAGAGTTTTAGATTGTCAAACACCCTCCAATAGTGAGCTGGAAAATTAGTGGGGCAGTTTAATCCACACTGCCTTGATTTAGGCTCACTAGGCTCACGAAATAGCTGCTGAAAAGTGGGGCTGCCATTTATGAGAACTCAAACTTTCTTCTATAATTTGAGACCCTGCTATAAATGAGCATGCAACACTGCAACTCAAGCTCAAGAAAAGAGGAGATGGATGCGTCTCTGAAAGCCAAGCCTATAGTGTCTCAGATTAATATCTTGTAGAGGATCGTTGCCACTTGGCCAGAGTCCTTTTGCTATTGAACAGCACTAAAACACAGGTGAGCCGAATATGAGCCGCAAGCCTACGTGCAGCTTGCTGGGACAATTAATATTCACCCTGCAGCACTGCTCCAAGTAGCCTCTTCTCCTGTAGCTGTGCTCTCTCTCAAGACCCCCACAGCTCCCCTCTCCCCTCCCTTATGCTGCCTGCTATGGCACAGGCATGGCGTAGACGTCTGCGCATGCAAGCGATCCTGCAGAACGCCCATTTTTCTTCTGTTTGCTACACACTTGAAGAACGCATGCAGAAACAGCCTTTTGTTTCAGGAACAGTTTGATTTCAGGGTTTACTAGACACGTGCAGTAAATCCTGTACACTCAGAAGGATGTGCCCTTCATGTCTTCCCGTGCCCACGCACAGAATGGTGGCCTAAACCTGCAGGGGGCTGGATTTTTCAGAAAAACTCTGGGCAGGGCTGTGTATACACACAGAGCCTGGGCCTGTGCAGATGTGTGCAACTCGGCTTACCAGAAAGCCCCTTATGAGGAGGACACAGTTGGGCCCCTGGTTTTACAGGGCACAGGCTTTTAGTAGGACTTTGGTCAAACCGTTCTGAAGTCAAGGGGAGAAATCGCTATCCATATATTTGAGTAATTTTGAACTCTGATGGAAAAGTCTTCACAGAGAGAAAGCTGAAAAAATGGAATGAAACCAGCGCTAAAGAGAGAGTCCTCATGGGTGCAAGGGAGCATTAGAGATACTGCATCAGTGCTGAGTCAGTAACTAAGGCAGACACTAAAGGTTTGGAAAGAGCATATCTTTGGGTAAGGCTAAGTGCGCTAGGCGGGCCATACCTTGGCGCTAGACCACCTTCAGAAGAGCTGTGCATCCACCTGTCAACCAGTTCCTGGACTCTTTTTTGCTTGTTGTTTCTTCTTTTATTAAGAAAACCAGCCACAAGCAGGAACACTCTTTCTACTTTTCCCCTTCCACTGCCTCCTGCCTGTTTATCTTTTGTCTAATCTCCACCCTGGAAAGCCTCCCTCTGGCTAGTTTTTCTCTTGAAAGAAAGTGAAGCAGAAAGAATCAGTCTTCCAGCAAAAGCCTTTTTTTGCCCATCATTAAATTTCCTTCAAAGCACCTCAATTGCTATAAATCTCTCCCACCAACCTTATATACATGCCATAATTTTACCCTTTATCTTCACTGCTGCTGCAATTCTACCTCCTTTCCATATTCAGCTTTGCTTTATTTGATCGTTGTCTCCCATTCGTTTTTGATCTCATGGCCAGAGATTTGGGTAGTGATGTGACTTCCAGTCTTCCTTAAGCATGTGATTGGCACAGGTGATTAGACAAAAGGAGCAGGAAAGCATCCAAGTTCTTGCTTGACCTACATGCTCTCAAAAAAAGACCCCTAATTGGGGTCACTAAGTGTGAGGGTGCAGATAATATGAACATTGTGTTGTAAGGAAAGACAGCACTCGGGGTGCAATTTCCAGGGCAGAGTCAAGATACTAACCCCCCCGTGGCCAAACAATGCACAAGAATATTTTTAAAAAGTAAATTAAAATAGTGCAGATATCCCATGAAAGAGGTGGCATACCATTAAACAATCTTTTCAAACAGAAGTGACCAGCTGGAATCCTCTGCTCTTGAGTAACAACCAAGTTGTTTGTTAAAAGGTAGAAGCCGGATCATTTCAAAGCACACAAACACACCACATTTCATTATAAAACTTAAGAATTGCTAAAAAGTGGATGAAAAAAAGAATTGTAGAAAAGGAAAAATCCACCTAGAAAAAACCTTACTTTCCCAGTCTATATATATATAGATATATAATCTGCAAAATTAGTCCCTTCTCTTCAACATCATTTCTCTGCGCTGTTGCAACCTGCAAGCTCTTACACATTTGACCTGTTTTTCACATGTCTAGTTCAGTGGGCTCCTGTTTAAAGTGAAACTACAGGTTATTTATAGTCACTGTGGAGGAAATCACCCAGCCAAGTAGATGAGTTTCTATCATTTGTATCTTCTGACTCACCTCAGGAAAACAGCTAGCACCATAGTCTTCCTGGCTATCACACTTTACTACAACCCACAGGGCATGCTAATATCGGCATTTTCATTAAAAAAAAAAAAAAAAAGAAAGAAAGCCTCTCCTTTAATAACAGGAGGCCAAGATCACCAGCTTAAACTGCTCCCACAGGTGGCACACCACAGTGCCCCTCCACCTGTTTCCCTAAGGACCTGGTTCATAGCAGGTAAGAATAAGGCAAGCACAGGGTCTGATGCAAGGAATAATATGGGAGTTCTCGCCCAGCCAGCAATTGCACTTCCCTCAACTTTGTAGCCTCCCTTCAAGTAACAGGGAAACACAACATCTCAGGCCAGTGAAAGCAGTCACATTAGTGTTGCCTTAAACAGCAGCCTTCCTCTGGAGTCAACACAGAGCAGCGGTCAGTTGCAGTCAACAGTCCACCCCCTCAGCAGCCATGCCACTGCTCATATCTTGCCGCAAAGCCCACAGCACGCCTTCTTCCTGAGACTCCCCCATGAGTCTATTTAACTTGATTTGAGAGATCCCACATGTTCACAACCTGAGACTCCTGCAGTCAAGCATTTCACCTATAGATTGGGAGTTACCAATTCAGCATCACGGAGAAAACTGAAAAGGTGACAGCACTATAGAAACACACAGACAAGTATGATTCCAACTGCCAGATGCTAAAAAAGAAACAAACCACTGACACATTTAAAAGCTTAAGGTTCTCAACATTGCATTGATATTTGACTGTCCAGGCAAGAAATGACGGCACTTAAAGCAACACTTACAGAGCTGGCCAGGCAGCTAAAAGAAGCCAGGTACTTCAGGACGCCACAAACAGCAGAGGAACAGGTAATGAACAGCAGCTAATGAGATGACAGATACTCCCTGTGGAAGACAGAAGCGGCAAGAAAGAAGCAAAGTGCTGAATGTTCCTGGGCACTGAAGATTGTACAGGAGGAGGAAGGTAACAGTGTGACATGTCAGGATCTTGAAGAGAGGCTCAGCTGAGGTACTTAGGCTGCAATAGCCAGCAAGGGTGGGAACACACAATTTAAAAATTTACTGAGGAAAGTCTTAATAACAGAGGAATAATTTCATAATGAACAAAAAAAAGGGATGAGGGAAGCTTAGAGGATATATAAGAATATTTAAGATGATCCAGGAGAAAAATGTGAAGCACGAGACTGAAGAAGTTGAGGGGGGACAACTAGCTGAACACTAAGAGAAGCGAGCTGTAAGAGTATAATTCAAAAATGTGTATCTGCTTTTTCTGAGAATGGGACTGGAGGAGAGAATGGAAGTTCTAAGGGAGACCCTAAATGTTTGTAAAGGTATGAAGAGTTCCCCCCCCCCCGCCATATTCCCGGTGTCTGCAAATTGAATCTAACTGCATTTCACAAATATCTGCAAAGGTATCTCAACACCATACAAACTTTTTCTTGGTTGAAATTCCCATGCTACATTTCACAGTTGTTGATATAGAAGAAATGGTGCCCATCAAGATATTCTTTTGCTTGTACTCCCCTACATGTCTATTTTCTCATTTTTTCCCTTATCTTATTTGATACTACAGTAGGGTATTAATACATGTTTCCACCTTACATTAGGGACAAAATTATTGGTAGAGGACCTAGCTTTTTCTTCTGCGTTCCTCATTTGTCCAGCATCTAGTTCAATGGGGTCGTGTCTCACCACTGTAGCAAGTCTCCTTCCTGGATGAGATAAACAGCAGGAATGATAGCAACATATCTTTCATTTCTGTGTTTTCTCTAATCTCTCAAAGGTGAGAAAAAATGCAGGCCAAACCCGGTGTCAACATCTGGACAGCTTCTTCCTCATGGAGTTCCACATCCTCTGGGGCTGGGGGGAGGGGGAATAAAAAAAGTTGTCAGCAGTTAGGCTTCGAGGCAGTAGAAGTTTGGCTGAGGATAGGTTAGAACAGAGTAAGAAGCAAAAGTTTGTTCCATTATACTAGGAGAAAAGCTTAATGTAAACAAGATACACAGATCAATCAGAGCTTAAGTTCCTTCTAATGGCTTTAGCCCAGATCATCAGCTTTTAACTGTCTGTTATTTCAGACCATGAGGTCTTTGGCATATGTACATTATTTCCATCTACCTGATTTTTAAATCAACAGAAGTGAGTCACACAGAAGTCAGCCTTCACTGACTTAAGTATTTTGATAGAAGCCTAAGAAATAGAAACTTACAGCAAGAGCTGGAGTCCTAAGTGCTTGAACAAGGTATGTTAGAAATACTGAGATCCCAGGCAGACTTGTTTGGATCTGCGTTTAGATTAAACTTTCCTCCCTTATATGGCCTTTATCACAGAATCATAGAGTAGTTTGGGTTGGAAGGGACCTTTAAAGCTCATCTGGTCCAATCCCCCTGCAGGGAGCAGGGACATCTTCAACTAGGCCAGGTTGCTCAGAGCCCCGTCCGACCTGACTTTGAATGTTTCCAGGGATGGGGCATCTACCACCTCTCCGGGCAACCTGTGCCAGTGTCTCACCACCCTTACTGTAAAACATTTCTTCCTAATATCGAGTCTAAATCTACCCTCTTTTTGTTTAAGACCATTACCCCTTGTCCTATCGCAACAGGGCCTGCTAAGAAGTTTGTCCCCATCTTTCTTAGAAGCCCCTTTTAAGTACTGAAATGCTGCAAGTACTTTATGTACTTTAACCATTGCACAGTCTCACAATCCTGGTATTTGAAAGTAAATAAACCAGCTGGCACCAGTAGATATATATAAACATATATACAATATATACAATAAAATTAGCACAATCCATACAGTGATAAAATGACAATCACCATATCATGCCTTGGTGATAAATATTACAGTTAGAGGATAACTGGTTTTGGTCTCTAATAAAAAGTGCATATTGGTGGGCGTAGGTGCTAAGACAAAGATGTTCATCTTACAACTGAACAGAAGGGCAGATACTGATACATGTTTTTCTTCCTTTTAACATACGCTATTCAGGCAGTATCTGGGAAGCAACACTTGCCTCCGATACTTCTGCAAACCCACATTCCTGCGCTGGACACATACTGACAATTTTTTCTCTTTTCTTTCAGCTTCAGTTTAACACTTTATCAAGCAATAAAATTTTTACCTCCTTTCCCTCTAAGCAGTTTCTCCTTTCACGTCCCCACTGTTAATATGCAGAAGGCCATTGTTGTGCCACTCAGCTCTAGCCTCCTGTTTCTCCTTATACCACAGCAAGTGCTTCATGAGGAACTTTGTTCCTGAGACCCTATATCCCAGTACAGTGGGAACGTAGACAACACTGCTACTTGCATCACATAGAGAAAATCTGGATAAACAGGAGGAGAAACTATTAAAGAAAAAGACTAGTTAAGGGAGAAAGGAAACAAACTGTAGACACCCACAAAATGAGGTGGCCCTCATCACGTCCCTTGGCCCACGTGAATTTTGTTTTCCCAGCACAGGGAGGCAAATGCCATTATTTTCACCTACCCTTTGAACTTTTCATGACATCTCCTGCTGAATGCATGATGGTTTAACTCTTCTTTTAAACTGAACTAATAAAATCTTTGTGGTTGCAAAAGGACCCAAAAATCACCAATGAGAGAGCTTGGAGAAACAATAAAACTGACCCTGTAATGCTTTGTTCCATCATTTAGAGCCTGGCTTATCTCCCATTGATCACCGTTCAGCTGCAGAACAGGGGAATTTCTGATTCTCTAGACAGAACACGGAACCGCTGTTTTGTGGCTTCCAGTTTGCCTTCTCCAGCATTGTGTATAACACCAACCTCCACTTTCAAAAGTGCAAATAAATGAGCTACAATTATGATGTGTATTTAAATTCCAATTTTCATACAATGAAGCTACAACTACGCTTCTCAAGAAATAGTATGCTCTAACAGCATAAACAAAAGAATCAGCAAAACTACTGAGATTTTTTTCTTAGAGACATAAGCCATCTTCATATACTTTTTACTGCCTGCCACAGGGACACTACACCCAAAGGATGCCTTCCTTTATATATGACAGTTCTGGTATCAGCATTCCTAAAATACCTTTCAAAGCATTTTGAAATCCACACGCACTGAATCTTGTGGAACCTGCCCCCGCCAAATTAATCTGACAGAGCTTTCATAAATCAACAAGCCCCACCCCGCCGCCCTGCCCCTTCCCAATGGGGAAAGGAACAAACCTGTCAAAAACCATGGATTTTACTCAACAGAGTTTAAAGACGAACAACTTCAAGCTAAAGGATTGAAAATAATTGTCAAACCCCCACTCAAACTTGCACAACCAAATACCCTGTTATTATCTGATATTTTTAGTTTCAATCTCAAAGTCCAATTTCTCTCTAAACTCAAAGGCAAGTCTTAGCAACATCTCCTCCTGTCAGGAGATGGCTTTGTAAAACAGATCCCTTGGCTTGAGTCAGGCCCAATTCACGGATGCAACCGTAGAATGCAAAAAAGTGCCTTAAGTCTTAAGGACTTTCCCCCTCTTTCTTATTCTCTAATCCAAGGAAGCCCACTGTCGTTGCAGCTTCAAATTAGCTGACATGCAGCCCAGAGATCAGGCAAGCATTTCTAAGCTTATTATAGGCTATTTTTTTCCAGGAGTCTCCGTTGCTCTACATGTTATTCAGTAGACATGCAAATGAAGTATTGTCCAGTTTGTTCCCAAGTTCTTACACAAATGCAGAAGGAGTGCTCTCCTTTGTACATTTGTAAACTGCCCTACCGGCCTGGCTTACAAATTTCTGCAGTCTCTAGACGTGTTTCTGTATTGAAACTGAGTGAAATAGCACATAAATTGTATTTCTTGAGCAGCAGAACTCACACAAGCTTTACTAGTACCACAGGAAATATAACCTCTACAGTTTAGGGAGAATAATATAATAGACAGACACAGACCTAGAAAGAGGGCATCTCCCTCCCCTCTCTCCTCCCCCTTCTGCCTTCTACACAGTGGAACACCTACTAAGAGCACTTTACAGATTTTCCCTGGATAAATATGTTTAAATTTTGATACCAAAAGCAGCTACTGATTTTGGATGCACAGATAATTTTAAGCGCGCCAGTTGAGAAATCTTAAAATAAGCTGGACTATCAGGAAGTCACTCTTGAAACTGTACCACCCGAAAGTGAGGTATCCCAATTGCCCCCCAAATAATTTCATTGTATTTGTGCAATGGCAATTTTCAGCATGCCCGATGGCTGTACAATTTAATGCCAATGATGAGCACAAAGCGTAAATCAGAGCAAGGCTGCTCTGTAGTTGGAAAACTATTTCCACCACTCCATCGAAAAGTGAAACCCAGATTTCAATGCTGAGGAAAAAAAAGACCACCTTCCATTTCAAAGAACAACCTGTTGCAAATTCTGCATGGAGGAAGAATGAATGTGTAACTGGACTGCAGGCTGCCGGCACTCCATATAGGATAAAGTACAACCCTTAATATTGTGGGAACTATATGGCTGGGTAAGGATTAAATTGACATTCCTGTAACACACAATTCCAGCCCCAGATTAAATACACCCTGTTATTCACATGTATTATGAGCCTTCCCAAGACTTAAGAGGAGGTCCTTTGCTGTAGTCTCAACATTTTCTAGATTTAACAGGTTCTCCATACTGGGCTCTGATACAAAACTGCCAGATGACAAATGAGGTTTTCTTTGCTTAGTCATTAATTTGCAAGACTTGGTGAACTTTCTCAGTATCAATTTCAAACCCACTTAATTTTAAAAATATTTTTTCATCTTAGAAGATGTTAATTAAATATATTTTTGCTATAAAGAACAAATGAAAGGCCCGTTCTTTCTGAGATTTCCTGTTAATTTAACACAGCATTAAATAGAATTATTAAGTCATATTATCTACCACCATTTGTGTTTTAGCTAATAATGCTATTTACATTTCTCAATTTACTGGTGAAGGAATGGTCATCTTATGAACGATTTTCTTTCTATTTTCCTAAGAGTATTTTCTTCACCTGTTTACATTTTCTTCCTTTGCAGGTACCTCTGTCACATCCCTCCTTCCCCTATTTCCTCTGATAAACCTTTTTGTCCTGTTGTCACTGACTTGCCACCAAGAGATAACAACATCTTGTTCAAACAGTGTAACTGTTGGACAAGCATCAGTAGGTTGGCATAATTTCACAAACTGTATAAGGAGCAGAAGTTTTCTTAGTTGTTGATTAACCAAGGAGGAAACAAAATAATTGGAGAATATGTGGCTCCCTCAAAGCCACCGTTCAAGATATACCTTGAAAAACAAGGAAGAATACTACTAGCGTCTTCCTTTCTTTAAAGGGTTGTGCAATAACTTCTGAAAACTGAAATTAAAAGCTTTTCTACCATAAAATCCATTCTCTTAAAATAATAATAAGAATAATTGAGTGCTTCTCCTGAAATCCCTTTTATCCCACAAACACATTCTACTAACAAATCAGCCAACCAGTCAGCCCCCCTCTACACATGTCAGCTATCTTGACAGACTTTGCTACAGTCTTGAAAGGGAGAAGACCGGGCATTCTCAAGAGCTGTGGATAATACTGTAATGGAGGGAGCTCAAATACAATGATGATACAGTACAAACAACAGAAGGTCCCATAATGGCAGATGACTGAAAAATAAATTTCAGCTCAACAAAGAAAAACCAATCCACATTGCTAAGATAGTTTGTACGTCAACAGGAGCCTCTGTGTATTCGCTGTTAGTTCACACTGCTGTACTCATCACTAGCAAGAAATTAACCTTTGTCCTGTGCACGCCATCATAGGAACCTGTGCACTTCACAAAGCAAATTATATGAATCACTAAATAAACATGGAAATGACACGTGTTTCACGATAGGTTGAATTTTACAGCATTATGTTCATGGCACCACACGTGAATACAGCAAGTTACAGAGCCACAGAAAGTGAAAAGCACACCCAAAACATCTTTGAATGAAGCCACAGATAATTTTAATTTGGTCTCAGGCCCTTAAGAATTGTTATAGGATGTGGTTAAAAAGGGATCCACGAGCCAATCTGACAGCTTGTTCACAGCCTGCGGTGGTGCCCTGGTCAGCCAGCATCTAACATAATAAAAACGAAGCACAGATACAATTAAGACTCTGCCTATTCTAATAATCTCAGAGACTGTTTACTCAGCAACACCAACACATCAAAGGAAAGGATGCCATGCCTGAAGACAAATCTGTTTAACTCCAAGCTAGCTTCGTTTACTTCTAATGGTCGTCTTGCTAGAACTAAGCCTCAAAACATATAGAAAAGCCTTGAAGGGCCTGGAAACCACCACGTTAAACCACTGGCAAAAAAAATGTCGCTATTAGAACTGACTGAGCGGTTTGCCACACAGAATTTCAGAGCTGTGCCAGAGACCACAGCAAGGTGGGGGTGAAGACTACTAGTGTGAGGGTAAACGCTAAAATAAGGGTATTAACTATTGTGCAGGTCACCTAGAAATGATACATGGAGGCATGTAATGCCCTTGTCATGTGACTACGCTGTGACCCAAACACGGTAAGGTTTCCCCCACTGCAGTGCACCCTTGCATGCTACAAATTGCCTCCTCCACCCACACTCTGAAGCACTTAAACATTTTTCTAAGATGTCAGACTTTTTTCCTTCTGCTTTTTGCTGTTTGCTCCAAACTTCTGTCTTCTCTCACCTGATTCACTCCACACTTTCCCCTTCAACCCTATTCCCTCCCTCCTCTTCCCATTATGCTACTCCTCTCCCAAGATAAATCATGGTTCTAACATGCCACCTTCACCACCTCCTTGCTCACTTCGCTTGTACGTTCTCAACCCTTCCCTCACCATCCAGCAGTCTTGTCTCTGGCTGATCTCTTCCAGGTGGGCAGTCGACATTTGTATGAGACCTAATATAAACTGTCCATTTCTGTTAGATTTTGGGAAAACTATAACGTGCACCTGCCAGGCAGCAGCACGCAAAACCAGGAACCCTTTATCTACAGTGGTGCTCACAAATATTGGTTCACATAAAAGCTACAAAATTATCATCATCACCACAACCTGACAAATGAAGAATAAAGGTCTTTTGGGGTCTATTGGTGGAATCATTCAGATGCTGCATTTTTACCTTTTCGGTGTAAGAATTTTCAAGCTACATGATACTTATTTCTTTGACATCAAAGGTATAGGGTCAATATTTTATCCTGGCCACTCATGGTAATCAGTTACCTTTATCTGCAAGTTACTTCCCAACTTCACTGGCACATCCTACAGAATTTATCCCTTCAACCTGCACCTCACTCAGTACTAGAAGTAATCAAATATAATTGTGGCTTTCCAAGCTACGAGCCACATTTGTTGGACAAACTTCTTAGCTGTCACGTTGAGACACAAGCCATCTCAAACACAAGGACTGTTATTAGGAGAGGTTGTCTTTATTGGTTTCTTTTCACGTCTCAGAAACAGAATAGGGATCTGCTGAAATAAGCAGTGGATTTCATCTCCGCCCCTGACAAACAAATCGTGAAACACAAGAGCTTATTTCCAGGCCGAGAAGGGAACAGGAAAAAATGCCAGCGACAGTAACAAAGAAAACAGTCTTTCTCACAGAATTCTGAACGCATTTTGGAAACCTGTGCTCACGGGGGCCCCATTTGGATATGGCATGGAAGATCTGTATAATGATTGAGACAGACAAAACTAGCAGAACACTCACGAGGGGCTACAGAAGAAAACAGAGATGTGGTTGAAAGCTGAGATGGGAGACTGTCAGTGTCTGTTGTTACCGAGATGAAGCATGTGCTGGTCGTGTCACTGTGAAGAGATTTGGGGTAGGAGGAAGAGAGGAAAAAGTCTTAGAGGGAGCAGATGAGGCTGCAGACAAAGTAATGCGTCTGTTGTGGGACAGAAGCAGGGATGAACTTGGCCCAGGCTGGGATGTGTGAGAGCAGGATTATTTGAATTTCAGCGTATGAGCCTAGACAATAAAGGTATTACTGATAACAGCTGTAGCAAAAAGTACAGAGAATAAAAATTTTGAAATAATGGTCCAAGAAGTTTATAAGGACCATATTGAACTGGTAATAAACATGTAAGCTTCAAGAGTAAACATCTGAAAGTAATATGTTCAAGCAAGAAAATAGCTTCAGAAAACTACGCCAGCCACCACCTTGAGGTATTTCTGAATGGCTGACGATGTAGACCTACTTCTCTTTGTATAGTATTTGAAATTCAGTGATTATTAATTTGCTAATTGGATTAAGGACAAGTTCTCCTTAGGTCCAATGAAAACTAGGGAGTATTTATTATTTTCAGTGACCTAATCATTACAGAGACACATAGAAGAACACTATCTATTTTGGAGTAAATATATGCATCTCCCCAGCTATCTAGGGAGAAAAACTTGCCTTTTAAAATATGGATGACTGTAGCAGCTTGATTATTCTGCAGAATCAGTTCAGCTATCCAAAAGGAGCAGGTATTTTGCGGAGGTGAGTACCACGGCCTAGTTCTGAACTCCGCAGGCTGGCATCAGCTGGCATACTCTCCCCTCCATGCGTCACCAGACTAGCATGTACCTATGCACGTACATATACACACCCTTCAAAATACAAGATGAGGAGCTTCAAAACAGAGGTGTTGCCACTTAAATCTGTTTGAAGCTTTTGGTTGTTTTGCTAGCGACAAAAAACAGTCTGAGCAGAGTGCTGCTTCACGCTTCCCTCTGCTGCCAAGACCCCGGCATCCTGTTCCAAAACAGCGTGTCTTTTAAAGAACTTCTTGGAGAAGGACACAGTAATTGAAGACTGGAGTAAACTTAACAAATACTCCTTCATTTGTACCAGACACTCAGGCAGTTCAAAACAGCTAAATCTTGTACATCAACAGGAGAGAGGGGCTTGGACTGTTAGGACAGAATCTTCTTCTATGTAGTTCTCTGCTCCTCTCCCATCTTACTGGCTACCATGGCAGTTTTTGCAATTAAAAAAAAAAAAAAGCTGACTTTTTTTCCAAACAAGTATTCCTGTAGTTAGACTGGCTGATTCCTTTACAGATTGAGACAGATGCAAGCAGCTTCACAGTCAGAAGATCAGTATTCAATTGGTTTGTGCTTTTGTTTCTGGCAGGTCTAGGAAGCAAGAATCTTGTCATGGTTCATATTATTCTGAGGCCTTTAAATTCCTTATGATGTTCAGGAAAGGTATGGGATTGAGTTTCACAAATTTAGGATTTATTTTGTGATTTAAGAGATTTGGGATTTAGAACATTTTTAATAAGAATTTTCCCTGCTAGATATGAAATCATCTAAGGACAAACGGACTGTTTAGGTGCCAAAGTAACACACAGTGTTCTAAATCTAAATTTATCATTTTCCTGATGGAGACTCATTGCAACTGATAAGTGGAGGCAGGTATCTTGTACAGAATTAATGACTGAGTCTATCAAACAAAAACTCCCGCAACATTCCTAGAGCACCCAGCTGCTAAAATTTGATCATAACACAATGAAGCGACAGTAGTCTTTCACATCGGAAGAATAAAAATTAAAGAAATAGGCAGCAATAGTACACCAAACAGTTAATTTCCCTACTTAGTAATACGACTAGTGACCTATATAATGGACAAGGATTTAACATAGACTGAAGAAAGTACCATGAAAAATCTCATTGAAGGGCTAATCCAACCTGCAGGGAATGGTGTAGGGCTTTAAATAGTAATAGCTGCGTTGTCATGCATAGTAGAGTGGTTAGAAATTCTAAACTTTTGTCAGAATGCTGGAATATAGTACCAGAAAAAAAATGTTTCACACTCCTAAAATATTTTTTACATTAGGAGTACAATGCTTGAGAATGTAAATGCACAGGGTGTTAAAGAAATATCAGTGTGAGCTTACTGAAATATCCTTAAGGAAGAAATCCTGTAAATTAATGTACAATCAGACTATATGTTCACCACTTTGGATACCAAATATTTAATGATTATCATCTTTCTGCCATGCAACTATCACCTCTCCTTCCGAAATTACTGCTAATTTATAGATTTTTACTACTGAAATCTAGAAATAAAGTAATGCATGGGGATATAAAGCAAATGTCTCAATGTAATGATTCGCCTTATTTTAGAGCAAGGGCCCATTTTTCTGGCTTACAAAACAATGGCGTCTAAAACCCCTCCACAGGATAGGCTATGTTTCTAAGGCAGCATGTGAAAATTAATAATATTCAATAAAAGAGAGACAGAGTCTTAAAAAATCATGGACCAACCCAATGTTCTGTTAACATTAATTTTATAAAATACCTTACAAGAACAGATAAAGAACTTGAGCTTACATAATAACCAAAATTTAAAAAGAATGTTGAATAAAATATAAATTAATCGAACACGTCACTAAGTTTGCCACGTTAGACAAGTTTATAAAAGGCATTTTCAGATAAAATAGTTATTTGAAAGAAAATCCTTCAAAATGGAAACTACTGAAGTCCTTTTTCGAGAAGCCATTCCTAAAAGAGCTAAATTCCAGGTCAACAGATAGTACCTGAATTTGCTTAGAATATGGTATTCATTTGCTTCAAAATTTGTCAAGTTTTAGGACACAAATTTAAATGCTTCCAGGTCAGAGTCATCAGTGCAAAGTAAAGCTTCAAGCTGAAAATGAGAGAAATATAACAGAAGAAATGATCCCGGTACAAAGCTTCCTAAATTCACATTATGAAAAAGAACTGTGCCAGATGCACTCTTAAGATACTGAACTTGAACAAATTTTACCAGTGGCAATTTTAGGGTTCCAGCCAAGCCACTAACATGGCTAATCATATTAAAGTCATTTATTTTATCACTCTTTCAATTTTTTTTCTACTCATAGTCTTTGGGTAAGACCCATGCTGATGATGCCCACTTACTTTGTTCAATGTCTGATTCAACCGATCTGCTTAAAATGCAGCCATTTAGCCAAAAGGACACAAAACGTGAGGCCAACAGGCATCAGAATGATGGTCTAAAGCCTGCAATGACATTTAATTGGAAGAAATATGATAGCGCATGTTTCTGAGTTTATCCAACTTTGTTCATTCAAGCGCTCTCACTGAAGTCAGTCTTCCTTAAAGTTATATATGTGCATAACGCACTGCCAGGCTCAAAGCCTTAAGTCTTTCAAAGGTTAAAATAAGTTTAGAGAACTAGACTGTAGCCAGATTAATTTCTTTTAAGCCTATTAATTCCTGCAGAGTAAACAGCAGCACTCTAGCAAAGCAATTTCGCTCTGTTTGACTTTAAAACTATCAACCAAAACAAGTTTGAAATAGTCTTCACGTTCCACTATTTAGAAGTGTTATTAGCACACTCATTTAAAGATTAATGGAACTCCGGTCAAGTTACCACTCAGAATATTGCTCATCAAGGTTTTTTTTTAACACATACTAAAAAGAAAAAAAAAAAAGTGTCTCTGGTGGTCACAATGAGAAAGAAGGAGGAAAAATTTAAAAACCTTTATCTATCAGGCAACAGTTCCAGCCTCTAATTGAAACATAAGGCTGTCACTTAGACTAAACTGCTGCATAAAAATGAGAAAACGAGTTCTTCATTACAACTCAAAATTTCAAAACTCAATCTGCACATTGTTTGCTTATCCTTGTAAAGCGTTCTTTTTTCACTGGGTCATTGCTATACTGGCAGTTCTGCTAGAACCTCATTTAAGTAATTCCAGTGTTTAATTTAATAGCATGAATCATTTTGCATTTATAGTTAGCTAAAATGCTAGAGCGATGTTGTAAACAAAACAAATGAACAAGAGAGTTCACGGCTACACAAAACTTCCCCCCAAAACTGAGGAAAGATATTTACTCGAACTAAAAGCACAGAATATAATTTCAACCAAAATTTTTCATAAACTGTGAATACGGAATCCACAGGAATTCATAAGGAATAAACATTTAAAGGAAGATGCAAATGCCCTTTTCTAGGACATAAACTCAGAATCATTTGCTTAAATCAAAATGGAACAGAAGCTTTTCCCTATACCCTGAATTCTCCTGATCATCTGTTATCACTGAAGCAGATTAATGATACCCATAGTATGCTTTGTGATGATACAAAATAATTTATTTAGTTTTAAGAATAGGTTCTTTGATGAAATGATGGACTTTGAGATATCACAGTAATCTCCACTGGGTGTTCCCAGTTATTTTGCATCCTGCAATTCAGCCATTTGCTGTCTTTAAAAGTCTTTAAAGCAAATGCATTGGCTGCCGAGATCGGATCCGGTAGGTGATGTAACTTTTACCACTTGCGCTGAGTGAAGGAGAACACCGACAGCTGACAGGGAACAATAAATACATATCTCACACCCAACTTAGCACGCTGTGAATTCTCATATACTGGTCACATCTCAAAATATGAAAAATATTCTAACTACCACATGGTTTCAATCTTTTCAATAGTAATAAAAGAAGATTTCAAAAAACCAAGAAAGCAGCAATCTTAAGAATTATTCTGGAAATATTTGGACTCTTGAGTGTACTAAGAACAGAGTTGTCTTCTCTCTCTTTTCTAAAATTGGGAAGATTTTTGATTTGGCTTGCATCAATTTGGGCTCAAAAATAAAACATCAAAGCCTGGAGTACCACTAACCATGTAAAGCAAAAATGCATTTCCAACTAAGCAGCTGGAAAGTGAGTGAATGAATTTGGGTATTAAAACCATACTTGAGAGTAATAAAGTGTGTAGAGGAGGAGGTTACCAAAGAACTTTGTAAAAAATATTGCTACAGTAGCATTAGGAATTAACAGTGCATCAAAGATTTAAAGTTTCCGTGTTAATACAAACTGATCCAAGCCACAACGAACCACAGGATAATCAGTCAAACAGAAAATTAACCACATTCTACTTTACAGAAGCTAGAACTGGAATTTACCTGAATACAGTGATTCAAAAAGATTCCTTCTAGTCTGGCACGCTTCAGTTTACATAGGTCATAGAGAATTGGTGCCATTAGTGTGTAATTGAAAGACAGTACTATCACGTGCATTTGGCTTTTTTGAACATTTGCAATCAAATACTCAAATTGGAAAGAGCTTTTACATGTCAGAACTCAATATTGCTGCTGCGTGAAGTGTTTTATTTGTTGGCTGGGATTTTTTTTTGTGGAAACCTTGTATAAAAGACCTTGAGGACTACAGGTCATGGAATTAAACAGAAAGCTGCCCAACATTACCGTCAAAATACCTTTGAAAAGGCAGTTCATAGACAGAATAATGCATTTTACATTCAGATATTTCCTCTCTCAAAAGCAAAGGAATCTCAGAAGAAAAAAATCAGTAGTGAAGGCCACATACTTTTTGCATTTGATGAGCTGAAATGCAAAAAACAATTAAAGCATCTTGTAAGAGAAAAAAACCAAACGAACACAGAAATTCTGGAAAGTGATGATTTAGTTGATGGGGTGGCCAGCATGGAAACTGTTGGGAATGCTACAGCAGAACTGACCACGAGTACAAGGGAATATGAATAGGAACATAGTACAGGCATCAACTAGAAAACCGTAACTTGCCAACTTGTAAACAAGAAAAAGCATTTCACAGATTAGAAGTTCTAGGGAAGTAAACTTCTTTAAATT
Source organism: Phalacrocorax aristotelis (assembly GCF_949628215.1). Classification (NCBI taxonomy): domain Eukaryota; kingdom Metazoa; phylum Chordata; class Aves; order Suliformes; family Phalacrocoracidae; genus Phalacrocorax; species Phalacrocorax aristotelis. The sequence goes on along the minus strand of NC_134276.1, from coordinate 122,989,549 downwards.
ACTTTGTCAGTTCAACCCTGATTTTAAAAAAGTATGGCTAGCAAAAATACATAAGCCTCAGCATATTTATAAGTCTTGATCAGAGCAGCCATGAGCCTTTGATAAACGGCTGGAAACACACACCCTTCTACTAAGGATGAAAGAAAAATACTCCATTCTTTCTTCTTCCTCCTCTCATTCCCCAGTCCACACGCGTATATGCAGAATTCACTTGCTCCAAGAATATCTTGACGCTGCTATAGATTGAGACGTGGGGAAACCGGTGGAGGAAAACAGACAAACTCTCTTAAAATACTACGGGCCACGTCAACATTATTCTGGGCAATTTCAAGTGCCCTCTTGACTTCTTCAAAGGAATAGCCCTCTCCCATAAGTTTTGCAATTTTCGCATCCACATTTTCCGAGGAACTGTCAGAGCTGTATGCTTTCCTGTGGTGTATTTCTGGTGCAGTCCTCCGAGGAAGTGGTTTAGGGGGCCTGGCTGGTGCTTGTGAACCATCTGTTTCAAATAAAGGAGATAGAAATCATTCTAAATTGGCTTAAAATAGTGTTATAGGTAGGCGAAGCCTCACGAACAGTTTAAAAAGTAGAATTCTAAAGAAACATAAAGAGATATTTTAATTCGCAATACATTTCATTTTAAAATTTGGACAGAAACTGAATTCCTCGAGAACATCCAAAATGGAAATAATGTAGTGAAATACTATTTTAATAATGTGATAGGAACGTGCAAGTTACAATGTGAATTACCCAAAGTTGGAAAAAACAAGAAAGCATAACGAAACAGCAAAGATGGTGAAAATGGCCAGTCAAAATTTTAAAGGCTCTCCACTCTCAACCCACTGCTTGAGAACTTTTTCTTAGTCTGTTTGAAACAAACAAATAAATCCAATCACAATTTTATTCAGGACCATAGGTTGTGCAGAAGGGGAACCCAGCCAAATATGCGCGAGTGAGAGAAATCCTTCACTTATTGGTACATCTTGCAGGCTCTGTTCAGTCAGTTGCAGTTCATTTCATGCATAGCTGCTATGCGTAAGCACAGAAATAACTGGTTTCTCATAAAAAAAACTCTAGTCCAGTTATTTTCAATGGTGAGAACAGCGCACAACCCTTCCTCTCCAGCCGCCCTTTGGAAATATCTCCCCTTTCCTTCACTTCTATGGAAAGGTTACCTTCACAGTTAATGCTGGTGCTAAGAATCATGATGTTCTGATGAAAAAGCTAATATTCAAACTTCCTAATCTTTTCAGAGTCAAGAGTTTTGTGCTCAAGTACACTTGGTACTTTACTGAAACCTCTTTATCCTTACTGATTCCACAATAAGAAGCTTAAATACAAGCAGGCATAGAGCAGGAAACACTTTCAAGAGCAAAGTATTTAAAAAAAAAAAAAAAAAAGTCTTTAATCTTTCAAAAAGGGTTCTAAAAAGTATCATCAACAGGGACTTTGATAGATAAATCAGAGGAATTTATGGCTGTAATACTTCCTGTTTACTTACACTGACAGCAATGGCATTTTGCAGTGTTAAATACTTCAGAGGCAGTTTTTTAGTGATGAAAGAATGCTGTATTTCTAGTACTGCTGTTACAACACACTACCTTACCATAACACTGGATAGCAGAACCGTAATTCAGCTGAGTACATTAAATACTTCAGACGAATGAAAATAGTTCACATTAGTGAACGTTTAACAAAGGTGTATTTTTCTCTCAGTGGTTTCCATGCATTCAGATGACAGTGTTGCTGTAAGTTTTAATTCCATTTCTTAATTCAGAGAAGATAAGCAAACAGTGCTTTTAGCAAGATGGTGATATTCATCCAACAAATGGATGAGAGTAATTTGATTAAAAATTTACAGTAAGGGGCTAAGATAAATTTTGTTCTGATTTCATTGCCTCTTTTCCTTGCAAATAGTTATGACACAACCTACAGATAGTAGGGGCTATTTCATATTTGTTATGATTTTTTCCTCTCTGAAGATTAAAAGAATTATATAATGCTAAACATTCTAGTGAACACACTTGAAGCAGATCCAAACCTGCTGTGAAGGTGTGGAAGATCCATGAAACACACTGGTTTGAGAAAATAACTATAGCTCAGGAAATGTGGCTAAAAACTAAAAAACAAATCAAAAACAAGTTTGATTTTCTCATTTCACTTATTATAGAAAACTCAAGACTGTAACAGAAGAACATGCCTTATATTTAAAATAGCAGTATGTCATGTTAAAACCAATCAGTTTTCTTTCACAAACGTTTCAAGCTGTTTTAATATGCACATTTCATTAGGGACTTCATTTCTATAGAGGATGAAACGGAATTAATTTGCAAATTTTACATTTTCACCTGGGCTTGAAGTAGAGAAGAAATTTCTTATGCATAGTTCAGATCCTTCTGTGTTTGTGTTACATGAGGTATTTTTTGCTCTACCCAGTCTAATACAGGCTTAAAACTGAAGTTATTTCTTGTATAAAACCTCCATTTTGCCGAAGCTTCCAAACAAACTTTCTTAAGCAATCACATCATTTAGAAAGGTCATTTTTAATTCTGTCAGCAGATTTGCAGCATAGGCATTTTATTCTCACTACAGTGACATCTCTATATAGGACAGACACTTTAAGATCTTCAGCCCTCTCTCTCTCTAACTCAACTCCCATGATTATTTTTTTGAGCACTGACATCTCTTTCAATATCTTCACATCCACATAAAATTTTAGCTGAAGCTGGGTATCACATTGGATCCTGAGCTTAAAGATACTAAGCCTAAGCTGCATGTCCATCTGGGCACTGAGATAGAGGTATTTAAGCAGGACTTTCCTTCCCAACCTCCCATCCGCTCTGATGTTTAAGCCACCATGGATGCTTAACTAAAAATTTAAATAGATTTTCTAATTGTGTAATTCAATTAACAGTTTCTGCAGCAAGGAGCTTCCTCTACCACTCACATTTCTGTAATTCAGCGCTAGATTTAACCCTTAGGTAATGGGTTAGTATAAAGGCAGAGACAGGCTCATTTAATACGTGTTTAAAAAGCCCGGAAGAAGTTGTAAGGTGAGAGCTCTGTGGCACAGTGGGAGGAGGATATCTGTAACGATGCCAACTGCCTACTCCTCTCTGCTGTGAAATGCCCCTCCTCTTTTCTCCCCTCGTTGCTTCTCTTATATGTTCCATGATCTTCCACCGACCGACTGAGTAGCATCAGAGAACCAGGTGACGAAGGCTTGTTGTGCAAGGCGCTCTGTGGAGCAGTGGCAAGTAGCTACCTCTAATCTAACTGGGGTATGGGAACAAAGCATACCCAGGGGACATCGATACCAAGGAACTGACAGAGCAGGGAGAAAGAAAGAAAGGAAGAAAGGAGTAACTGCATTTATTGGCCCATCAAGCTCTTAGGTACGATCTTCCTATTCTGCATTACTGCAGCAGATTAGTCCCCTTAGGGGTAGCTGGAATCCATCCTGAAATAATATGTGACACCCTCCCACCAACATTTCCATGTAAAGGAATTTAAATTTGCATGCAAGAGCTTTAAGAAGGCCAGGTGAGTGAATAGGCAGCAGAAAAATATACTTAACTAGTCATTTGAATCAATTTCTTACAGAATAGCTGAATTCAGTAAAATACAGCAGACATCTATATTAGGAGCCTAATTTTCTTCTACCTTTCCCATGTATCATTGGCTGTGCTTAGGTAAAACATGCTAACTATTAGTAATATCTCCTTCTCTTGCTTTTATTGTAATAATTTTAAAAAGTTGTGTTTAAGAAGTTTGAAAAACTATGTCTTTGGGATAGTTAGGTGCATAGTTGAGAACTATTTCTTACGTATTCAATACTAAATAGTGTTGCTGAATTAGAATAAGTTTCTCATTACATGTTAGCGATTCAGTTAAACATCACGACAGCAATCTTAAAAACAGTCAAACCGAGGCACAGAAGTTAAAGGGCTCCCCATGCTACTCTGGGGAGCCAGTGGCTAAATTATAATTGGATTTTAGAGTGAACTACATTTCTTTTCCAGCTAGTTCAAAGAATCACCATACGAAAGGGCTGAAATGAAGAATTTCCTAAGTAAACTGATTAGTTCAGAATAAATGCAAAACAAAAGTGCTGAGTAGAGTTACATCTCTACATTGTCTTTTTAAATCATAGATGAAGGTGAATCAGTTCATCCTGAAGCTCATCAGTTCTGTTCTATGGAATTACTACCACTGTAAAAACAACTTTCCAATTAAGCATATGACATGATCTATCACATAGTTTTCATTTAATTGAAAGTAAATTGAATATCTTGCTGTACATCATGCTGGTTTAGAATGATATTTATAGCAAAGGTCGACACATGTGGGTGTTTTAGAAGATGACTGTGGGAAACATACAGATGGAAAAGTATTTATTAAGTAACATCAGAAAGCTCCAAGAACTTAAGTAGCAAACATTTTGCAGTAATTTAGGAAAACTAAAAATTGTTCTACCACAGAACTGCAAGAAATGCAGGAAAACTCCGTAGCTTTAAAAGGTAGTTATATCATTGTCATAATTGGTATTATAAAAGAATTTAAAATGCCCTAAATAAACCAGGCTAACATTGTAAGACAAATAGATTCCTCACAGTGTCACATAGAAAACATGCATTATAAAATACTTTATTTCTAACAACAGGTCAAAAGGAGAAACAATATTATATTGGAGAAGAAAAACACCTCCCAAAAGTGCTACTATTTACCAAAGGTATCACATTAATTCTCAAATGTGCTATTCATTAAAAATTCTGTAGCACTCTTTAGGATTACTTAATTTCCCCTGTTCTTTAAGTTGGAAAAACATATTATTTCATTCCTATACCACAACAGAGATGAACTATGTATTCCTAAGAAGGAGAGATATAATTACAATTTTTAAAATGTATCATTTTTCCACTTGTGATTGTTGCAGTCAAACACTGATGATCATTACAACTGAAAGACTAGAGAAATAAGGCCCTTTATTTCTTTATGCATTAAAAAAGAGTTTTCATGCACAATTCATTCTTATCTGGAGAATGAATGATGGTTCAAAGCATCACTTGGCTCTTTCTTTGTCTGGTCTCCCCACACAGCAAAATTATGCAGATGGGACAATCTTTCCCCTTCCCCATATACAATGCACATCTGAAGAAAAGAAAATTTGTCTTCAAATTGGTGAAAGTAGCAAAAAGGATCAGAAAATAATAACACAAGAGTGAAGCTACTTTTTTTCTTTTAGGAGCAATGAAACAAAGATGGAAGTGAGATGCAAGCGGTCCCTGCAGAACTTATGATCTCCTGTGAGGTTTAAAGGTGGCAGAAAAATCTCTGCCTTTCTCAAAAAGTAAGGAACACGAGAACTCACATAAGCTTTCAGCTTGGCAGCTGATGAAACTGACACCATAATATCTACACCTACAGAGAACAGGTAGCCACTTCTACCTTTACTGATGAACTTTAATCTCTGTTATCCTTTGATGATTTTGTATTTTTTGTAAAGCAATATTACCATGACCATTTGTTGACCAAATGACAAAAACCGTATTGGGCTTTATGGATGAAAGTTATTTGCTCCATAAAGTTGTAATTTTCTACAAGAACAGCTTTCTACCTTACCTGAAGAGGGAGGAAGTTGATCATAATCTTGAGATGTCCTATTTGTTTTGACGTTTTCTCCAGTTACTCTACGAGCAGGTGGCAAAGGAACATGACCAGTTATCGGATCAAAATGGGGATCTGTAATAAAAGAAAATAAAGGTGTCTTAGAATAATTAGAATTATTATTTGGGGGAGGGCTGATGCATAGAACCTAGGATTAAAATAGCTTCGCTTCAGACAGAGGAGCCATGAATCCAAAGAGGAGTGTTCCCCCATAGCACATGCATATGCACAAATACATCCAAATTCAACACTTCCATAGTAGACATGTAACTCTGTCTTGCAGCGACAAAACCAAGAGCACAGCTCAAAGGTGGTCTATCCTGCACTGACCATGGCTCTTCTGTTTACATCCATGAGGTACTTTTTAATTACCCAACCCTGACACTGCTAGGTTTGTGCCTTGGCAAAGCATGGAAGAGGTTGCGAAGCCTGACACAGAACAATTAGAAATATTCCAGCTGTTCGGTTTGTTTGGAGCTTGGTAATACTTCTGTACTTTGCAGTTCACAAAGATCGCAGGGCAGATTTTCTATTCATACAGTCCCAGCTGCGGGTAAATATTACAGGTCCTGGTAAAGGCTGCGACTAGGCCTTTCAGTTCTTTCTACTGCTTACAGGAACAGAATTTTAAAAATGAGAGAAATATGTAGTCCTGGCATATTGTGTGCTGTTGAGGATGCAGCTGAGCAAGTGTTAACATCATCCTGGACCTGGTTTCTGCTCTGGACTGTTTGTATGTGAGTGCAGCATTTTGCTGTTGTTGATGATGAGATTATTATTCTAATCTGACAGGCTCTGATGGATAGCTGAGAATTCACCCCCAAGACTTGTATGGAAACCAATCATCAAAAACTCATCACAGTCATCTACAGCAGTTTATTTGACAAGACGCAAAGTGATTAATATGGCTTTAGAAATACCACATGAATAAAAAAGACCAATCTACACAACCGTGTATGCCTAAGTAGATGTATACAGTTATAAGATTAATGAAAACTGCTATAAGATTGTATTCACTTTGCAAATATGAAGAACAATACCTGGCCTAAGATACATTTTCCAGATTTTTAATTAAAAGCTATTAAATGTTTTTTTTTTTTTTTTAACATGTCAGTGATGCCTCTTAGATTATTTGGAAATAACACTTAATAATTTAAAACTCTGCATGTTTCTGGGAACTGCACACGGATTGATGGAGCATGTGTGTGTCTGTGTGTGAGGGTTTCTATTCTTATTCTTCATTCCCATTAGAACTGAATGGCACAGTGTGTGTTTCTGCATCAGATAATACAATTGAGGCATCTATTCAGACTGGACCGAATAACAAAAAAATTCCATAAAAGATCATTCCAGTTCAACATGAACTAGCTCACTTTCATCCCAGAGCTACTATCATTCACAAAGGCCAGCCACATGCTCGACAACCTACCAGGCTATTATTGAGTGACTGCTTGTCATCTACGTTCCGGCATTCCTGTGATACTATCACCAAAACATTTCATCTATCCCTCTCCATACAGCTTCTAAGAAAAGTAGATAGGAGGAGGAAGCCATCTAACTGGATCACAAGGTAGACAATCACTGAAAATATTCTTGGGACAGGTAAACTTAAGATACCAACATCCTTTGGAAGCTTCCACAGAGGAAAAACAAAGTCACTTGACAGTTATGCACTATAACCCACAAAAACCCTGTTGTAATCTGTACCATCAGCAGCAGACATATTCAACTTAATTAACCTGACAATCAGAAACACTTCAACTCAAAGACAAAATTTGTCAATTGTGAACATAGCTTTTATGCCTTTTTCAAGCGAAATACCAGACTGGAAAAGTGTCACAGTGATTCATGGGGAGAGATAGGTGAAAATTTGACTTATCAAAAAGGTTATGAACACAGGTGCCTACAACTGTTTTGCAGCAAAATTTTACAACAGTTCTAACAAAGCAGGATGTTCTTATTTTCTAGTTTTTCCTCAAGTTCCAACTGGAAAATAAACCCCATGAATTATATCTTACTACAGAAAACAATGGAGTTGCCAAAAGGATACAGACTAGTGTTACCAGTTACAGCAGAGAACTTGGTACTTCACAAGTAACAACTCTTACTAGAAAAGTACAATTTAGCAAAATGCCTAGCCTGGTATAGAAATATTGACCTTATTTTGTTACTTTGGGATACTGAAAAGCTAAGTCTCTTTGTATTCTGAGTTGTTTCAACTCCACCATTAAAAAACCCCTATTTTTGAATATTTGTATAAAGAAGTATAGGCAAAACAGACTTTTGAAGCCTGATGACAACTTCATCACAGAACAGATAAGCTTCTGAAGTGAAGGAAAAGTAAATAAAATACATTTTGTACTTTGTATTCCTACCAGAATGAAGGAATAGTTCATGTCCTGAAGGAGGTCGGCTTCCTGAGCCAGCAGGTTTTGTGTGCTCAATCATGCTGTGCCGAGCAGGTGGTGGTGGTGGTGGTGGTGGTGGTGGTAGTGAAGGGGGTGAGTTATCAAACGCATCTTCGCCTGCATTTTAGAAAAAAATTATTAGATGAGCAAGATATCATTAAGAACTGTAGAATAAAGAGTGAAGCTTAAAATTTATTTTTCTCTGGTTGCCAAGGCCGTTACTCCTAGGGATCACCTGGCACTTCAGTGGCTCCAGTAATGAAATTGTAAACCTGACTCAGTATGCATAATCCTCTTTAAAAGATGTTCTCAATGACCTTTTGCAGTGCTCACTTTCTTTTCTGGAATGGGGGAGAGATTTCTTTTAGTGGCTCGATTGCAAAGAGTGTATTATAATGAACAACATCTATGTTTCAGTAGCTAAGGAAAAATATTGATATTCAAACATCAGCGCTGACTACATTGAATCTGTTACATTCATACTGTGTATTATCTTTGTCTGCTGTTCTAAAGCTCTGACCCCAGATGTAAACTGAATTTTCTAGGGTGTGGCAAAAGAACGTACACCTTACACAAAGGTGGTGCAGACAGGACTACGGTTACCAAGCAGGTTCTTCTGCCTTTGATTCTATGTACTCTCACAACTCGGAACACTTCAGGGACCAGAGGTAGTATAGTGCAGGAATATGGCAAAAATTCAAAAGGTTTTATGGAATCAGAAAACTGGATGATGACACATACACGACAGTCTAACAATCTTGCAGCTGAGTTTGTCAATGAAGGTGTAGGTGGTGGCCAAGCACAGCCCCAGTATATAGGCAGAGCTCACTGACTTCTGTGTAGGAGAACAGGACAGAAATCAGGGTTGGAAAATACAGCTTTTGGTGACTGTAGGCAGCAGTGAGTTTTGAACTGTCACTTGACAGTAGGAAGAAAAGAAAATCCAGCAATAAACTAATTTGATTTAGCTTTCTTTGACTTAAATACCACCTCTTTGGCATTCTTTTTTGTATTTGATAAAAGAAATGGAATTATTTAAGCTACAATAGGAAAAAACCCTCCACTCTTGCATTAAATTACAATGTTCAAACTTCACATTAAGGGACAAAAAATTATAATTTATTTTTGGGAAAATGGTTTTGCTTTTCTTTATAGCTTGAATACAGATTTAGTATGCCTTCTCATCTGTCTTGCATGAGGGCTTACAGACAGATACCAAATACATATCATCGATACAAATACTGACTTACAGCTGTAATATTTAGCCCATAGGTTGTTTGGTACTCTTAACATACTCAACAGTGGTTGTTTTTCAATAAACATGGCATGTGGTTCATCTAGGCAATGTTAACCATTAAATGCAATCAGCAAAAAGTCTGCAACCTAAAGGGGGCACCAGAAGATCATAATCGGAGGGTGTCCTGTTGAGCAAAGAGCTGTGTTTTGGGTTGTCTCTTGTAGGAGGTCGTGCAGGTGGCAAAGGTACCGGAACAGTAGGTGCATCATAGACATCTCCTGAATGACACAATCACAAGAAGTGAATGTTTTCTTGCTGTACCCCTAGAACAGCACAGAATAAATTTTCTTGCTAAATAGTGAAAAATAGAAACATACCTAACTCTGGATGTTTTGATTTCTTCATCTCAGAAGTAGTACTGTGTGTCCCATTCGTTACTCCAGCACACTGACCATTCTCACACACCCTGAAGACAGACATTAAACAGGCAGCAATCAACCAGTTATCCAAGTATTAATTCCCAGAATGACCAAATACCTGAGCTGGCAGTCCATTAGAGGGAAATGAATGAAAGACTATAAACTGTACGAATTTTAAACTTTACGGTTTTTTATACTGAGACCAGATACTGGTTAACTGTCAATAAAACTCCCTTGAAGGATTATACTGCTTTCTTGGTAGGATACTGACACGGCTTAAATAACTTACTGAAGGCTGCACTAAAAGATAACGGAGGAACTAACATTAAACATAGTCCTCACTTCAGAGCTAAGGTCATTAGTTTATTCACACAGTTAAGTCAGACTCCTATTTTGCCTTCCCAGCTGCTGAATTTTCCCTAGCAGAAACATGGTAAAGGGAAATGTGGATTTTGGTAATTATCCGTGCTGAAGTACACAGAAAAGTCACTAAACAAAATAAAACAAAACAACAACAAAAAAACCCAAACAGAACACCACAACACACCACTAACAATCACAAATTTCAACTAAACCCTTAGCTGAAAATAAAATAAAAAAAATTTTAAAAATTCAACTAGCTAAAGCAGTTTAGCAGGCATCTATTCATTCCTGTGTCAAAAAGCTGAGTCTCACTGATACTTCTACCACAGTTTGTTAATTTTTTAAAACGGATGCATATTACACCCTCAAAATTAAACAACAGTATCCCATTAAATATGAATATCACCTAAACCAAACAGTACAAAGTTGCCTATAATCTTGTCAGAAAATATTGGAGGTTATTTTTGTACGACAACTCTGTTCAAATACTTCAGGGAAAAACATAGAACAAAAGCCTTTTCATAATATTAAATATTGTTTAAATAAATGTGAAAGAACTCGGAAATTACTCTTGTCATTGGAACTGTGGACTCTGCATATTCAGGAAAAACCAGAGAGTTTCTCTGGAAAAAGGCCACCGCGCTAAACAATTCCAGCTTGAAAATAAAAATCCCAACCCACCATGCACCATTATTACTACATACTGGCAAATCTGCTAGAGCTATATACAGCTAAAATTTCAGATCTTGGGTTTTTACCAATAGTATGAACGTTAATAAACCTATCAGCTTTGGCCATATGGAAAGGAGGGATGAATAAAGGTCTGGAATAATTTAAAATATATAAACAGGAAAGAGGAAGTGAAATTGCGTTCATGGTCCCAAGAGTTATAACTAGGAGTAACGAAATCAATGTAAGAATAATTATAAGACTTAAAAGACAAAAGAAAAAAAACCTAATGGTAAGAGCTATTTTGTCATGAATTAATTTCCCCAGGGAAGTGGTAAAGGAAGTGTTGCTTCTATCTTTGAAATTAGATTGGTTCAACCTCCCAGATACAATGGATGCAACACTTCCTTCGACTCCTCAGCATATGCACTAAATAACTAAGAATATTTTCTACTTTAATTTGAATCTATTCTGCATTTTCAATACCCTAACCAGCCACAGGTGCTAAAATAACTTAACATGGCACCACTTCAAAAGTCTTCAGGTCATAATGAGCCCAGATAAGCGATAAGTTTACAAATCGTGCTGAAATACCTGTTTACATCGACAGTAAACACCAGAAAAAATGGCAGTAAATCAGCACTAACAAGCAAGCTTTCTGTCCTTTTCTTTTCCTTTTGGAAAAAGCTTTATTAGGAAAAGATAGTGAATGTAATAATGTATCAATCTTCTAACAGTAGCCTAATCAGTAATGCTGAAATTCTTTCCCTCCATTTCTTACTGCTGAATTTGCCCTACACCTGGGAAGAGATGATCAGCTGTAACAAACCAGACAATTAGCTGATCTGCCAGAAAACAAGACTATGAATAATTTTTTGTATTATTCTTGCCATATTTTTAGCATTGTCATATCTATTGGTAAAAGAGCAAAAAGTCTTAGAGAAAATACATATTTGAGGGTAGGATGGAAGAATGCCATAGTTCCTAAATGACAAAAAATCCAGAAGAAATTTTGTAGGCTTTTTAGTTTACTGAAAACTCTTAAGTACTACCCAAGAATTGAGGAAGCAATACTTAGGAAAGAGATAAGAGAAGGTGACACTGGGGGACAGAACTGAAAGGTGCTAAAAATTTATGTCAATTAAAAAAAAATGTTGTTAACACTTTTGCTAAACAATATGGAAAAGTTAAGCTTTTATTGACACTTCCCTCCCCATGAGAATAAAAGCAGTGTATTAAAAGAATACAGCATCAACCCAAATCAAGATTCTTTTTGAAAACTTTATCTCAGCGTTCACATCTAAGCAGTAACATTAGCTAAAAGGAGATATTTTAAGTATATGGAACATCATATATATTAATATACAAATACTCAACAGGATTTTTTTTAAGTGCTTAGGAGAATGGTTTGTTTCGAGTTAAAATGCTTATCAGAATATATAATGAGAAGAGTTCGTGGTTTTAATCCTAGAGCAACCCAAATGACAAACTGAGGTACTTTCTCTGTAGCAAGTCCTGGATTAATGCCAAAACACCCACCATAAGCACAAGACCAAGTAAACTAGCTAAAAAATAAACTAGAAAAAACTTTTAAATCAGCTTTGCATCTATAGCCTCTATTAATAACTCCAATGGCCTGGTGAAATCCTGTAACAGCTGATTGAAAGCACTCAACTCTCTTTTCTGGAAAAGAAGGTTACTGGAAAATGAGAAGTTTCTAGTTTTCCAGCTGGTTATTTTCTCAAGAATCTTTCAGGGTGCTTCTAACATTTTAGTTCAGGTCAGGAGTATGAACTGAAACAAATCTCCACCAGCCATCGCCACTTACAGCACTTCGGTTTACATTGCAGAGATGTCCCAGAGCACTGCAGACTCAAATGCTTTTGGATGATGCTAACTCAAAAGATGACCTGCCAGAGCTCATCCAGTGTGCTGCAATTACTAAAGGGCACTCTAGCCACAGCACCATGTTAGGGCTAGTCTGAATCCAAAACATACAGTGTGGATGGGGGGTCCTCACAATCGGTCCGCTCTACAGGCCCACTCCTATTGCACCACGCTACTACTAACCTAGAAGCCTAACAGCCCTCACAGAAGCTGCCAAACCAAGGTAATCTGTTCGCATGCTGTTCTCTTCTGTTGCAGACTTCTTGTCTAAGAAAGGTTACATCCTGCGTAAAGCAACTCAGCCTCTATTAGATGACTTTGCAAGGTACAGAAAGACATTCCTATGCAGAAGCACAACACACCTAAATAAAAAAATGGCATAGGTAAAAAGGATTAGGGCTTTGGAATTATGTTTCTTTTTTTTTTCCCCCATTTTTTTGCTTGACTAACGTTGAGAGTTTCATTCATCATTGGGTAGCATAGGGTAGGTGGTCCTTCACATCACATTCTGACAAGAAGAGGCAAAAATGGCAATATGCTTTTTTTTTTTTAATAGCAGAAGAGTCTGAACTTTTTAGATCGACACTTGATTTTATTATCATACTTTTGACCTACAAGAGCAGTAGAGAATTGGCCCTTCTTTCTCCCAAGACTTATTCTCTTAATTCCAGACATTCAGATTTTTTTTATGACTCAAAGGCAAGGAAGGTCACCAGGTATGACACAGCCTTCAGTTGCCATGTCCCTTGGCTCCAAATCTCCTTGCCATAATCCATAAAGAATTGAGAACCGCAAGTCTGGAGGTATTATTTTAGAACAAGTTTAAAGCAAAAGAGATATATTCCATCTGAATTTAAAAAAAGGTTCTCTTCCTGAGAAGCACAAAGAAAATATACTGTGAAACCAGCTCAAAATGCCAAAAAGACACAGTACATATGCAACCAAAAGAGAATAAAAGTATGTACATACAGTTGCCAATTCACATATTTTTCTACACTGCATTGCTTCTTAAAATGAACTATATAAAATGTGAAAGTTTAAGATTTTCAAAGGTGACTTTGGGAATTTCAGGCACACAATTCTCCTAAAAATTATATTTGCAAGTGTTGTGGGGGTTGAATCTCTTGGTCAGTTCTGAAAGCCTCAGCCTAAGGGAAAAAGGATCAACTGCAGAAATGGTATTCAAATGCAAAAAATACCCAGTTCTGGCACCAACAGAGATACAATAAAGCGAACTTCACAGGTTTATGACTATGGTGGTGGTCAAATGAAACAGAGGCACGAGTAATCCAAGCTTGAAAAGATAAGACATTTTAGAAGGGAGGCAAGCTTAACCATCATTATAAATGTTGAATCCAGTTAAATTTTTGAAACAGTAAAGTTTCTGTAAATAAGTTGCCTTCAAGGCTGCTAAATAACCTTACCGAGCAAGAGTTTTTATATTATGACTGTGAGGTGGTTGTGAGCTCAGTATTACAGGATGTGAAGAAGGAACTTTGTATTCATCATCATCATCTGTGTGATCCCTTGATTTATCAGACAGAGAATTTGCTGGAGGAACAGGGCACCTAAGGAGATGAGAAAAAGACTGGTTTTGCTCTAAGTCTTACATAATTGACCTCAGTATAATACAGTAAATACTCTTCTTTAGCTTTAATATCCTTAATACATGTCTGCTACATAAAAGGTAACAAAACCACGATGTCAAACTAAAACTTGTAAGGTTACTGGCTTTTTGGTCACTGAGAATGCTTACAGAAAAGGGCAGCTGACCTACAAATTAAACAGCTACTTCAAGCAGGCACAACATAACAGAAAATTGCTAAGAATTAGAGTACTAAATGGGCACTTACAGGCCTTAACCTGTTTGCACTTATCAAAAGAACTAAACAAAAGTGAATTCAGGGCAAACAGTGTTTAGCAGGGCTCAGTGAGGCAGTGGACATTCACCCTTTCAGTGGGTTCTTGTTCCTGCCATAACATTTTCAAACTCCCAGAATTCATCTGTATTTTAAATTATTTTTACACCAAACAATAATTGTCTCTAATTGTCCTCCCAGACAGTGATTTATATCACTTCTTGAAAGCAGTGGAAGCCCAGGAAACAGGCAGACTTTACAGTCTCCATTTCCAGGTAACAAGTTCCACCATGGAGAATACTGCTGGATATGAGAATTCTTTTAAAACTAAAACTAACTCCTACTCTCTGGTTTTCTGTTATATGACTATAAACGAAACGATGGGCAAAAATTTCATTTTAGTGAGCAGTCTGGGCAAAGTAATTTTGTTAGTTATTAGCAAGCTCAACATATCTTTTGGCCTTCATAAAATATAACTAGTTAGGTTATAGGTCTAGCAATCAACATCATCTACTCTTTTATACATGGAGCCCCTCCATTTACAGCAATTACTCCAATACATTAAGATAAATAAGAAACTCACAAAACATATGAAATACAGAAGATTCCGTTAAGGACTTAATTTAACTTCAGCTTGATCACACATAAAAACCACAAACAGAAGGTTCATTCTTAAACTAGCTGAACATGAAGAGCAGTAAGTGTATAACTTCAAAATTCATCTGGACATTACATTATGCAGCGAATAGCACCTTTATTCTTTGCTACAAAAAAGCCAGCAGCTGGAGGGCCTTGAATAAAGACGTGCAGTGCATCCACAGCCATCCTGATTTGTGGCTTGAAAGTACGGCTAATGGCCCCTGAGCTGAACTACATGCTACATTACAAGATACATCTACTTCATACATCATTTAGGGAAGTTCTTAAGGACTATTAGGAAATATGAGAAGGGAGTGGACATTCTTTTCCTGTGGTCTAATTAGTTTGATTTTATCGTAAGTGCAGTTGAAACGACAGGCCAGGCCTGTCTCCTCGTTTTTTCAACACAAGCAGCACCTGACTCACACAGCACACTTCACAAATGAAAATGTGTCTTTCACTATGTACTGTAGATGATGCTGCATGACTTCAGAACAAGCAGGTACTCTGTGAACAAAAACGAATAACTGACTACCATGGGTACTAGCCAGTCACTAAACAAACGAACGTATGAATAAATAAATGAAGGGAGAAAGAAAAAGAACAGAGAAAGAAGGGGGCAGATGTGCTGCTTTTGTTTGAATATATTCAAAGCCTAGAGCCCCCTAGATACTGGTAGCTACTCAGACTTAACTCTTCCTTCAATCCTTCACTTGTAACAATTTGTTACAATTAACTTGTAACTTTTCCTTCAATCGGTAAGGTACTTTTGACTTCAGAGACAAGCTCATGACAGATGAGAACCCAACTTCCTTTGCAAAGACATACTAGCCAAAGATAGGGGGAAAGAAGATTTACGGCACTGAACTGCAAACTATATTGTGGTTTGCAACCACCTTCTGTGGAGGGAGCAAAATTTCACACAGCAATGCAGTGTGTAATTGCTTTTTTTATCTTTGGTTTCAGAGATGGACAAGAGTTTTGTGCCGCTGCTGTACCGCCATTTAAAGAAGAGAAGGCAAAAATGTACTGGGACAATGAGAACTCTGTAGCATTCTCAGGTAGACAGTTGAAAGGCCCACAAAGAATGTATTTTCTCATTTTTGTGGATGTGCAATCATTCTTACGTGACAATCCAGCATGCTCTGGAGATCTTTTTGTATATTAGTATACATAAGCCTGTGTTTTTTTAAAACAATCACAAATTGAATTGCTGGCTTCTGCAGATAGCAATTTTTGCAATATTAATATCTAGACCAGAAATGTCCAATGCTGACCAATGCCGAATGCCCAATACTGACCAAACCAGGTTGGTAGTATCGCTTGAAGCCCTCTTAAAAGGCTGGGGAAAAAAACAACCAAAACCCCCCTTCTCTGAAGGCCCTATCCGAAGCTGGTTATAGGAGAGATTTTGATTCCCAGAATACTGTGAATTAGGTTAATTTTTTAAAGGAAATCTACTGAGAGCCTAATCATCATCTGAACTAAGTACAGCATTATAATAGCTAGTCTTACCAGCTTCCTGATAAAAACAGTTCTCAGACAGGAAAGCTGGAGGATTTACTTACTGACAATTTACAAATTAAATAAATTTGCTATACTCAAGGAATACAAAAAAAAGTTTTCCCCCCTTTACCTAGTTCACACCCCTGGTTTTTTCCTTATTTGTTCGGTAGACACAAGAACCTAACTTGTGTTACAACAAAGCTACACCTTTATTCACAGGATACCAGTGTGTATACATACGCCAAAATCAATTTCCCAACATTATCACACTGCTGAGAAATTGATACCGGTTTGGAGCTATTATTAAAGTTCCAAGACATAAGTTCCAAGTCTCCTGCTTCTGAATACTGCCTAGCCTTAGACAAGTCCTTGACACTAGTAAAGTCTCTGTTTCCCTACCTTTAAAGTAAGGAAAATATTTGTCAGACTGTAAACATTATTATGTGATTAATATTGGAAAGGTGCTTTTGATTTGTAAAGCAGTAGAAGAGTTAGAGTACTAACATATAGCTAACAAACTCTCCAGTAAAGTAAATGTAAGAAATTAAAATTAAAATAAAAATTTAGGACAGTAAGTTGTCCCATACTTACATAATATTTTATTAACATTTCAGAATTAATATTTTTTAAAAAATTATGTCACTTTTCCAATTTACTCCAGTTGTAATGGTAATTGACTCCCAACATCTTTTGCATTGTTCTGCTAGATGTCTATCCCATTTTCTCCATGATTAGTGAAATGACTTCAAGATCAAATAGTTTTATTAAATCTCTATTGTTCTAAGAGTAACTTTATTGTTCTACACAAAACCACCTAGTAAGATAAATAGACAAATATTTTACAGTTTTTTGTAACTAAACAGATGAACGTTGTCATTGTAAGCAAAGACATGAAACACTTAGGCATCTGTTTATCAAGATGGTGAAATTTTCTATAAATACACTTTTAAAAATTTAACTGCTCTTACATCTTTAGATGATCTATGTACAGAGGAATATAAATCTGACCAGTACCCTGTATTTATATACTCTCTAGTTCCCCCTCCTACTCCTTAAATGGAAATATTTTAAAATTGAAAGTCAGAATTACATTCCGGTAAGTGATGACTTTGTATTTCCTGGTTTGTTGAACAGACGGCTAGATATCAATCTCTCTTATCCTACTGAGCACCAAGGGCCAAAGGCAAAACAGGAAAAGATGTGGGAATTTATTTTTCTCCAGCCACTTAATTTCACACTTATTTTGAAGTATTCCACGGAAAGGTTCCCCTTCCATCATTTGCTGGTAAACCGATTCACGGAACTGAGGCACGATGAACTTGCAGTCCATGTATTCCAGTCCGGATCAGGACTGTGCTTTTAAAATGAATCCCTTTAATCTCCCCACTTGCCATGCTTTGATTTGCACTGAGAAGTGCACAACTTGAATACTTTTCAGATTAAACTAAAATACATGATACACTCCAAGTGTGCCCCTACTATGCCCCGATTGCTAAAGACTGTTCACATTCATGGAACAAGAACTACAGCTAGTTGAACTGCTGCTCCATTACATGTACAGTACAGACGTCAGGTCCTTACTATCAACCCTCTGTCCTATGCAGAGTACTACTTGCTAGTGCAGACAAAAGCTTTAATCTTGTAAGGCCTCAAGCAAACTCTGCTTCAGCAAAGTAAGTGTTAAATTATATGGACCACATGATCCAGTCAACACCTGCCAATTGCCCTTGAATGTGCTCTATCCTTAAAACCAAAGTATGTATAAAATAGTTCACCTTCTTTCATAGAGGAGAACGCAGGTTTCTATTTATCACAGGGTAAGCCTGCAACGCAGCGCGAATTACCACAGAACACCTGATGCATCCAAACTCAGTGGCCTGTCAAACTATGAGCTAAGGGCACGTTGTGTCCTCCAGAGCATCATCCCTCAGATCTCTAGAACCTGCACGCCAGCAGTGCTCCTCCTAACACTGCTGGAGAAGTGCCATGCCAATGGCTGATTTCAAGGGAGCCAGGATTTTGAAGCCACAGTTGCCTTTAATGGAACTATGATTTCACCTTCAAAGTTTCTAAGAAAGATAGAAGGGATAGCAAGAGAAGTACCTTTCGGTGCTATTTTTCCCTCAACTACCTCAAAGCAACTAGATATTCCTAATGTATCTATAGAACACAAAAGGTATTTGGAATTGGATGTCTCATTACACACTCAAAAATAGACACTCTCTCACAGAAAACACTGCAGTGCTATAAAGCACTTTTGAGACAAAGTGGGTGATTTTTTTTTTCTACTGATGTAGCAAAATGGGACCTACTCATCGGAATAAACAAACAGTATTTAACGTGTAAATTTCTAAGTCTGGGGGAATAATGGTTCTCTATCTTTGACAAGTTTTACTTATTTTTTCAATAAGAAAATAGCAATTTGATCAAAGCTGCTAAAAATAATCTGACATAATTACAGCAGTCCAATAAACAAATAACTATTTTAACATGTAGGGTCAGCAACACAGTGGCTGAGCAGAAAATAAAAATCATATGCTTGGTTAACCTGAGTCCAACAATTCATTATTAAAGTATAGTTAATAATAAACAATTTAGTAACATGAAAATAAATTGGCATTGTTTCCAGAAAAAAGCCACTAGTGTTTTTCTATTAATGTAATTTAGTAAAGAATAAAAGGAGAAATGTCATATTTGTCATGCCTTATTCAGTAAAAACTGACCAAACAAGTTAAGTAGGGATATTTTAGGATCATGAAGTTTCGACTAAGGTTCATGTTGCCTCCTCATCATTTCATTGACCATTTCATTCATGGTCAATGTAGCCTTCAGGCAAACCTTTGAAATTACAGACTTATGATAATAACTAGGAAAAATAAAATGCCTGCAGCTGTATGAAACAAACTAGCTCTCAAGCAACAACTCTGCAGAGATCAGAAAGTAGGAAGAAAAATAAAAACATAATAAAAAAAAAGAGAAACTTGCACCAGATTGATTGCAATAGCACAGTTGTGGAAAGCAAGAGTATTTTGGATCAAGTACAGTTCAACATATTTATGAGGGCTTAGTGCAGCCAATTTAACAGGAGGAAAAATACACTGTAAAAATATTCTCTCCGACAATTCAAATGAAATCGTGCTAAATATTATTTAGGTTATTTTTTTGAAAGCAATTGTTGTGGTTGGTGGAATTATTAAACTTTCTATTTTTGAAGGTATTTGAAGATAACCCCCAGTTATTCCACATAAATATTGCCGCACACTATTTCTTCATGAAGCAGAATGTTTTGTTATTTCAACACTATGAAAAATAAAAATAAGAAACTTCCTTTCTCCAGAATTCAATTTGCTTTGGAATATGAAAGTATTTAGTTCGTCTATCAGAGTTATTGCTTTCTCTTTCTGACTGACAGGGTGTGGAACATCCCAGGAGTTGCATTGTATCATGGAAGGAGTAGTCAGTCCAAGGGGATTGATTACATGAGGTATCCAAACGGTACTCTTGTGATACCCGATCAGGTTACACAACAACATTCAATTACAAAACTGTCTGAATAACATTCTAAAATTTGCTTCTGAACTGAAAGTAAACATGGAGAGATTCAACTTGGCAATTACTTCACCTGAACACATGCTTCTGAATGAAAAAGTCAACACTCCCCTGCACCTTTATTCTAGCACTTAGGAAGAAAAAACCCAGCATATTAATGAAATGCTGAAATATATTTGCCTTTTGTGTTACCACTAACTGAACAACAATGGGAAGAGTGCTGAAGGTACGGCAAAATTATAACACTAATGGGAAGATTCTCAGTATTAATATATACTGACTGCCCAATTATTTTTATTTAACAGCAAGAATCACATGGAGTACATTGGAAAGAAACTGTAGGATAACCTCAAGCATTGCTATATGCCCCGATTTCCTTACAAAAACACAAAAAATTGACAAACTGCTTCATAGCACTCCCAAGCTTTCTATTTTAAATACCTCTTGTTCTGTAGAAAAACCTGTGCGATTCAGAGTCCAAAGATACTCGCTAAACACAGCAACATCTTGGTACCACATAAACAGCCATGTTATTGGGAGACTAAGAGTAGTCTGCAACTTGAAACGACAAAATTTCCCAAACGACATTCTGGACCTCAGGTAGGTGGACTCCATTTAAAGTGGATACAAAAATGTTTTTGTTTGTTTGTTTGTTTTGTTGTGGGTTTTTATTTGTGGTTTTTGTGTTTTCGTTTGGTTGATTGGGGTTTTTTTTCTTTCTTTCCTTTTTTTTTTTTTTGAAACCCACAAGAAAGAGAAGATACTGGTGCAAACCCTGGATAAAGCTTTATGTGTAGGAAGCCCAGAAAGCATGACTAGATTAGAGACAGTACGCACACATATTACACCCTCTATCCTTAGTACTTTCTCTAGAATCTCTCATCTCCTGCAATAAATAGCTCTGATCACACTTCTGTAGTAGTAGTAGAAGCAAAACCAGACAGTGTCTGCTCCCACTGCCAAATGCCTGCGAGCAAGATCTGCCACAATTTATTCTCTGTTCTTATAAAAATGTAGTATGTTCATTTAACATTAGAACTGCTCCCACTTAATCAATACAATTTATGTTTCCTTTGTAAAGCCACATTAGAGTTCATGGAAAATGTATCACCAGGTTATATTAGTTCATTTTATTTGTTTCTTTTTCCCCGTTTTTCTTTAAGCACCAGAGAACCAGTGCCATTATCTAGCATTAAATAACCCATTGCTTTTACAAATAAAGTTAACTTACTTTATACTAGGGATGATGGAGGCAGCTGGAAGAGGGGGTGAAAGCCGTGGAGGGACGTCATATTCTTCATTTTTCAGGTGACCATTTGAAAAGACCTAAAAATCGCACAGGTGTTACAGTGGGTCACTCCTCCCATTTATCACCATGGATGTTCATCAACTAGTTATTACAAAATAGACCTTGAGAAGATTATGGATAAAGGCTTTCCTAGAAGTTGACACTACAGAGCTATTCTCTGAAGTGACTCTCGCATACCTGTTTTAGCTCACCGCATTTGGGACCTGTAGAACACATTAGTTTAAAACCTCACCAAAAGAGGAAGTTCCACATCATGGTTACTAGATGGACTACTCAGTTACAGCTGAACTGCTTGGGGGGAAATTAAGATTTCAAGACTGCAAACCAATCAAAGTAAGAGATGTAAGTACAGTGGGAAAACAACAGGTACAGAATGCTAAATATATTAATGTTTTTTAGAACTCTGTGATACAGTGCCTGCCAGAATTCAGTCCTTACCCACAGCATTGTCTTCCTGATTCTTGGGTTTTACCAATAGCAAAAAGATGATATTACAATTGATATATGACTCATGGATGAAAATTCATTAAGTATTTCCCTAGTGAATGTGCATACAGCCTGAAACAATAATTCAGAGTTGTCAGTAAGCTATTTAACCAAATAGCTTAGGTCTATAACTTGAAGATGAGAGGTTGGACTCGATGATCTTAAAGGTCTTTTCCAACCTATACGACTCTGTGTATCCAAATGGCATTCGGTTAAAGAAATACATATGTAACTTCTCCAGACTACAGTGGCGCTTCTGCACTGAGTGGTTACTCTGATTTGCGAAGTACGCATTCCATCAACCTCAGTACTGCACCAGACAACAACTGGAATGCTATATGAAGATATAAACCCAGTATCCTTTTAAAAGCAGATGAAAAGCTACAGCATTTTAAACAACAGCCTAGCTGTAAGTAAAATTTTGGTGGTTTGCCTCAATGCTGATAAAGGGACATTTTAATTATATATATAACATCATGGACTTCTTAAGCACCTTTCATCATATATGCCAATGTTCTTTACCAATACTCATTGAATTTCTGTAACATACTTTCAAAATAACCAAAACATCCATATATAAAAAAAATTAAATGGAGATACAAAGGTTAAATAGCTTGTGACCTTGGGAAAAGCAAATAGAGAGGAAAAATTGATGATTGATAACTACCGTGACTTAACCACAAATGCATCCTTTTTAGCACTACCTATGTAGTCTTCAAGAGGAACAAAAGAAAAAAAAAAGACTAAAAGCAGCTTTTAATAACCTGCTCTATGAATAAATTATTGAGCTGCTTGATAAAACTGATTAGAGCTGAACTAGGAATTTTTCTTAGGCCATCACCACTTGATCTCTTTTCAAACCTTCACCTCCCCAACTGTACATAGCCTTCCAAGTTGTCTGAGGCTGCCGAATACTAGAGCTACTCCCTCTACACTCTCTTCCCCAGATACCTTCAATTAACACATAGAAACAATCCTTCAAGGTTTTTGATAAAAGAAACACCATAGTTATATACATGCATACTATTCACTGCAACCAAGGACAGGAAAACATGTTTCTCCTGTGGGTGACAAGCAGATGCTCCCTAGCCAAACCAAGCTAGACAATCAGTGGAAAGGTTGCAAGTGACACCTCTGGATACCCTCAGCACTGACAATGGATTATTGGACGTTACACCGGACAGTTGTGCAAGAGAAGTCCAAAGCTGCTACAGACAAATTATAACAACATGCAACTCCAGCAGCTGGAGCTCTGTTTTAAGTACAAAGGAGGAAACATACAGCTAAAGACGTGTGTATTAATATAAACAATTGACAAAGAAAAAGGGAGTTGCAATGCTAATTATCCCAAATAAGGCTTAGAGTACTGATGATAAGACCAAATCAAACTGGGGTTGTGCCACTGAGCACTTTCAAGGATGCTGTGCATATAGCCAGTGCTAAAGATACAATAAATAATTCTACATTCAGCTTCGCTTTGGATGCATTTGTTTCCTCTTTCTTAGGGTCAAGGCAGGTTAGAATTTTTCCATTAGAGTATACCGAACATGGTTACTAATTTAATGCTCTTTTGAAAATAATGTTTTATTGCCGAACAACACAACTGACCTGCAGAATATTAAATCTGACAATTTAAGTATATTTGTACACATCATCTGTATGTATTGCATACACTAGAGATTGAAGAGGTTTCCAGGTCTTCACCTCAACTATGACAGACATAACTGGAATATCTACTATTCCATCAGCAAATATATACACGATTTTGGCATAAGACACTTCCAAAGTGGACCTGAGATGCTATGTAACTATATTACTGCACACAGTGCTATATTATTATCATGCAGAAACGGTGTGGATAATTTGCTAAAAGAATGTAGCAAATCTAGAGTTTTCTCTCCAAGCCATTTCTGAAGGTTTCATGTTAAAATTGTCACTTAGACCCCCACGTACTGTTGCTTTACAAATTACAGTATTTAACAATTTCTTTATTACCAGCTTATTATTAAATATCAACAGGAAAGATTCAGAAACAGCAGATCAGCACTGACCAATATAAACAGTACCTTAGTCAATGAAGGCCAGTACTGCAGTAGGGAATCAAATTAGGATTCTACACATTCAACTCATTTCATACCTTGGCACCTTCTGCAGGCAGCTCGTGACGTCTATGTTTCCTCATAAATCCTGGATCAGAACTTATGCGGTTGTGCCTTCCATTTATGTTTGAAACTGCAGTCAGTCCTGGTTTGGGAGAAGCATCACTCCCTATTCGACATCCTGCTAATTGACTTGTCCCAAACACGTCTCTGGGACACCAGCCTTCAAGGGGCATCGGCTGGTCTCTGGAAGGCACGCTTTCCGGATGATGGAGGTGTCTACTTATCCTGTTGTCTGGTGGAATTGGAGGGGGTCTTTCTGGTGGAGGCGGTGGAGGATCACGCAAGGGAGGTGGTGGTGCTGGCAGAGGTTTGTCTTGTTTCCTCACCATACAAGGAGAAGACTAAACAACACAGTAAGTTGAAAAAAAAAAAAAGTTAACATATAGGCATGCATATTTCTCTCATGATCAATTACGGCTTTACCATTTCTAATTGGGATATTTTCAAGGCATCACAAGAGTACTTTCAAGCAGGTTAAATGTTAGTCTTGTCTCTGCATTCTGCAGACAACCTGGCCTCTCTTCAGAAAGCATGCTCCCATTTCTGCTGTTGTATGAGTAACCCAAGGAAGGAGGTGGATGTGAGAAAAGAAAACTGGCTGAGGCAGATTTACCTGACCCATAACTTTTTTACAGAATCCTTTGCTTTGATCCTTTGAATTGCTTATTTAGCTGCTGAAATGAATTCTGAGGAATGTTTGGAAAAAGCTGAAAACCAAGTTACCAGAAAAGGAGAAAACCAAAACTTATACAGGTAACCGTATAGCTTCTAAGAGCACAAATCTGATAAAACCCAAACATTTTCCCTCGGGGCGAGTTACTAACAGCATTTTACAAAGTAACACTTGGGCCAGGTCTTTATGAAATGCTTTTCTCTTACCAGCAGCTACCATAAGAAATACAGGCAAGATGATCTCCCTTGGAAGGTATAATTTTCATGGACTCTGGTAAGCCTGCATATTATTACCACTTGAAGAGATGGGAGTCCACAGAAGTTTTAAAGAATAGTATTTGCTCTCACTTCACAAGCTAGCCCACCATTATTCTTTGAGAAGCACCTCAACACATTCCCTAGATAGAAAATGAAGTTATTCTGCTGGCAGGTCTATTCATATAAATAGGACAGTATATTAAATAAAGAAGTGTTTAATTCAGCTGCTTCTGAAGAAAAATAGTTATTCTCACTGTCAAGGCAGGAACATAATGGGTAGGTCCAGATTTTTTGTTAGACCTTATAGCTATAGTTTTTCATTACAGAAAAAGAGTTTTTGACTGAAGTAG
The DNA here is from genome assembly GCF_949628215.1 of Phalacrocorax aristotelis. Classification (NCBI taxonomy): domain Eukaryota; kingdom Metazoa; phylum Chordata; class Aves; order Suliformes; family Phalacrocoracidae; genus Phalacrocorax; species Phalacrocorax aristotelis. The sequence goes on along the minus strand of NC_134276.1, from coordinate 122,964,109 downwards.
TAGCCTTGGCAGGTCTAAATTGTCTTTTATTTTTTTTTAATATGAAGTTTTTAGAAATATGAAATTATTCCATGTTGCCCCCATCTTATTTCCCTTTCACCCCCCACAAGGATTTTTTTTTCAAGAAAAGTTTCAAGATAAAAGTCAGCATTTTCAAAATAATGTCACTGAAAAATGTATAGAAATATTAATGGTATTTCTGATTTTCTGGTTTTTATAAGACATGAACTTTGTAAAAAACAACTATTGTAAAATTAATTTTTGATGGCTGTGCCAATAATTTAGCATATATTCTCAATGTGTTATAAATTCCCTTGTATAATATAAAAAATTATTAAAGGAGCTTACAGAAACTGTTCGAACTTCTAGATTTTCCTCTAAATTATAAACTGCTAGGATCTTAAAGAGAGGTTGATTTTCAAGCTTGAAGTAAAAACATGACAAAATAAAGAGGGTACTCATCTTGGATTATTACGAGCACACAGGTTTCAAGTCATGTTTTGAACTTGAATTTGAATTAATCATCTATAAATCAGAATTTAAACCTAATTCCCCCTCTCTATACAGCAATCACAACAAAATGATCAATTCATAATAGACAGCAAGAAACAGTATTTGTTCTCATTCATGCTTATCCACTCAAAAAATCATTAACTCTTTACCATCATTAGTTTCACAAACCACAGCATATGATTTGTTAGCTATAGAGTCATTATTATTTCCCTTGAAACTTGAGTCTTAATATATGCAGTTAAGGTTTTGAAAGCAGTGTATCTGCACATATTTTTCTTGTAAGGATACTGTGGAAATTGAGCATAAATCATCATCAGAGCTCAGCATACAATTTAAATGAGATAATGGCCTTAAAATCTATTTTCAAGAAACTTTCATTTCTATTTATTTTCATGAATCAGGGTTTATTACAGAATTGATCCATTACAGCAATGTGTTTAAAATTCTCACCATAACCAAGTGCAATATAACCATCAGACAAACAGAGGTCACATTCGACCAAAATAGACATCTGACTATGTAAGGTACTATGCAAAGGGACAGGCACTTGCCAAAGTTAACTGAGAGAGATAAGAGATGTCATCAATGTGGATCTATCTCAAGTTTTGCTAAACTACAAGGAATTAAAGTTCTTCTGGACAGAGAAATCTCCTGAAAAAGAAAATACACATGGAAAATTTCATAATACTCTATCTTCCAAAATAGCAAAGCAAGCTCACCTTGAAAACAACCAAATACAATTTCTCAGTATTCGTATATAAATTCGTATATGTATTCGTATATAAAGAAATAACGGTTCAATAAGACTTACCTTTGGTGATCCAGTTGGGCTGGCACATGGCGACCGTGCTACTCCCTTCTGAATAAGATCCAGACGAGGAGGTACAGGTGGAAGACTAAGATGTGGGATTTGCAGGGGGTCTGGAAGGGGTTTTCTTCTTTGTGCAAGAGGGGAAGATCCTGGGGAAGTCACTGGGGAATTCTGCCTCTCATTGCACTTCAACACAGAAAAAGAAAATATTACTAGTATTTACCTGATGACCAAGTATACAACTTCCATTCCATGACTAAAATATTTGATACTTGTCAGGTACTAACATTCATTTATCATAATGGTCACCTTGTTGCTCTTAGTTAGTAGACAGTATAGGTATTCAGATTATGGTACTTAAAAAGAAGTCAACGAGTCATTCTACCTCAAAACTAAGATCCATGTTCACTTGTGATGAAAATAAAAGTATATATATTCCAGTAATTTCTTTAAAAACCAAGCAATCATTGCCATACAAAAGGAAACAATCCCAAATGTAGATATTCTACTGTAATACTGCTACTCTTGATGACCTTTTTATTCATAGAGAGTACTCTGCCAAAAATTCTATACCTGTCTTTTAAAAGCTGGATGCCTATGATATTGTCTGTTAACTGCAGCCCATTTTCAAATCATACTTCCATAGAAAATGGAACGTATCTGTCTTCTGAAAACTTACAAATCAAAATCATCAGCAAACCAGTAGACAAAGCAGTTATTTCTTTCCTCATTTATTTGCTGATTTACAAAAATCATTTTAGGACTATTCAGGTTCCCATTTTAGCAAATACCAAATTAATGGCACACACACACTTAACCATCATCTTTTTTTTTTTGGTTGACTTGTCCTTTCAAGTCTTTCATCAGAACCAAAGATTTCAATCCTCAATACAAACTCCACCCATTTTTGCAAGTAGCTCCTGAACCTCATCTGGCTGAAGTTTAACAAACACAGTTGAGCTGTTTGCATAAATCAGTTAAAGTTACTTCTGTGAACCCACTGTATTTGTATCAGTGTACTGTAAGCAAACCTGGATGTTTATGCTGTTCTGTGCTTCCCCTGACAGTAGACAGGAGTACCTGGAAGAGATTCACACCGAGCATCAGCCTCAGGCCACTTGTGCACTGAGGCATCCCAGTATTCTCACTATACAACCTGCCTACAGAGGCTAACAATCTGCCGTTTTCTTAAAGCAAGCATATAAAATTGCTCACAAAAACACACCCATCTCTAAACGAAATCACTTTGATGAAAACCTTTCCTTTCTTTTTGTAAGCTTTTTCTCACCAATGCTATACATCCCATAGTGATGACAGGGATGGGACTAGGAAGTTCCTTAACAAGGTAGACAAGTAAACAACACTGCCTTTCTTTACATATAGTGACTATGTTAAAGAATCTGAAAACTTCATAAATTGCAGAGGAGATCCAGGACAAGAATCTAGTATACTGACTCCTTACCCAATGCACTACAGCTTAGTTTAATATTCTGTCCTATACAATTGGGATTGCTACCAGATTTCCTTCTGGAATAGGAGCTACCACAGTATTACTGGGTAATGCTGCAAGAAAAAATGAGACAGAGGAGTGAGGAGGTCTGGAAGAGCTAGAAGGCTGAGGTCAAATTCCATTGCCAGACAATTATTTTGTTTTTGATACGTAGGGTCTTACCACTTGGTCTACATGTGTAAGCTCGGTGTCACAACTACACATTCAATTTCAAGAGACTCAGCAACTCAAGCTTCTTGCTCTTCATGGCTACCAGAAGCTTCCCAGTTTCTCGTTTTTATAAAGAAGTGGTCACAATGTTCATATTAAATAGCTTGCATATAATCCTTAAACTTTCTTTGTTTCCTTTAACTGGTGAATGTTCCTGACCTTGAGGATAACCACATGAATGACTGTGAGGTGCTTAGCCTCTCTGAGCGTTATGGAAAGTTGGATAACTAAGCTAGATATGTATCTCACAAGCATGCCCGAGCAACCATAATTATAAAATAACTATAAACTGAATGTCAATTCATTTTCCTTAACAGAAAGCATCTAGCAGTTAAATAGCATAATAAACACTGTATGATTTAATAGCATTAGTTTTCAAAGTTTAGTTATAACTCCATCAAGCATTCCTAAAAGCCAAGAGCCATGTAATATAATATATTCAATGCTTCGGCTTCAGCATCAGACAGAAAATTAATTTATTTCCCAAATTGTTTGAAATAGAACCAAATAAGGACGTGTCTCGTCTCCAAAAAGATACTATTATTTAAAATAAACAAAAGCTTTGCAGTATGCCTCCACATTTTAGGTGTTACACAACACACTGTGTCTCAGCAGGGAATTGCTCCAGAAGATCTAAGAAACAATCCTATATATATAATAGGAGTTGGAAGCAAAGAGTACGAAAAATAGGAAATACTGAAAACAGAGTACTGGACAGGAAACATTTGTTTGGAATTTAAGATGTTCTAATGGTCATACTATCACATCAATTAACTCGACTTCCTGGGAGGGTAACCTGACAGAGTCTCAAATGTCATACTGTGTGCAGTTATGGGAATCCACAGCTAGATGAACAACATTGCAGTGACAGCATTTTAAGAATATCCATCACTGTTTCTCTACGACAACCTTCTCTTACACAGTTCTGCTCGACAGAATCACTAGTCAAATTGATAGGCTCTACCCTCAGTAAGCCCAATGGTCTCATCCATGTGAGAGTTATTTTCTCCTGCCATAACAACAGCTCAGCTCCAGCAGAGACAGAAATCATGGAACTACTCACATTTAAAACCCACTGGGGACTGATGTTATTTTCAGATTTATGGAAACTAGTGGCTGAAAGACACACCTAATATGTAGTAGGCAATAACAAAACTAGAACAATGTGAAAATTTATTTAAAATTCAAGATTCTTAGAACATGACATGGTTTTAATCCTGTTGAAACAGGAGATTAATTTATGTCCAAAACTTCAGGTTCCCTATATATTTGGTATTTATTAATCTCAACCCACCATATGCCATGAATGATAAATCACAACTGCCAAAATGAAATGGAAATTCTTCCAAGTTTTAAGTGTGTGAAAGGACTTCAATTTAAGCTTACGTCAATGCCTTGTTTCAAAATAGCTGAACTACTATTGCCTACAGACTCACTGCTATCAGAGCATGCTGTGGCCCCAGAGGTTTCAAAAAGAAACTGATGATGGCCAACAGGTCAAAGAGTAACTTTTGAGGCATAAGGAGGGGAAAAATGCAGGGAGGGAGGGGGATGGTGGGGGGAATAGCTGATAGCAAAAGTAGTTTCTCCCCCCTACAAGGAAACTTAATCCTTGTCACTGCTTGGTGCTGAAGAGAGAATGCTTTGCCGGGAGAAACTAAAAATTATGATTCCTGGTTTAGATCTACTGAAACTAAAAATAAAGCAAAGAAAACAAAATATTCCACACCAACACACAGGTTTTCTTCAGCATTCAGTATCAGTTTTCCACCATATTCCCATTAAAAAAAAACCAAAACATATTTTTCTTGTCCACCCCCATCCAACCTGTCTACCTGCATCATTTCATGTTTGTTGACAGCTAGGCCAACAAGATGGCCGCGCTTCACGTGGGCACCAGGGCATTAACAGCCATACATAATACCTACTCTTTTTGGCCGTCTCCCTAAGGACGGAGAGATTTAAAGTTTTTCTGTTTGTCACCTACTGGAGTTTTCCGTATATTTTCTGTTGACTGGAAATAAAGCAGCAACGAGGGCTGCACTGCGACAAGAAGATAAAACGAGCAAGCAATTCAGACACAAACTAATACAAATGAACTGGCAGTGACGGAAGACAGGCCTTCAGCACACAAATGGGCTCTGCTGCAACACACACAGACCTGTGCAATGAAGATGTAATTAAGGAAAAGAACACAGTCTCCTCTGTAACAACATGGACTTCATCTGGTTGGCATGAATGCTGCCAAGGGAAAAGCAGCTGCGACTTACTTTGCAATTGTACTGCAGAGCAGACCACACTTGTGTTATTGTATCGAATGTATTTATTACTGAGACATACTGGTATCGGTTTGACCCTAGTGGTTGTGAAGTCAAGAATAAGACTGCTTCTGACATTGATTACAATTTCTAGTGAAGGTTTTTCTGATGGAAATATTAGCAGTCGGGCTATTGAATTGAGAGTTTTAGCTTCAAACACCTTTCTGCCAGACAGGCACATAAGAAAAGCATACTCAACACGAATCCTAACATGTGCCTGACTGAGGAGTGTTACCCTGATTGTTAATGTCCTGCTGGAGCAAACTCAGTAATATATAAATTGTATAATGAGACATCTAAGAAGGTCCAAGCAGACCTACACGAGAAGTGGACTTTTAATTTCCAAGTGGTTCCCTGAAGTTTCTTTATTTATAATCCGAGTAACTCACATATTTGTTATTTCTTGTTAGGATAAATCGAGACCTAGACAGATTAGCATAATCTGGAATTAAAAGTTTGTATGAGAATATGGAGTTACGTCACTTAACACTGCTGGCTGTAAACATTTTTTACATAGACAGGATTGTTCTTTATTTAATCTTTCCTTTGCTGGCCCAAGAAAATGCTTGTGAAGGAGGGAGAGGTTGTTAAGGCTGTGAGAGTCAGTACCTCACTGCCCAAGGGAATCAGTAGAATACATTTTTACTAAGGGAGGCACACTGTCTCCCAGCATTTATGCCTCTTTCAAATACTAATAACTAAGCAGCTAAGGACTCTTTTGTTGCATGGCATGATTTTAATAAATTCCCACAAACCAGGCATGCCATTAAGAAGTAAGTGACATGCATGTACGAGTTAAGAATGTGCAGCTGAAGGGAATACCTGGATACATACCTGAAATTTTTTTTTTGTATATTCCCGTGTTTTATATGATGAGATAAAAACATTATTACTATGTAATACATGCCTTTTTTTCACTACCAGAAAAAGTCAAATTATTAATATGGGAATGAGGGCAAGGAGTCAAAAGTGTAGTGTCCTCCCATATTTTGAGAGCCAATGTCTTTTGTCATGATTTGTTAACTTTGACCTAACGCTTCTGCTGGAACAACCCAAATCACGATAAAAAGTGGCTTTCAGGTTTGACCATTTCCTATAATCATTTTAAAGTAACAGTATGAATCAGTCAGTTTTTGGTCAGACAGCCAGGAAATTAATACCAGAGAAGACGGTAACTCTCCAGATAAGGTAACTTCATCCAGTTTTAGACGAAAACATTTTTAGACAATGTTAATTTGCTTTAAGCTATCAAAAACCTTAGAGCCTCCTATACTGCTAGGGCCTTCCTCTATGTTTTCATGTAATATTATTTAGATCAAACAATTATCTTAGCACTTATGAATTCAAAATTATTTGCTCTTAATAAGAACTCCTGCACTATGTATCTTCCTTATTTTCTTTCACTCTTTTTAAAAGAGGTGTATCAAGTTATGTCTTTTACAAGGTAAAGTGACAGATAGCCCTTAATTCATTGGGGCGATGGAATATTAAACATTATGGAATAATAAGCATAGTCTACTAGAGACCCAAACGCCCTCTTTCAAAGTGAAAAAAAGCCATTTTTAGGGCCTGTTACCTGCACATTTGTTTAATGTGCATTACATAACGTTGTGCTTGATTAGCATGAATGGTATAGAGCTGAGAAAAGGAACTCTTCAGGCAATAACTGCATTAGCTAACCTAATACCACAGGGCTGGAAACTTCTCAGCGATGAGACAAATAACAGAGGTTTTAACACCACTTTTCATCTTTCTTTCATAAAGAAATATCTGAAGACAACTTGGAATTTAAAAAAAAAATAAGCTGCTTGATGAGGCAGATAAACAGACTAATTGCAGTGGATTTCTCTGAAGCCTCTGTTACAGCTGATTTGCTGCTGCTGCTGACTCATACACAACACCTAGCAAGAAAGATTCATTTTTCTTAAAGTGTATCCATTTACTCATTCCATTAAAGAATGAGTAAGTAGCTTTGCAATTTTTCTTTTCCTTAAAGCAATTTCAAGTCTGAGGTCCCTCAGGGACTTAATTCAGATACCTCTTACATTTTATAAGTACGCTTCAGAGACAGAGTGATAAACTGCAGAATTGGTATTTTTCTGATATCCAGCTTATATTCATAATTAATACAGGTACAGCAGGTGATAAAAAAATTATATCTTCTTTACACTTTGACGACAATTCCAAGAAGTGTTTTTTGGCTTTTCATTTTGTCAGGAAAAGCTCACTTAAAAACCAACCCAGACCCTCTTAATCAGTGATGAACCTGATTCTGTGTGATTCTAAACTGTGTTTACTGCAACTACTCTTTGCATTATGAATATATTCCAAGTCCCAAAGATAGTGAAAACTCGTAGTAACAGCTTATAAACATTTTAACAGTGCCCCTTCCACAAAGCTTTCAGGACAATAAGGATTGATTTGAATGTTTCTGCAACACACCGTGAAGCCCTACAGTCACTTTCATCAGGACTTCATGTCCCTGGAACTCTTGTCTTCTAGCAAGTTTAACATCCCAGCTCACTACTAGCCAGATATGCCACAAGAAGATTTTCTCAGTAATACCACATGGTCTAGCCAGGCGATTTGAGACAAAAGCAGCCCATTTGATTTTCAAGGATTAACAGCTTTATGTTGAGAAAGCATATGACAATCCTTGCAATAAAATAAGCATTGAATCATTTGTTCATTGGGATTACAAAGTAACAGTATCAGCGGGTTGACTGCAAGAACTAAATTATTGTCTTTGTCATCTAACGTCCATTGTTTCAACAAATCAAATGACTACAACACAGCCATTATGCAGTACCAGGTTCATATTAATAAGAAACAAAAGGAAAATTCAGAGAGAGTAAAATCCTACATAATATCATAGAGATAAAAAGCATTTCTTCTAGCAGACTCTGATGAAACACTGTTTAGCAGGAAAAGGAAACAGACAAAGCTGATGAAGGCATTAATAACAAAAAGTGTATATAAATAATGCTATACTCCACACAGGTGGTGTGGTTAAGAGCATCACTGGACAACCATTGATAACAGTTTTCAGAAGAAAACAGCAGCTGAAAATCACCAAATGATCTGATAATTCAACATTTTCAAGTAAGGGCTTCAAGAGGCTAACAAAGAGCAGAAAACACTGTTCTTAAACTTCAGAGATAATTCAGGGAAAGAAAGTAGGTTTTTTTCACTGAATAATGAAATTAAGGACAAAAAAATAGCAAGCACCAAAGCACCCAAGCACTTGGCAGATACCAAAACCAAGACTTCTTATAGTAAAGCCTATTGCTCCTTCTTTTGATAAAAGCATAATGCATTTTTGCCTTATCATGGAAGTGATAGTGTTATAAAGGCACGTCAATTCAAGGCTATCTCACAGAGGTCAGGCTGCAGACTGCAGTTTAGGTCCAGGCAGGAAGGATAAACTGTTCCCAAGAGCAGGCCATGTTGTATTACATACACAACACAAGAATGACTCATACGACTTAAGAGGTTAGGAAGGATATCAGAAGTATGTATATTAACTGACAGATACTCTCAGATATGAGGGTGAAACACTTTTTTTTAAAACAAGTACAACGATAAGGAAATGGAAGAGTAAGATGTTACAGAATTAATTACAAGGCAACTATTCAATCTAGATGACCTTAGTAAAAGGTAAAATATAGAAAATGCACTGTAAGTTTCAGTGTGGCATGGCCTATAGCAATATCTATTGCAGGCTAAAATATAGTAGTGAAAACTAGCAATGTAAAATTAACTCTTGTTAATGACAGTGCTTATTTATCGGTGATAGATTGTGAATAAATAAAGATCCCAGAATTTAACATAGAGCACTTTCTGGACAAAAGACACATCTCAAAACAAAAAGTCACTGTGAATAATCTCAGATACACTTTTCCTGTTAAAAGTACCTAATACTAAAAAATACAGAAAAAAAACCCATAGACAACTCACATGAAACATGATTAAAAGGTACTTGTGTGCAATATGAACTGGGTTCCAAGTCACCTTCACAAAGCAATAATATTTATAACCTGTTCAGATACTCAAGTTTAATCATATAACATTCTGTGCATGTGTATACACACATGTGCAGAAATCTAACGTATTCTGCATATATGAAATTTTTTGTTCCTTACAAATAACATTTCTGGGCATGGTCTGTACAGCGTATTTTGGATAAGAGACTCAGCTGGTGCAAACCCATGCTTCCTCCATTATAAACAGAGTTAACTCCGTTCATATCAGGAATTTGGTTTTTTTTGCTACTATTCAACTTCGGTATTATTGCTGCAATATTGATGCATTTTATTTTTTCAACCCAAGAACTGTTCAGTGAGTTGCTGAAACCTAGAGCATGAAGTGCAACCTCTTATTGTCGAAAGTTACAGGCAGCTTCATTTACAAATATATAGCTTTATCTGTCTTACAGTATTTGAAAATTTACCTTTCGGACTGAAGCCAAACGATTCATCATTAAAGACTCTTCCCTATCGTCATCATCATCCAAGTCCAACATGGGCATACTAAAGCTATCAATAATACTGCAGCACCTGGAATTTTCATCCCTTGGATCAAAGGGATCCACAATGATTGGTTCAGTTCCTTTGATTTCACAGCGGCAGAAAGGACAGCCTTGGCCATCAGATTCCTACAGCAAGACAAAAAAGTAACATAAATTTTTTAAAAATAAAAAATTGAAGTAATTTTAAAAGTAGGTCTTACATCTTTCTATACAAAAATGCCCTTAACAGGTCTCGAAGAGCTTGTAAAGAAGCACTGGAATAAACAGGAAACAGACTCACAGATAATTAACTGTACTAAATGGTAAAAGGACTGCACTTTTAAAGCTGTCTCTCCAAAAGATTAAGCTTCACTTAAAATAACTAAACAAAATGCAACCATTATCTCTACAAAGCACCAAAATTGTAACTGTCTTAGTGTTACAGGTCAGGAAGTAACACCTTCCCTTTTAGGATTACAATTTTCCTATTTCTTCAGAGGTAAGAAGGCGAGGTGTGTAGACAGAGATAATTCATTTTATTATGTATCTTTTATAAAGTATTTATTTTTCTTTTTAAGTTAGTAAATGCAGATGAGCTCTAGGGCGTGCAGCTCTTATTCTGTGAAGAACGTATATACAGTCCATCATGGCTGCAACACTACCATCATTCAGCAATATGCATACAGAACACGTAAGGCTACAAACCTTTTTGACAAGTTTAAGTAATAAACCTGGACTTCACTACATTTTCAAGTAAATTATGTAAAACAAGGAACTATTTTTATACGTTATAAGAAACAAGAATTACTTTAATTTTAATTTCTAAGTGGTATAATATGTTAAATGATTTTCAAGCAGCTGTATTTCCATTCCTTCTAATCATTTTGGAAATTTTTTTTTCCTCATCAGAAATAATCAAAAAGCCTTTAAAGTAGATTTCAGACTACTGAAGAACAAAAATATCAGAGGGAAGTCTTTCAAGCACTTATAAAGAATTTTTTCCATCAAGGCACAATGTAGATTTGAATTAAAAAAACCCAACCACCAACCAAATAAATAAAAAAACCCAACCAAACCAAAACAAAAAACACACCCAGAAGAGCCTGGAAGCTTTGAAAGATCAAGATAATCCAATCTGAATTCAGAAATCACGTTGTGTCATATTTGCAGTCAGGTAGACAGAAAGCTAAGATGACACAAACACCAAAATTAATGCTAAACAACATACCTATCCTGAAATATCATCAAGCAAGCACAGCTTTTTGATTTCTCTGATGTAAGGACAGCTTTAATTTTTTTCTAGCATTATTTTTATCCTGACACTTGCCAGTCTTACTAAACTGACAATTTTACAGTTTCTGGAAGAACTGTATTCCAAGGCCAGATATGAACGATGTCGCCTGACAACAGTCAGATCTATTTGCATGGTTAGTACTGGATTTTCATTTTGTAAGGAAAGATATATGTCATCTACTTTTAGCAGCCTTGCATCCTAATTACAAAGGACTAGTCAACATCACTTACTAGCTCAAAGAGTGCCTCCAAATTTTATGGACCTACTGAAGTAATCACTGTCCAGTGAACAGAAGTCCTCCCTTACTCATACAATTCTTTACAGTTCCATTTTCTAAAAACCGCTTTACAGATAAGGCACAGAGCTTTTAATTTTCAAGGCTTTCATGTATCTGTGTTGTCAAACGGTTCTGTACTAGCAGTTCTCTTCTTGTCTTTTCAAAAGCACTAAGTTCACTAAAATATACTGGGTAACAATCACAGCAGCAGAGACTTGTATTCAAAAGCATCAGTACAACTGAGAAATTAAAAACGAGATCTCAGATGTCTATATGAATACACACATTTGTCCAAGCCCACAGAAAGCTTATTTAGAACACACAGAGAAGCTATTGTGAACCTTACAATGCAGCATATATGCCCATATGCTTTTAGAATCAAGAACAGACATATAGTTTTTAGACAAGAATAGGTTTCTGTGGAAGAAAATGACATTTTACTCCTATTGCATAATACAAAAAGGAAACAGTTAAACTAAGTCTTATTTGAGAGACTGATCTGTATGAAGGTGAACAACTCTGAATCATCTTCAGTATTCTATGCAGATCTGATGTTGCTTACACAAATTTTTTCTGCTTAGCGAAAACATCTGTATTGGACCTCTTGAGGCATGTCTAATGAGCTGTTATGCTGCCAGTGAAACACTAGCCCATCAGAAACTCGCAACAGCCGATGCTCTTACAGTTTAATATTTCTTCATTGTCTCACTAATTAGACAAAAGTTAAATTTGTAATGAAGTCCGAAAAGTACCTGGCCAATTACAGCTTGTTGCAATGTTCTGATGAATCTTGATGTTTTCAAACACGTCAGTTATTTGAGCCTAAAACACTTTGTTGTCCTCTTCCTGAATGCCTAGCCATTGGCCAAAGTACTGAGGACCTCAGCTTCTCAAGTCTCCAGAATAGGAGCACATTGCTGGCACATAGTATAGCACATGCCACAAAACACCTGGCAATCAAAAGTACAAAGATTTCAGTCCTTTTGCTTCGTCCTTTCAGCTAAGCCAAAAGAGAAAAAAGAAGAGAGGAGAGGAGAAAAAAGAAGAGAGGAGAGGAGAAAAAAGAAGAGAGGAGAGGAGAAAAAAGAAGAGAGGAGAGGAGAGGAGAGGAGAAAAAAGAAGAGAGGAGAGGAGAGGAGAGGAGAAAAAAGAAGAGAGGAGAGGAGAGGAGAGGAGAGGAGAAAAAAGAAGAGAGGAGAGGAGAGGAGAGGAGAGGAGAAAAAAGAAGAGAGGAGAGGAGAGGAGAGGAGAGGAGAAAAAAGAAGAGAGGAGAGGAGAGGAGAGGAGAGGAGAAAAAAGAAGAGAGGAGAGGAGAGGAGAGGAGAGGAGAGGAGAAAAAAGAAGAGAGGAGAGGAGAGGAGAGGAGAGGAGAGGAGAGGAGAAAAAAGAAGAGAGGAGAGGAGAGGAGAGGAGAGGAGAAAAAAGAAGAGAGGAGAGGAGAGGAGAGGAGAGGAGAGGAGAGGAGAAAAAAGAAGAGAGGAGAGGAGAGGAGAGGAGAGGAGAAAAAAGAAGAGAGGAGAGGAGAGAAAAAAAGCTACAGACCTCAGAATTTCAGAACTTTTAAAGTCAAAGATTAACATAGTCAGACCTCTGTGTTTGTCATTCAGAATGAAACTGATAAGAACAGAGAAAGGGTACTCCTGAAATGACAAATGTTGTTCCAGCTCAGCAGCTGCTTAGTAGTGAAATAGATATGCATATTTGGGTATGTCTAAAATGGAATTTTCTCAGAATTTCTAATCTGTTTGCAGTTTGAAAGATTTACATTTGGAGCATAAAACTCAAATTTCAGAAAGAACACAAAATCGGAAACTGAGAATACTCCTCTTTCAGCAAGCTTTATTGCTAATGGAAGAAAAACTCACATGATACTTCTGATACATTGTGTTGGCTTGCCAATGGTGACTTCTTAATTAGGAATGAAAAACTATAGTACTTTAAGTCATACCTTAAACATGAGAATGAAAACTCATTAACTGAGATTAACTCATTTAAAACAAGGTCATAATTGGACTAGAGTCAAGGATTCTTTTTATTCTTCTCCCTTCATTTTTTACCAAAGACTGGAGCCTAACTGTGGAACAGAGTCCTGCCTGAGAATGGGGTGACTCTTCTCTCCCCAAAAATATAGATACAAAAGAAGAAGAGGCAGGGAGAAGGAGGCAGAACTGATTCAGTTTGAAAAGCACCTATTAGGGGAAAGCCTGAAGTTGTGAAGATGATTTTTATTTTAATTTTTAAGACAAATGAATGTTAACTGTGCTGAACTAAAGGTACTAGTCCTTCCTTTTCCCACAGTCTGGTATCTCCATGAACAAAATACACCAACATGGGTCACCAGGAAGTCTCTGTGTTTTTTGGGATATTCTGTAAATGATATTGAGAGATCAGAGTTTCCCCTCCACTCAATCTCTTACCCCAACAACAGTCTCAAGCTAGGTGGTTCAGTGCTTTAGATACTGTTAACCTGAAACACAAGAATCCGAAGCTTATTTTTCCACAGGCTATTTCATTTCATGACTTGTACTACTGACTGAATCCTCTCACCAAAGACATCCTGTCTCCTTATAAAATGTTGTCTAGTCAGTTATCCATTCTGGGCTGCTACCTGTCCTCTTCCTGCCTTTTAAATGCATCATGAAGCGACCTGAGTGGCTGAATTGGCACCAAATGCCCAGCTTTCACTGTCTGAGTAGATACTGCACTCAGGAAACAGTTTCCACTTAGAAGCAGTCAGCAAATGGTCTTAGCAAGCCCACAAGTCCAGACTTTAATGACTCCTGGAACTTTATATTTCACAGAGTTTGGTCCACAAAATGAAAGTTTATTGTTTTAAATATATATGTCCTTGAACCCTCTTACCAAATACCTGGAAAGTACACGTATACCTCACTGTAAACAGGGATGTAACAGAGAAATCCATCCTCTTCTTCACTAACTGAACTATGACAGTACCTGCCACGCTGTAAGACAAGAAGTGCACATAAGGTGTCCACAAGGCTCTATCTTCACATCCTTGTCATTCTCTGCACAGATTTTACACAGCTGAAAAGTGGAACCCATTTCACAGTACAATTCATACTGCTCCTGTAACAAAAGAAAGTAAAGTGATTATTTCTTTACTATGATTTGTGCACAAATAATATACTTAAGCACCAGTTGTGACAAGCATTTTCTGAGTCTCATTTTCCAACCCAGTCTACTTATTAGTCAAGGAAACTATTGCTACTGATCTACTTAAAACCACACCAAGATTACTGAAACAGCTTACTTTTTTTGCTTCTTCAAACCTATGATATACTACAATACATGCTACAAAAAAGGTTTAAAATATCTGTGCCTATTAGGTTTTCTGCAGACTTCTCACATGTAACTACTATGCAAGGCATACATCCTGCTTTTCCTTGGTTGCAGTTAAGAGGAAGATAACGAACTCATGGCTATAGGTGAGAAATTAAGTGATGAATGGGAACAAAACCTGGACTTCAATTTTCTAGGAATAGGTTTAGTACTAATAAAAGTTGTTGGATTGAAAACTGACCAGAAAGAGGGCTTTCTACCTATAGCAAGGATTTAGTATAGCAGTATCATTAACTGAAGTAAACAACCCTTGTGAAGGAAGTATGGCAAGAATACCCGCCAGGATAACGTGGCAACAGCTATGCACAGATCATTCGGTACTTTGTATCCTACAAATAGTCCTTACAAGACTGACAGAAAGGTATAAGAACACCCTTAGGAGGAATAAATAATAGATGACATTTGAGTCCAGTTTTCTAGAATTAGGTATTTTGGGGGAACTGGCAATCAAATGCATTTGTGTAGAAAGCAAGCTTTTTTAGCCTTGAAAAACCAAATTTTGAAAGCTTAAAATAAGTAGAATCCAGGTCATGGGAAAATAAGTAGTTACCGCTGAGTAAATGGAGGGGAGATGAGGCTAAGAAAAAGAGAAAATAAGAGAGACAGCTCATATCTGCAGCTGTAGTATGTACTAAAGATGCTTATGGTGGAGCTCTCGCAAAGAATCCATCTGCAGCAATCTAGCCCTGCAGCCACTTTTACACCATCTTTTCACAGTTTAAGCAACTCTAGTGACAGCTTTAAACTACTGCAGTTCTATATTATTTAAGGCAGCATTCACATAGTTCAGACTGTTGAATTATCATCAGAATTATCTAATGGTGTCCTCATAACTACAAGTTCAGAAGCAACTGGATTCATTCAGTGAATTCAAAATACAGCATGAATGTCTTGTGTAGAACAAGGTAATCACTGAAAACGTCTAAACTGCTTTCCCTTTCCTTGAGGAAATGTGAGGCTATGGGGCTAGAAAATTGTATATGCAACACAAATATCTGACACCTCTGCATTACTCTCTCACTACTATTTTAAGACTGGAGAGAAAAGAGGGAAGTCAGATAAGTGGAATTACTCAGACTTTCTTCAGGTAATTGTTTTTAGGAATTATTTTACTTAGGAAACAGATATATTCATAAGGGTATTCCTGATAATACCATAGGTGGTAATGAATACTTATTTTCTAAAATATTTCGGGAAGTGGAATACACATAGAACACTCAGAATTAGAGAGGATTCAGCAAGTCATCCAGTCTGCTCTGAAGAAATGGAAGACCATCTGAAACAGTAAAGCTTGTATTTAGTCTGATGTCTTTCCTTGAACATATGCTCAAATTTTCCAGATACTTTTGTCAGGAAAAATGTTCTACACAGTATACCTTAACCTTCTAGTGTTAAATTCAGCAGCATTTTTAATCAAGCACTTGTCTTGTGGTGGCTACTTCCCATTACTTGAGTATCAAACATCTGCACATTGGTTTATCACATCACCCCTTAACAAGACTACAAGCACATTTAGATATTTTCACTTTCTCTGCCAAGCGACTCCCTTTAAGCACTTAACTTCTTCTGCTTTTCCCTGATCTCTCCTTTAATTTGCACAATAGACAAAGGAGAACGGAAAGAGACTCTGGAACTGGTATCTTTGTGATATATGGACTACACTTTTCCTCCTGGACCTGTCAAAAAACTAGCATTCTTATTCAGGCTTCAAAACTATCATTTGATCTTGATTTTATTTCTGTATACCCAACTGCTCCTAGCAAGAAAACACCAAGCTACATAAACCTGTACCAGAAAAAATATCAGAAATATCAGAAAAATCTTTAACAACCATTAACACATTTCTCACTTGGAAGAGGTTTAGAATAAACAAACCTTTCCAAGCCATGCTAACTGCATCACCATCACCTCTGGAGTTTAAAGGATTATTATCCTGTTCTTCATTTAAGCCCTTCTATCAGCAACATATTTGCACTCTTATGAATTTACTTCTCACATTTTAATAAAAGCATATTATCACTGTTAGATGAGATACTAAGAAAAGTGAAGATTACAAAATAACTGGCAAACTCTGCATCATACCTGTGTGACTTTTATGTGATCGTGTGGTGTGGGTTCACATAGTCCTGTCAAATCAGGATTATAACTTCGTCCGTCTGGGAACAGATAGCTGCAGCACAAGAAGACTGTTATAAATATGCACATTTCTTTAGCTTTATTAGCTAAATAATACCTATGAAATTTCAAAGGGGTAGAATAAGTTACAGTACACATTAGCTAAAATGCATCATCTTTCCTCAGCCCCCTCTCTTACTTTTTGGGTGCAACTGAATCGCTGCATATGCATTTTGACACATTTGCGTGTACCTGTATTATGATATATATAATATTACACATGTGTATATCTCTGTGTATTATGACATAAATCTACATATATTTATGACAAGCATTACACTGAGAATCCAAGATGCAGACTGGACCTTAAGCAAGAACCAATTCAATCCTGTGGGAAATAAATAATAAGTTAAATGATATTACAGAGAGTCTAAGTTGTTCTATATTCAGATTTATGTTACCTTTAACTTGGAAAAAGTTTCTTTAAAGTCATGTTAAGTCACACTGTCAGAAAGCTATATTTACGCAGGGTAGAAAAACTTCACCCTGTAATAAATATTCTCATCTCTAATTGTTCTTTGCTCAGTTTTTGTCAAGTAGAAACACCACCATTATAAGTATGTCTTTATTACAGGTATGAAAACATTATATTTGGAAAAAAATTTCTGGACTTCGCAGGACTGAGAAAAATTGAAAGATTGTAAAGGGTTTCTTAGTCTTTTTGTGAGGATTGATCAATTCCCCCCCCCATTTTGTTTTCTTTCATTATGATCACATGAATATAGAAACATAGAATCATAGAATTATTTAGGTTGGAAAAGACCTTTAAAATCATCAAGTCCAACCATTAACCTAGCACTGCCAAGTCCATCACTAAACCATGTCCCTAAGCACCACGTCTACACATCTTTTAAATACCTCCAGGGATAGTGACTCCAGCACTTCCCTGGGCAGCCTGTTCCAGTGCTTGACAACCCTTTCAGTGAAGAAATTTTTCCTAATATCCAATCTAAGCCTCCCCTGGCACAACTTGAGGCCATTCCCTCTCGTCCTATCGCTAGTAACTTGGGAGAAGAGTCCGACCCCCACCTTGCTACAACCTCCTTTCAGGTAGTTGTAGAGAGCGATAAGGTCTCCCCTCAGCCTCCTCTTCTGCAGCCTAAACCACCCCAGTTCCCTCAGTCACTCTTCATAAGACTTGTGCTCTAGACCCTTTACCAGCTTGGTTCCCCTTCTTTGGACTTGTTCTAGCACCTCAACATCGTTCTTGAAGTGAGGGACCCAAAACTGAACACTGCTTTTTGTGTCAAGGTTCCCAGTAAAAAGATTCTGACACCAAAAATGTATCTGCTACTTCAGCCCACCTCGTAAAAATGTACTATTACTCCCTATAAACTTAGATCCTCTTATAATTATTAATCTTTTCAGTAAACTATTAGAACCTGGAAAATGTTCTGGCTGCACAATACATAAAAAAGCAATTACGTAGCTTTCAAATCATTGTCCAGAGCTAGACACATGAGTAACTGACAGTAGTAATTGTTCAATAAGCTTAAATGCATTTGGAAGTCCTGGCAGGTGCAGGGGGTAAGGAAGGAAGGAATCAATGTGACAGCTGCCCAATTTTATCTTCTTCTGGAATTCATCTGCTATGAGATACGGCTTTGGTTAACAGAATTACCTGGAAACAAGTGTTTTCCAAATGAATAAAAGGGATGGTCCTTAAACTCCAAAGGAATGCTAAACACTCTATCCAGAATCTCTGTATTAAAGATCTTTAATAACTACCCATAGAAGCATTAGAAGAACAAGGAAATCAGGGTTTCATACATACGGTGACTATAGGAATTTGTACTTACAATCCTTCCCGGCTGCCATCAATCAAAGCTTGAAACAGAGGCTTATTGTGAGGTATGGTCTGTAATATGTTCCCGTCGCCAGTCACATATCCAATGGCCCACTGTCCCAGGCGAGTGCAACTCAGTCTGAAAATGTAGCTTGATAAAAACAGGATGAATAAAATGTCAGTGTTAATCAGAGTTCAGCAAAACAAGTGAACAGAGCAGGGATGGCCTCTGGTTAAGACATTAAATTAGGTCTCTGAAGATTTGGGTCAGATTCCCAATTCTGCCACGTGTTTTTTGTATCTCCATAAATAAACCTGCATCTTTTGCGCTGTCAGTTCCTCATGGGCAGAAATAAGATAACAGTATCACCCTACCCACAACTTTTCATTTGCTTGCTTTTTAGTTCTCAAAGTGAAAGCTGCACATTCACTGCGAATAGTCCTATTGTGTACATTTAGACATGCCCATAAACCTTTTAGAAGAACAGTGTATTATATTCTCAAATCTCCATAACTACAACATACACCTTTTGTGCATACACACATATTCAGATGCAACAGAAATGTGGGATATAACACACTACAGGACTACTCTCCGAGCTTCTCCTGCAAAAAGGAGAGTGAGTCTTTATTTAGTGGAAACATGTCCTCCTGAACAGAAGGAAATATGGTTTGTGATGGTAAGCCCAAGATCACCTGTCAAAAGTAAGTATCAGTCAACAGTCAGCCTAAGTCGGTTGATTACCATCGTGCCTAGTCTCAAGAGTTAGTAATGAGCTGCATGTATTTTTCTGATTTAGAGGCTTGGACAAGCATTGTGGTCAAATTTTGAACTGGTATCCAGTGGAAAATTCATCAGAGACATTTCACACTGAAAGGCAAATGACGAATAATGAAAACTGCTCTACTAGCAATGCTAATTTTGTGTGTACCAGAGGAGGTGAACAGAAGAAATATCACTTTTACTTCAGAAAATACCAGATAATACCAAGCCAACTGGACTTAAATTTAAATACTTTTGTGTGTTACAGGTGATAGCTGGGAGCATACATAATGTAGACAAAGAGCACAGTAGGAGAAAAAGGAAGATTATGGGCAACAATATTGGGCATGTTTAGTTCTTACTAAAAACTCTAGTTCCTTTAATGTCAGACACCATCTCATATGCAAAAAACTCATTCAGAAACGCATCCCACAGTGAAATACCACAAACTCAATTTTTTATTATAGAGCAGCTTTTCTTAATTATACATCAATATTTTATTTCCTTCCAAACCATTTAAAATGAGAAATCTTAGCCTCCCTGAAGTTTGGCAAAGCTCTAACAACCTTCAATAGGGCCAACATTACATTGAAGTAGTAACTATTCATTTGAACAGAATCTTGTAATTTCCAGGATGTTTTACAGAGATTAAAGAAGCAATTTCACTTCATATCTCCTCTTCCACATTCCAGCATTTCACCTAAGCAATTCAGAAAGTCATTTCCTGATACGTAATAGAAAGTTATCTTGAAACTAACTCTATTTACAAGGAACATAAAGGCAACTTTGGGTAATTTCTCGATTACTTTTATAATCACAGAATCAGAATCATTAATAGCAAAAACACTAAGTATAGCAACCACTCTCAAAATCAACCTAGTTATCCGATTCCTGTAGTAGTGTTCATGAGTACCAAGGTAAAAATCAATGTTGTTATACTGGAAACACAAGATTCTTGTATACAGGCACTTGACCAGTCATACTTTACAAGATACAGTATATTGTTTGCTAAAAATCAAAATAAACCAAATACAGAATATGGGTGTAACTGTTGCTAGACTTCTCTAACAAGTTTCAAAATGATGCTTTTTTAACTATGTATACATGCCACCCTGCAGCAAAGGCAGACAGCTAAACATTAGGGAAAAAAGCTTCATAACTGAAAGGTAAAAGTAGCAACACAGAAGTTAACTAATATAGGAGTAAATCCATTAATGAATTTCTATTCCTCCAATCTGAGTGAAGAAAACAATAGGACAACAGAAGTTGCCAGAAGAACAGCACAGTACTGTTTAAATGGTAAAAAGTTCAGTTTGAATAATTCAGTATGTATAGCACTACATAGAAATTATTTAAAAACCTCTACACATTATTATATTTAATCTGACAGATTCCTTTTCTAGATGCAGAGTTTGTGATATAGAATCGTTACTGGCAAAGACAAAAAAATATATGAACATGGAAGGAACACATAAATTATGAATTTAATCAGTGTTTAAGTGTATTACCATGAAAGATGTTCAGATGACTTTTACTCTCCTGTTAAGCAACAATTCAATGCAAATTTTGAAAAGCAAATTATATTTTCAAATCTGCTTTTCAGGAATGCATTGCTTGTTGTCCTGAATACAGAAGAAAGGAAAAGCAACATAATTTCTGTTTTTCTTCTGCTCATTTGCAGTTTAGACTTTCATGTGCTAATATCTGTTTGTTTCATACCACTGTAGAAGAATTATGGCGTAAATAACAAATCATGGTTACAAAATTCCTATGTCTTAAAATTTAAAAGGTCAGCATTTCTGAACGCATTTTTGGAGTTCTGAGCTTTAGTATTAAACTATTTTTAAAAGTACAAAATAAATAAAATTACAAGTATGAAAAAACCCTACTATTTCTCTGATTCACTGTTAGGAAAAAAAAAGCCCAAAACTCACTCCTTCAATATTGCAGTGAGTGTAAGTATCACGCAATATAGAAGTATGAACCTAGAATAATTATGTAGCTTCTGAGACAGCAAGTTTATTTGGAAAGCAATAAATCATCAAAACCTCTCACCTCCCAGGCTTAGTGCTGTATTTTTGCAATCTTGCTTTCACTTCATCATATGTCAGGAACGCCATATATCCAGGATGCGTCACAGCTAAGAAGTTCCAATTCCTTAAGATTGAACCCCATGGCTAAAAAGAGAAGACAAATTAAACAGATGCAGCCAGGTAGTTACATATTTCTAATAAAACTCAATACAATTTGTCAGAAACACCTACAGTGTTTTAGCTTCACCTAAAAATTATGCACTTTTGGTTAAGGTTTAAACAGTACAAAAGGCTGTCCTGAATACCCAGCTTTGCTACAAGGGTTCCTTTAAAAGAATTATTCCAAGCACATCAAGTGTAAATTTTTGGATAAAGACTTTGAACACCATGAATTTAAGGGGTCTCCTATTAAACTACATAAAATATTAAACATGATGTTTAGTTAGAACCTGGAGAGTATGGCTCCACGATGGTTTAATAAAAACAAAATTAAGCCTATTTTGAGAGGTCCTGAGGCACTTTCATAGTTAATGATAAGTAACACTAACAAATGAAGCCTAATAACACCACTAATTTGAGCTCTTGTTCCTTTTCTTAAGCTCTACTTCTTGATTTCTTCAGTTACCGTAACAGCATTACAGCCTGCTGTGGTTTAACCCCAGCCGGCAACTAAGCACCACACAGCCGCTCGGTGGGACAGTTCCTCCACAGCAGAAGAGGTTTTTTTCGGAAAGAGAAGAAAATATTATTTCCTCCCTGTCTTGGTTGTAGAGAAACTGTCCCGGGAGGTCCAGACAAGCAGTTATCCAAAGATCCATACGACATCCAGTGCACACAACCCATGTGCCAGAACCCCAGCCGGCAAACTCAGCCCCACGCAGCCACTCACTCACTCCCCCCCCGGTGGAATGGGGGACGGAATCAGAAAGGTAAAAGTAAGAAAACTTGTTGGTTGAGATAAAGACAGTTTAACAGGGAAAGCAAAAGCCAGGCACACAAGTAAAGCAAAACAGGGAATTCATTCAACAGTTCCCACGGGAGGCAGGTGTTCAGCCGTCTCCAGAAAAACAGGGCTCCATCACACGTAACGGTTACTTGGGAAGACAAAATGCCATCACTCTGAACATCCCCCACTTCCTTCTTCTTCCCCCAGCTTTATATTCTGATATATGGTGTAGGATATCCCTTTGCTCAGTTGGGGTCAGCTGTCCTAGCTGTGTCCCCTCCCAACTCCTGGTGCACCCCCAGCCTGCTCGCTGGTGGGGTGGGGTGAGAGGCAGAAAAGACCTTCACCCTGTGTAAGCGCTGCTCAGCAGCAACGAAAACATTCCTGTGTTAACAACACTGTTTCCAGCACAAATCCAAAACACAGCCCTACACTAGCTACTATGAAGAAAATAAATTCTGTCCCAACCAAAACCAGCGGACAGCCAGAAAATAAAATAAATATTGACAGCACTTCATCACAGTCTTTGCTGACCGGAATAGCAAACCCTTCAGAAAACTCAGTGAAACATGCCTGATATGCTATCACTTCGAAGAATACAGAACAGTCCTTTACTGTAAATGAAGGATGATTTTTAAGTAGTGGATTAATACAAATATGTTGTGTCCATTGCCAGCATTTGGAGAGACAAGAAACTGCCTCTCAATGGTTTGGAAATTTTTTAATGCATTTGTCAAAGGATCAAGGCAGGTGAAGTTAAGCAACCCAAGAGAAGAGACTTGTGTTCTTGTGTGCCCTGCAGATTCCCTTTAAAAGGACTTCTAAGGGATAGTAAGGCAGGGATGAAATGCCTGTGTGACATATCTGAGCAGAGTATCCTAACAGTTCTGGTTGAGATTATGATACATTTCCCAGGCAAACACTAACCACTACTTAACGTGGATGACCACCTGTTTTATTTCAAAATTAATACCTCTTCAAATCAGACATATGAAAGTAAGGTTTCAGCACAGAGGCCATAAGAAATCCCAAGTGTTCAAATTTGTACAAAAGAAAGTGAGGGGGGTGGAAAAAAATCACAGTCCTAGATGCAACACTGCATCTTGGCAGCTCCTCTCTACACCCTCAAAGATGGATGCCATGAGGGTTCATCACATGAAAAATTTTAGTTGCCCTAACTAGAGAGAAAAGGGAGTTGGCTCTTCCCCTTTCACCACACCAACACTGGCACTTCCTTCACAAAAAAACAATGTTCCTTCTCTTGTTACTCAAGTGCATGCATATAAAAGCAAAAAAACATGATCAAACACTTAGTGCTTTGACGTTTTGTTGGACCGTGGTAATATAAAGGCTTGCGACAGTACATTATAAAAGAAATTCAAGTAGCGTGCAAATTCCTTGGTTAATCACAACCATCAAGCTTCTAAATTGACAGTAGACAATATCTTCCTCAAATGCTTAGACGCTGTAGAGAGTATCACACACTACTGCTATTCCTAGAAAATGATGTGACAGTATGACTGAAAAATCAAAGGGCATAAACTCATAGCTTGCCTCATGCACACAAACAGAGTATTACAAAAGCAGAAACGTCAAATGGGAAGAGATTTGTACACCTTCTCTTCTATGGAAAAAAATTTACATAAAAGGACAACTTAACTGAACGTTTTAAGAGTGACAAGAATGACTTTCCTTTCCTTCAAAGCAACTACATATTCTGCCATGCTAACTTCATCTCTGGTCAGAGAGCACAGCACTTAAAGCTGTGCATTCATACAGCGGGGAGGCAGGGGGAGCAACTTCATTTCTACAGGATCTCTACAAAAAGTAGCCTTGTTTTCTTCTGTGAATAATCATTATAAATGTAGCTTTTCTGAAACACAACCCACAGTTGGCAAAACAGTACTTTGATTACTTAAACAATTGGGATTTTCTCTCCGTGGGTGTATGCACACATAGTTATAGAAGCTGTTTAAAAACTAGAGATGTGAAACATAACCTCTGAGAGAGGTTCCCAGACCAAGTTTGGTGCCAGTTCACTGCAACAGTTACGCAGCTATTGCACCAGCTGGTAATCGGTTTGGCAAAAATTCTCTCTGCTTCATTGTTAAATTAAAAGTTAAACCTAACCAGTCTTCTCTCCTTAGATGTATCAGTACTGCTGATCCCCTTTTCCTAGCAAAAGGCACTGTAATGAACCAAACCAGAAATGGCCTCACAAAGAAACTAATGCAAACAGATACTCATTGGCTTACAGAACAAGGAAAATAAATCGCATTTGAGGCTTCTGTCCTGAAGTTTAATACAATCTATAGGAAACCACATAGGGTCAGAACAAACTGTTACTTCTCAGACCACTGACTTCTCATTTAAGTTTATATTTGATGTACAGATTACAACAAAACAAAAACACCCAAACCCCTGTTATTTTTCACAAGCAGAACGATTGGGGGGGGGGGGGGGGGGGAATCCTACAGAAAGGAACCTTAAACAAACGCATTTCACGGTGATGTATATTGCAGTCAACAGGCCTCAGACGTTTTGCAGTCAAGTCTTGAGATGAAGATTTGGGCTCGATTACTAACCTGAACACCATATTAGTTTGCCAAATACTGGATAAAAGGGAGAAACCTTGACAGAGTAGAAAATGATTCCAAGGCAGCAACGTTCAGACAGGAGTGCTTGGTCACATCGAGGTCCACATAAAGGGCAATGCTTAAGGGGATTTTGCTAAAGCAGCATAAAGTACAATGATCTATATTCTCTAGTTTATTATTTCAAAGAGAACCCCAAAGTTTTGTTGAAACCTCCATAACCTGTGTGTATTTTAACAAGTGACCAATGTTTGTGGTTAAATTAAACAGAGATTACTTACACCATAACATTTTCAACTTTGATACAGTTTTGACTCAGAATGGAGAAGAGATGATGACCAAAATCAAAACTCTGTAAACTAAAACCATTAATCATCTCCTGCCAAATCTTAATATCAACTTTGTAATGGCACCCTTTCCCATAACAGTGAAACTAAGAAAGCTAAACAGAGATTATCACAGAATAACATGGAAGATGGAACAAACATAGGCCTGGGCTTTGACATAAAATTGGTATTTTGAACGTATCTCCAACAGGCTAAAGAATAATCACAGAATAATTTAGGCTGGAAAAGACCTTTAAGATCGTCGAGTCCAACTGTTAACCTATCACTGCCAAGTCCCCCACTAAACCATGTCCCTAAGAGCTTGGTAACACTTTCAGTGGAGAAATTTTTTCTAATATCCAATCTCAACCTCCTCCAGTGCGACTTGAGGCTGTGTGACAGCTTATCACTGTAGAGGGTAAGAAAGGAAACAATCAAATAAATGGTTGTATAACTCAGATTCCTATATACAAAATACCAGGGCATGGTTTAGGAGACATGGTAGTGTTGGGTTGACAGTTGGACTTGATGATCCTAGAAGACTTTTCCAACCTTAATGATACTATGATTCTATGATAAGAAATATTCAAAGTGACAAATTTTAAACTGATCAATACATCTAATATGGATGCAAACCAGCACAGCCTTCTATATTGACTGAAATACTTCAAGTACGTTCCGTAGAAGGGACACAAGGTTAACAGAAGCATGTAGCATACATACAAGCTTATCTCTGATAAATATTACCTATCAACAATAACACAGTTAATGCTATTCCCAAAGATAGCTCCTTATTGTAAATAAACAGCACAGCATTAATGACAAGAATAAGTTAATAAAGAAAAGAGTCAGGCCTACATTTAGCCTAAAAAAAAAAGTCATATGCAACTTTCCTTATGTGTTTGTAGAAACACTTCATATAAGTATATATAGATATAAAAGCACAATGAAACCACAAGTAAAACTTTGGTAAGTACCTGAAAGTCTACATATCTAGGAATGCATTTAAGAATAGTGAAAAATAAGTAAGCAGCAAACACAGAAATATTGTAATCATACTAAATATGTGCAGCAATGAAGAAGGTGTTGCTGGATGTTTTCGGTTTTTCAGATGTAGGTGTTGATGTCCTGAATATCTCCGAAGGACTAGAAAAACTGCACAATTTATTTTTTAATTCTAGTGTTTCAGTTACTTCAGTTTTTTTTTAAAAAAAAAAAACAAACCCCTTCAATGACCCATAGATACTTGCCTCAGGGCACTAAGCTTCTCAAATTCATACAAATATCTAAAATTTTCCAACCTTACCTGAAATAATCTAGTGAAGATATCAAATTCAAATATTGAAATGTAGTCATTGCAGGTCAAGTCAATAGTAGATTTAAGAGCCATTGCTTCCAAACCAGAGCTTATCTGATGAACTTCATGAAGGCACTGCCTGAACATTTTCCATGGCACTATAGTTCTGTGAAAGGAGTGGAAATAAATTTAGTAAAAACACGTATTTAAAATTTGATACCTTAATTAGACATCAGAACTGGACTTTTAAAGAAGTGGAACATTAATTTGGTTTCTCTACAGACCAAAAAAAAACCCCAAAGAATCAAGTTTTCTGAAAGCAGGCCAAGCAAATGAAAGAACAGTTTACCTTCCGTTAAACACGGTCAAACAATGTGTTATTTATTTTACAATGATAAATATTCAAGCTTCCTTAGGAGAACAACAAAAAGAACACTGCAGAAGCTGAAATATCCTGCTAAGCAGGTGTAGCAACCAACCTCACACCCTCTCAAAGATAAAGGACCAGCTCTGTGCTTGGTAAAGAACTTTCTTCACTGCCTCTCTTCTCAGAATGATAAGCATCAATTTAGTATCTAGTGCGATGACATTTTTTATAGCTAAAGGTCATAAACACTGGTCAAGTAATGTGAGAGCAATGAACCAGATACCACCAACAGTGGTCCAAGGCCTGTCATAGCCCATGACGGTTACAAGAATATTAGAAGACACATCATCTCAGATCTTTACCTTCACACATTCTGGCAGGACGGGGACTATTTTCAGACAGTAGTCAATGTGGGAGAAGGTGGGAAATCAGAATAGAAGGAAACTAAAATTATCCTCTCTAACACAAAGCCACGTTCTGTCAAATTCAGTTTCTATTTGTATAGTTATAGTTAATGCTAATTATTTATTTTGTCAAACAAGTGTTTGTATTTGGAATCTGACATAAGGCTGATCACTTGAAAGTGCTCTATTTTATCACTCTCAGAACTATGAGAAATTTTTCAATAAAAGCAATTCCTCTTCTCATGTCAATAGGGTCAAATCCAAGTTTTTCAAAGCCATAACACCTTCTCTTAAAAAAGTTCTGCCTCATATTGAGAGCAGATTATATGATATTTTAAAACCATTTTAATTAACCAAAATATAATCAACATATAACTATCAACCAATTTATAACTATTTTCAGGACCTAACAAAATCTCACACATTTATAGTAATATTTTGTTAATAACTGCTAAAACAAAAGACACAAGCCTCAAACTCACCGACAATTCTTGCCATTTTTATTAGTTCTCATTGCCTTGTTTTTATAAAAGCCAACATTATTTTATTCCAGTTTTTCTATATTCTTATGTAGAAATGTATATTACTTAGTAGTACAGTACTGTGGGTAATCGGAAAAAAAAAAACAACCAACTGTATTAAGTTGGTCTTAGATATTAGACCATCTTAGATAAATAGATATTATGCAGTTAACCTAAATAAAAACAAGTAGTAAATTGAAGGACAACACTAAAGACACACTCCTGTATTTCTACTGCATCAGGCATTCACTACACTTGTAAGCACAAAGAAATCTACTTGTTA
The DNA here is from genome assembly GCF_949628215.1 of Phalacrocorax aristotelis. Taxonomy (NCBI): domain Eukaryota; kingdom Metazoa; phylum Chordata; class Aves; order Suliformes; family Phalacrocoracidae; genus Phalacrocorax; species Phalacrocorax aristotelis. The sequence goes on along the minus strand of NC_134276.1, from coordinate 122,935,814 downwards.
CTTGGAGGCTTATATTGAAAAAGTCATAAATGATAAAATGTGAAGTTTAATAGATCTCAGCAGATACTTTCATCTGTGTACGAAAAACAGGAAACCACAAAGAGCTGAAGAGAGATACCACATCAGATGCCATTTAAGAAAGAATCCACATGAAGTTTTGATTATGGTAAAGAGAGAATGAAATGTTGCACTAAGTTCAGAGAACAAAGTTGGAAAATGTCAGTGCTTTTGTGGTGTTAAAGGTGTCTTAGTTCAAGTGCCTACTGCTTATCTAGTTCCTGTAACCATGGCTCTGCAATGTTTTCTGATTCTCTTTGTAAACCACCCTAAATGGTTACAGCACTGGGACTGTGCTGAAATGGGTTTAGAAAAGTTTGGTTGTTTTTGTTTGGGCTTTTTTTTTCTTTCTTTCTCTTTTTTGGAGTGGAAGGCATTGTGTGGGGATTTTGTTTGTTTGTTTCAGGTTTTTTTTTAAAGGTTTAAGACAATAACCCTTAAATAAAAACCAACAGAGAATCTATCAGGAATTATTATAGCCATACTACACCTTAAAAATTGCATTTTCATGGCTCACCTGAAACAGTTTCATGAAAACATGTTCATTAGGTGCAATTAATAAGTAGGATCTTTTGCTTTCTATTCACTAACAGCTTGCACCTCCAAAACACCACCAGCAACAGAGAAAACAAACATAAGCCTTCAGGAGAATGTATTTTCAGAGCTCTGTTGGCTAGTACTTTGGCTAAGACAGAAACCAGATGTTGGGAAATGAGCGATTAGCTAATAAAATAACATCTAATGTTATTTTTGGGGACCTCTCTGGGAACAAGTGTCTGAAAAAGTGGTGGCCGCAATTTAAAATTCACTAAATTCAGCAGATTTTTTTTTTTCTGCAGATTTGTGGAATAGGCCTTTTACCTTCTGCTTTCTTAAATAAAGGTGAAAATTGGTTGTGGAAACATGTTAACTCCTATTTCTTAGTAGCTACATTTACACAACTATCATTCCTAACTGCTCTGAAACAGCACCAGCCAGGAATCATTCCTCCCCCATATCTCCCTCCAGTTTATATACACAAATTGCTGCGCTATTTTGAGACCTTGCAGACAGCACACGCTCACTCAAAATGAGGGTGTTACCAAGTCTTCACAAGGTGAAGAATTCTGCAACATCGTCTCCTCCTGCTCCTACAGCACTGAAATCTGGTGACCTTTGAGGCACACTGAGAAAGACCTTCCGCTGGCAGAGATCTAGAAGGGGGTCACGCAGAATGCCTCCCACAGCAATGGGGGCAAGGGAAGGTGAAAGCAGTTTTCATAGACAACTGGCAAGTTGAGTTTCTATTTGAATTAACATTTTGCTGCTGTTGCTTTCTTGTGTTTTAGGGGATATACAGCCTTTGAAGGCACCCTTTCATTATTCAAATCTGAAGAGTTATTTTAATTTTTGGGGAGATTGCAAGGGCAGTGGGAGGGCGAAGGGAACAGGACCAATAAAGCCAAGGTTGAGATTGGGACTGTCCTAGTTAACAGCATGCTTATATTGTTGTTTAAATATATATTTCTAAACAGACAAAAGAATTATTGCCTTTATAGAAAAAAAAAAAAAAAAAGGATCCTGTTTGTAATGAAATATTGCCTGCAGCATTCAGCTCCTGAACCACAGAAGGTGTCTCCTATAAATATTTTCAGTGATCTTTGTCCTTCTAATACTTGTTACATCATGCCCTAATGATACCCTGCACTAGAGGCTGGCAGCTATTCTTCACATGCCTCACGCTATTAGGCTGACCTGTGGACGCTTGTCTAGGAGGAGATGAGTTAGTCAGCTCTGCTACAGCTCATCAGAAAGATGTGATTTGACATCCCAGTAACATCAGTTCCCTATAGAATTATGCTGAGGAAGCACAGTGTCTCAGTACTTCAGGTATTTAATTGTAGTTATGTAAGCTACTCCTTGGAGCAAAGCATGCATGACTCCAGCTGAGACAATGTTCTGCAGAGTATCTCACGTGAGAGGATGGTACTACGCAGTACTTCCTCATAGTGACTTCCCTCAAATGTTTGATGCCCGAAGTTAAGAGCCTACAACACGTGAACACATTATGAACAGATACACCCAAGGCTTTGGTAACAGTTTCTCTTTTTATAATACAATTTGGGGAAAATAACAGGACACTGGAGTAACACAAAAGTACCTGACTACATTACATGTGCATACTGTTATTGTACTACATGTTACTTTATTGTGACCTTCAATTAGTTCAAAATCTTCAGAGAAATAATTTTAGAAGGAAACAAAAATGAGAAGGAAGCTGAAACGCACACCTTAGTAGAAAAAGCTTATGGAGGACCTTTTGCAAGGAAAACCTAATTTCCATCTGCCAAACTTTTTGGAAACTATTAATCCCCGCAGCGTCTTTGTATTGCCTTTCCCCATCATTTGAGTAGAAGTAAGCCCACAGAAATTTAAGGAAAGAAACCACAAAAATAAAACAAATGATCCTGAATAATTTTTCCTGACAAGACTTTCTGTGCACATCTTATTTCTCTCAAATCAACAAAACTACCTGTATCTTGGCATTTAGCTTCAGGCTGTCTTCTTAGTTGAGAGTTCTGTCAAAAACCCTAAAATAAGCCATTTCACCCCCAAGCCTCTCAAAATTACACCACCACTCCACATTTCTTCTGCAATAGTAACATTAGTAAGCATATTTGAAGAATGATGAATTTAAAATGTTCTGATCAAAGTATAAGCTTTTTAAAAAGACTTTTACATAGGATGGTATCTATTTACTGTTACTGACACACGTCAAAGGGAAGTGTCACCATATAGTCTCAAATACAGTGTTTTAAACACCACCCACACAACTTCCATATGCCTAAAAGAGAAGGATTCGTGTCCAGCATGTGATTTTCAAGCAACTTAGCAGAGGAATTTAGGTCCTCCCTTCCCTTCTGCCCTGATCATGTGCACGTAGGATTTCCTTAAACTCCGTGAATGTTGCTGCATTATTAAAAAGCAAAAGATATTAAAATAAACCTGGAGAGGAAGCAAATATTTTCTGAGCATGCAGAGTACAGCACTTCGGTAGAACTGCAGAGATAGCCTGGAATGTCAAGTGACACTTCTCCCATTTGAACCAGAGCAGACCACAGGTATGTCTAGGAAGGTAAACACGTACCTGTGTAACTTACACTTACAGTGAACATTTTTGCCTACAAGAGGCTCTCTCAAATGTCGCCAGAAAACATAACATGGAAAGAGCATTACTGTATCCAGAGCAAACTCAAAAATATTCAAGCAAATACTGACCCAGATAGAAACAACATTCTTTGCAAGTCTGTAGTGAGCAATGTGGATTTTGGTTTATCATCACTGAACAGAGCATTTTCTTAAGACTGCTGCTTCAGTTTTATGTGAGAGGCCACATGTTTTCATTGCTTCTGAACTACCGAGCAAACAACTGACACACAGAAGGCTTGAGAAGTTCAGTCCTAAGGGAAAAAAGGAATTCTGCCATATCGTGCCAGTACAATCGTTAAACAGTGACATCATGCAGAACAAATATAGATAAAACTAACATGAGAAAAGAAGGTAAAAAGAGAGAAAATGAGCCTTATGAAACAGGGGAAATACACCCCCAAAAATATCCATTTCCAAAGCCACATAACTGGACATTGCTGGAGACAGCAAGTTAGCACTTCCTTAAGGGGTGCAGGAAGCCTCCCTGAAGGGATATACTTATCTACATGTTTCCAACTTTGATGTCTAACCACAAATCCAAAGCACACCCATGCTTTTTGCACATCCTTTTACACTTAAAACACTGCCTCTCCTGCCTATCCATTGAGAATCTGTTCTCCTGTCTCACAATCTTGTGTGCCAACTATTAACAACGTTCTTCTCTCCAACCTTTGTACATGCAATTTTACCTTTTTAACCACCCTGAATGTGAAGACCATTGTCCTTCTCTGTTTTTTAATCATATCTTGCAACTTTCCATTGACTAGCTCTTCTCTATAATATTATCTATCTTCTCGTTCAAACTTGTTTATCTCGCATTTGTACAAAAAAGATCTAGCAAGGTTTATGTCTCACTAGCACCCAGGGAATGGTGCCTTCTGCCCCTAGCTCAAGTTTTTAAACAAGGTTACCAATAAGCCCATTTCGCATGCTGCTGATCAGCCGAGGCGGGGACGGTCTTCTAAAAGCCCCATTCCTTGTTTACTTCCTTCTCTTTAAAAGTTCCTGTTGCCAAAACACCTGTCATGATGGTGATAAAGGCTATGGCACTCAGATCACTGCCTCTTCCTCTTTCACCTCTTTATCTTTGGCTTCCCTTTACACATCAGTTCATACTCAGATTTAAAGCTCTCTGGGAGAGGACCACCTCTTCAGTCCGTATTTTTACAGTGTTCAGGCAACAGTAGGGCTCTTGGACACTGTCAGCAGCAAGAACAGGAAGTCAAGTAGTAAATTAAGGGGATCAACAACATATTAAAACCCAGTTTATCTGAGGTCTCACTTTCTGACAGCTAAATGCTTTCAAGTTAAGTCACGCATTGTGGTGTGTCTGTTTTACTGCTTCTTCTCTGAACCTGAGCCACAGAGGCTATGTCTGTTCTAACCTGAGCCAAAAAGCACTGACCACACCAGAACTACAACCACTCAAAATTTAGAATATTAATCTGAAATACCCTGTTTAACTGCTACTGAGCAATCAATAGCTACATTTTTTCCCTACATTCCAGTTAAAAATAAATACATTTCAGGCCTTAGGTGGGGAAAAAAAAAAGTATCAGAGCATTAAAATAGTAATGTATTTGACCCTAGCAGTGAAAGAATTTCTATTTCTTCAGAAAATAAAAGGGGAGGAGAAATCAATTTATCTGACAACAATAACACAAATGCTTTCAAATTTTTAAGGTTTCACAATGAAGAGTAAAACCTTAAAAGTTAAAATAAAAGGCAGAACTATGGAGAATTGAAAATCTAAGAACATTGACATTTCGCTGCCCATTCATTCTGCAACACGAAGATAGCCACAAATCTCAAATTTCAATAGTTACAAAGCCCTGCATGACTTCACTGTAGCTTTCAAATTCAGAGGCTGGAAAGATCTGTTAGGTCATACCGCCCACTCCCCTTCTCAGTTCAGGATCGCTCCCAGTGGTATTTTGCACATTTTTGCTCAGAACAGAAAACTAGTAAAAGATGTAAGGTGATATTAAAATGAGTGAGGAACTGGGGAAATTAAGATCAAGCACTATACAGTGATAAAAATGCAGGTAATGAAGAAGCTATCAGATTATGTCTTATATGCGTATTTACAACCCACTGGGGGTTACCAACATATCCGTAAACAAATGTAACTCCTGATTACATGCCGTACAACTTCACAGTTCCATTTAACATTACTGTTTAGCTGTACATTTAACTATCATTTGCTTCAACACAACTATAATGGTAAACCATGGGTGAAGATTCACTCCACTAAAATTCCACTTGCTCCAGCAACTGTATTCCAGTAGTACAAAATCAAAAATCACACCTTCTCAATTTCACCTGCTCTTTCTTGGTACAGATCTTAACCTAAAATCTTGACCTTGACCATGGTATAAAGCTTGTGTCAATTTATTCCTTAGTTCTTTGTCAGCCAGCTCTTTTATTTTCTTTAAGAGGCTCTCTTCCTCCTCATAGTCTGTGAATATGCCAGAGAGCTCCATTCTCAGCCTACTCCAGTCGTTCAGCCTTTGGAAAGTTCTTACTCATTCCTGATTTTTATTTTCATAAAGCAAATCCAAAGTTCTTTCTATTCCCCTCATTTCCCTGATAGCTTTTCTGTCAGCTTCCTTGACAAAGTTAATACACCAAAACCACCCTGGGCCTTCTAATTTGACACTGCTGACATCCTCACCTACCCCTAACTTGGATACATATTTTACTTTGCCCTTGCAGAGAAAACAATTCCTCCATTGCTTCCTTTGCCATATTGCTATTGCCCATATTCTCCTTCAAAATCTCATTATCCACACCTTGATTTATCACTTCTCCCTATACACTCCCAAACCCCACATTAGTCTCTCCAGATCCCTTCCAAACATTGCATCACTTCCCAGGTTTGCCCTTCTCCTCTGAAACATGCAATACTGGAAAACCTCACAATTGTAAGGGCTCTGACTATTTACTCCTTTTGCACTCTGCCTATGTGAGGACTGATGATTCCCATTATCAACGTACCTGCTGCTCTCACAAGCACCATAGCATTCTCTCCCATCCAAGCTTCTCTAGCTACTGAGATTATCTTGAAGTTTTGTAGAGGTGTACCAGAAATGCAAAAGTTGAGGAGGTAGGTGAACATGTGAAGTTACCTCAGCGCATTGCTCTGATGGAGCCATTCAGATTGCTTGCTGAGTTCTACTTCTGTGTTTTCTACAGATATTCGAAGAGCAGCTAGATGTGTGATCATCTAAGACTTGAAACAGTTAGCCTAGCCATTCGTTTTGCTAATGAGTTTGAAGTAACACGAGCATACACCTGACTAACTTTAAACACAACAAGAATGACGGCATCCTATGATACTTACTAATAATGGGATGAATAAACTTAGTTACAGCTGCACAATTTTGCTGCAAGTGTTCAGACAGACAAATGTAACCAACCAAATTAGAAGTTCCCCATTCATTGGGGAAGAGCAGTGAAAGAAATCAGATATACACTTTTTTCTTTTTTTTTTTTTTTTTAACTACAAACTGGACTCTTAGAAATTGCATCTTTTGGATTTTATTCCTCAGCAAATTATAATATATAGCTTTCTGCAAGCAGAAGTGTAGGTCGCATTTTCAAAAATTGAAAGCCAAAGAGTCGACTTAAAAATGTAAATGGCTATTAACCTCCTTCTTGCTCTTTAGAGTATTTAAAATTAAAAAAGAAAAAAAAATGCCATTTTAGAAATCGAGGCAGAAAATGGATTATATAAAAGCTTCCAATTCATTATGTGTAGAAACAGGAAGATTATTTTTATGATACTATTATGCTGGAAAAAAATCATAAATTAATCTAATAGTTCCAATTCCCTCCTTCCAATGAGATCAAACAATGCAACAGAAGTATTTCCTGTACTACAGTTTACCCATCAAACGCTCAGACACAGCACAACTTACTTTTTATTTATGCTCTAACCTTGATCAGCATTACTTAGTGACCTCAAAGTAAGGGCTGCTTTTTGCAAACAAGTGAAGAGTCCAGGCTTGCCCTATAAAACAGAGATGCAGCCAGGGAACACACAATACAGTTCCGCCCTGCGCTCCTTCACTGCACTGCATACCTAACCAGAGTTGGAGGTTTCAGATAGTCCCAGGGGCCTATCTTTAGGTGGTCGGGTTAGAAACAGATTTTTGTTTCAGATCAGTTGCCTGCAACACCCAAAATCTTTATGCAGGCTCTGCTTCTAGGGAAGTGATACCAGCATATTTGCAAACTAATTGTCATAACAGGCCCATTGTAAAAGATGTGGCTCACAGGCATACCTGCCATATATTTCTAAATGGATTAGAAAATAATTAATGTTTTAAAAGCTTCAGGTATTTTGTTTAATGAAGAGATTAAACATAATGCCAAATAAACCTTTTTCTCATCTGTTCATTTGACATACACGCTGTTACATGTTTCACAGTTAGTTAAGCCCAATTAACTAAACCTGAGATAATGGCAAGGCTGCCAAGAACAGATCAACTGTTCACTGCTTAGAAGACAGGTAACTAGAACAGCTTTGGTTTATTATAACAGAACTAGGAACACTAATAGCAGTGGTTGTCTACCTAGTCTGAAAGTAAAGCACCTGACAAGACAGAACTCAAAAAACTTCCAGGCTATACTAGATGACCAGGGTTACATATGTAATTAACTGGACATCCCCAACTGCCTTGATTCCTAGGCATTTTTTTTTTTTGGTGCATGGACACTAACAAAAAACCCCACAAACACCCCACACGCCAGAAAAACAAACACACACCCCCCTTTAAAGTACATATGGGTGGAGAGGGGAGGAGGTCAGAGGGTTAGTATAGAGATATCATATTTAAAGTTGCATTTTATGAAGAAATTCACGTAAGTGTGTGTGTGGGGGGGGAACCAAATCATAAACAAGGGCATGGCAAGAGATCTGGGGCCCTGACAAGGATTAGAAAGAAGCGCTCCAGGGGATGAGTCAGGAGAGCGAAGAGTCAAGTGTGAACAACAGAAAGGCATGGATAGAGCTACCTTGTTCAGATGGACCGAGGCAGCTGAAAAATTCTTTTTACCAACCTTGTTCTGATGAAAACTTATTAATAGGTTACAGTTTCCTACCATATGACACCTCAAGTACCTATCTATTGTGCCATCTCCCACATGAAACTGGCAAGACCATTGGAAGGAAACGTGAAGGGAAGCACTTGAATCTCACACGGAAAGTACAAGTTAGTAGAGAAATACAGAGAGGAACACGATAGTGAATAGGGAAGCTGATGAAACTGGTTAAGATGAAATGATAGAAAGAAACAGCAGCTGGCAGAAGATGAGATCTGTAAATCCCAACGACAGAAATGCAATCTGTGATCAAGGCAGCTGGTAAAGGTCATTCAAGGACAGAGACCAACAGAAGATTCTGTAAGAAAAGGACCACGAGGAGATTTAAATTCTGAGACGTGCTAAGCAAAAGGCAGAAAGAGGGGAAGAGAAAACAGAAACACTGATCAAAGACGATCATTAGTCATTTTTTCAAAGCTCCTCTTTTTGACTGACATGTTTTGTAAAAGCCTTATCTGATAGAGACCTCTACATCATGTAAATGAATGCTTCAGATAAAGTTATCTGAACTTTCGTAGGTGTTTTGAAGATCATATTCACATTAAAATGGGTAACACAAAAGATGGTCAGATTCCTTTCCTCTAACAAAAAGAAGATTGATATAGCAAACTGACCACACTCTAACATTATCTACATGGGAAAGAAATTTGTTAGAAGACTGAAGTTACCAGGTAACATTATAATGAAACCAGAAAGCTGGAAGCTAGCAGTTAATGTGTTTAGACTAGCACCAAAAAAAAAAAAAAAAAAAAAAAAAAAGAAAGAAAAAGAAAAAAAAAGGGAAGTGAAACTGTTGTAAATTCACACTGAACAAAATGAATTTGCAAAAGTGCCAACCTACTATGCTGGTATTCTAAGTAAAGAATTGAAGACTTATTTTAAAGAGCTGCCCTTGCTCAGAAAATGTAACAGATTGCTGCAGGAATTGTTCTGTGACTTGCTATGGCCTACATTGTGCCAGATATCAGACCTGATGACCATAACGACTGCTACATTACACTGTAAAATATACAAACCTCTTGCATCCTCCCTCTTATGTCACTGTTGTGTTAATGAACATTCCATAAGAGAAAGTGATGAAGCTATGCATCTTCTATGAGCCTGTATCTGTATCATAAATGAAATTGTTTCCCAGAAACAAACAAAAAACCCCACACCCACACCTGCCTGCTTTTACATTTTCAATATTGCATTTGCTATAAGGATTTAATCACATATCTACAAGTCACACTTAGCATTCTTTTTATGACCCATTCTTGAACAATAAGTTTCTCCAAAACCTGTTTTTGATTAAGCCTTCCAACATATCTCCAGTTATTCTATCTCTTTCTGTAACAGAACTTGAGCAAAAGGAAGCATTAGTCCCCTGTGACTACTTTATAGCTAGCACAGTTGTAGAAAAGAAAAAGCTTTGAAAATAACAGATAAAAACATAATTTCAATTACTTAAAAGCCACTAAATATTGTAGTAGTTATGAAGTTAAAGATGGGATAAGGAAACATACTGTCCATGAGACCAGTATAAAGTTACTAATTCAGATGCTACAGTTATTATTTGTAGAATATATATTAAAAAATATGAAAGGACATGATTTGCCACGTACATTATGAAAACAATGTACTATCTTCACCCTAGAATGGAACTAATAAACTTCATGCAATGTAGTCTAATTTATGATTGAATGTAAGTGCCCTTGATAGACCTGCCCATACATTTTCATTCATTCTTTGAGGAAATTACAACATTGAAAAAAAGATTGTTAATAATGAATTTAGCAATTTGAGCCAATTAAAAAACTTGGAACATGAATTTACTTTTTAAATGCCCACCCATATACTTAGAACCATTATTTGGATTTTTGAAAATATAAATTTTTTTTTCATGCTTATGATTAGAAAGATTTAAGGATTTTGCAAAATGTTAGTACTTACTTATCTCCAAAGAATTTTCTCCAGAAGTCTGCAGCATCAGCTTTGGTGATACGAAAGTTATCACCCTGGAATTGGCCATTTGGAAAAATAGCCTTGATTTCTGCTAGCATGTGGCTGAAGATGAGGGACAGCTTTGTTAGGTTTCTCCTGCAGAAATAATAGGGGGAAAAAAAAGTCACATCAAATCCTTAAAATTGAATAAATTGAATCAATCTTTCAGTATCTCATACATCCTGCATATTTGTGTAATAATCGCACAAGAAAAACACTGTTTTCTAATGAAAACACATCAAAGAAATACAAATCAGTAGTTTGAGTCTCCATGCACTTCTGAGGATGAATTTATCATAAGTCTCCAGGAATATAAAATAATTTGTTCAGCAACAGAACAGATTTGTCAACTGCATATTCCAGATAAATTTCTGATCCCCATAAAGGTCAAGTTTGTGCATTTCTATTTCATTTAATCATTGCTGAAGCCGGAATTTATACTAATTAGACGGCTAATATATTAAAAAAAAAACAACAAACAACCAAAAAACAACAAACCCCCAAAAAAACCAAACACCACCAACCTTACCCCCAAAAAAACAACCACACCAAAAAGCTCAAAATATAATTTTATATGTGACATCAAACCTATTTCAGTCCATGTTTCTAGAAGAATAAAACACAGCACAGGACTAGGTTTGTTCTTTTTTCCTATGACATTTTTATTCTTTTTATACTTTCCAGCTTGCCCTTACTGCAGCTACTTCCTATTCCCTTTTTAAATGCCTTCTCTTCAGTTAAAACTCGCTGTCAGTTTTCTGTGACATGTCAGAAACAACAAAAAAAAAAAAAATCAAACTTCTCTGCTATCATCTCACTTCCATAAGCTTTCCAGATTTGTATCAGTTAATCAAGAACTATTTAGTTTTTTGCACAGAAACCCCATTTAGTATAGTGCAAAGAACATAGAATCCTTAAATGCAAATAACCCTTTTGTACGGAAAAATGTGTAGGAGATGGCGGAAAGAGGAAAGAGAAGGGTGAAGTTGTCTTGATGAGAGTTTCCTTCTGGAGATTCCTTACATAATCCTTGCAGTAAAAAAGGGTATTTTCCCACCTGATATATGAAAAAGAGACCACCCAGAGGTGCAGCAGATTCTGATGAAGAATTTGTATTCTTATGTATTTTAATGAGTTAGAAGTGTCACCTGTCAAGCCCATCCATCTCGCACAAGCTCAGGTACTACTTAATAATGCCTCAAATAAGTTAATGAAAAACACCCTAAAATGCTTATCAATCATGTAATGCATAACTGCTTACAGAGAGTATTTTAAATAAATTCAAACTTATTTCTAAGTCCCTAGCCACATGAAAAGAGTAAGATAGATCTTTACATATGCATACCAAGTAGCTTTCAGAATGCTCAACAGCTCAAAAAAACAGTTGAACAGATTTCCTGGGGTCTTCCTAAAAGAACACTCAACTTAGTACTGAAGCAGTAATTATTTTAACTAAATTTGTGAACAACTTATGATAGAGATTCCTGTGGAAGCTGTGTTGCAGATTTTACTATAGGTTTTGCTACCAGGAAAACTATGACAAAGATTGTTTCAAATTACTTATGCTTTCAAAATACCTAACAAACAAACCCACCCCTGATGAATACATGCTCCCTCCCCTCAAGATTCAGAATGGTTGTAGTACTCATTCTTTCAGAGTCCTTTAATTCCTACAGTATAATCAGATGTCTATAATTATGATGCCCAACTGTTCCTTATTTTCTGCATTTGTTCCTTGCTATCCCCCTTCCTATTTCCTTTATACTTTAATTACATATACGTGTTCCTCATTATTTTCACTCCTCAGAACTCAAGTCTGATGCAGAGAGCAAGCAACAGCTATTTTAATGTGGCTTCCGCAGCCTGCCTAGACCCAAGATTAAGCAAGAAGCCTTCTGTACTCAGGACAGCTGGGAACATGAGGCAGTGCAAGTTTGAACAGAGCTCTCCCTTGCCTGGTACACCATATACCTGCCTACATTAGCAATGTACTGTGCTGCAGGGGTTCTTTTCAGGTACAAATTTACCTAGTGAGCTCATTGGAGTCTTGAGGCTTGAGTCCTGTAGTGAACTAAGGGATGAAGTCATCTACAGGCGGCATCTGGGGCACTTCCTTGCCTAGAGGGAGAGTGTGTGTGTGTCTGCATGCACACGTCCATGCACAGGCATCGCCTGTTTGGTATAGCTACACACTATGTGACCAGAACCAACAACTGGTAGGAGCTGAACAGCAAATGCACAGTATAGGCAATGCATCCAAACGGTTGTATCTAAATCCCAAAGCCTGTTCCTTCCCTCTTTGAACAGCACCAGTCACTGAGTGTATCAATACACTTTGTTTTAACCAACATGCGTAACAAAACAAAAAAGTAAAAATTTTTTTTGTTTGTATTTGGATAAACAATTAAAAAATGTTTTAATATCAAACTAAGGTCCCTTATTTTTAATCGGACTGCAAAGCTGAAACTTGAAACCAACTACGCTTATCTATGCCTGAACATACCTCACAGCATGTATGTGCAGCAAAAAATGACAAACTCTTGTTCATTTATGTATATGGAAGCTGTGTTTCCTCCTTAATTTTGACTCTTGCTGTACCAGATTACTATCTCAAGTCCTTCAGTGTCAAATAATCATGATAAATCATGTCTTAACTTTTCACTTACGTACGTTTTCTGTAGAATTGTGAAGCACATATTGCACCATTTTCCCTTAGATATGCTTATGTGATACCAGATGTCAGTAACTTACTGAGACAGAGATACAAAGCTCAATGATTTCAGAAATGGTTTTCAAGAATTATGCAAGGTACAGAGATGATGACATCGGGGTGGGCCAGCGATTCTCCCTGCCTGTGCATTTCACTCTTCTGACAATGTCTATCCATTTTAGCACATGTACTTTTGCTGTCTTGTGGAGGGCTTTCCCAGGGCATCTCAAGAAGCACGTACTCCACTTTATCCACTTGGCAGTCTGCGTGGCTCCATTTTCTAAGTTAGGATGATTCCTCTTTCTCCCCCTCATAAAGATGGAGCAGTGCCAAAAATTTTCCATCTTATTTTCCATTCATAAATGTAAGACAAGGTATTCAAGTCCTATTTATTTGAAAAACAATAACTAAGACCATCAGCTTCAGCATTTTAGTGAATAATCCTAACAGAAGCCAAAGGACTAGCCGATCTGAGCCACCTATTTTAGGTCTCGTTCCTACCACGAGACTGTAAAGAAACCAATCTTTATCAACTCAGTCTGCATCTCTGACCTTAACACAGGCTTTTCTTCCCCTGGTCACAGTGAAGACTCTTGTAGTGGCAGAGGGGCAGTCTAGTGGCACAGAAGAGCTGAGCAGATATGTGATCCGAAGACACCCTTTGACTCACTAGATTCTAGCAGGGGAGATAATAATCTCATCTCAAGAGAACGTATTGGTGCTACATCTCAAAAAATGCTATCCAAATTACAGAGTAACAATGGTTTTAATGCCTCGGCAGCCAGCCGTCAGGGTTTGAAATTATAATATGCTTTCACTGGCAACCTGGAGCACGTTAGAGGTGGGATTTCTTTCCTCAACTGTATTATGCCTGGTACAGAGCACAAACATCTCCTTTTTTTCTGTAGAGAGAATGAGTTTCATGCTGATGAGGAAAACCTTATCTTTCAGAAACAAAAATCAAACAGTGCTGCCTCTTTATTACCAAATTGAACCAAGATGATCATTCTCCACGATATAACAGCTACTGTGGTAAGATTTAAGAATATTTTAACACTAAATGATGCTGCATCAACTGCACTTTATGTAATGTACAGTGTAGGTCTCTTCCATATTATTTGCAATGTACTCAATACCCGTTACTTGTACTTCCTATGATTCATGCTTAGCTTTTGTTAACTTTCTTTTGCCAACTCAAACTCATGCCATACAGTTCAACCCCCTTGTAGACTTGACTTCTGAAGCACCAGTTTTTCAGTCATACTCTATTATTTGTTGCCAGACATGCTTGTAACATGACAGATTTACTGAAGAACCAGCAAGGTTTGAACTAACCCCAGAATGCCTAAGATATAAAGAGTAAAAATTTAATTTTCATTTAATATAAACTTGTAAAGGTCTATTGAAAGAGTAAACATCTTTTGGTTAATCAAAGGAAAGATGCATTTTCTTGATTTCAAAATTAATTTGTCCTTTGGAGTTATACTTCATCAGCAAGTTTTGTAAAATACAGACAGTAAAGCCTGAAAACACAAATTGTGAGTTTGATCACTTTTCAGTAAATTACTATAATATGAATCAATTTTCTCTTCAACTCCAGGGAGGAGGGTCAGTCTAGGGAATACTGCAAAGATTTCAGAACTGAAAGACTTTTCAAATACCCAGTCATATGCGATTTGAAAACAGGGCTTCCTAATGGTAATATTACAACATCCTAGCTATATCCAGAGCAGCAGCAGCTAGTAGCAGAAGGTCTGAAGCAGTCCTACCCTCCTGGATCTATTAAACAGGAAAGTGAACATGACTGGCATGCAATAACACAGATAAGTTTTGGCCAAGTCAACTTCATAATCCCTGTATGAAAGCTAATTTTACTTTTTGGAAGGCAATATGGTCTAGCAAACAGAACCGGATAGGGAATTAGGCATTGTCACATCCTTTCTGCCACTGGCCTGATTGATGAGGTGGGAGGAACACCTGTGTCCTGAAATTACTGCCTGCATACGCAGATGAACAGAGTAAAATACTCAGAGCTCCAAACTTGGAGAGCTGCAAAAAAAATACGCTTGGCAGAATCAGTATATACATAAATATACAAAGTAGAGCATACATCTGTGCCCTGATCCTTCATAATTACTGGATTTCACAGATGATAACCAAGACAAAGTCATTTTAGCAATCTGTACTTACATCTCATGCAACGACTTCCAAATGCATAAACCTGATTACATACTGACGTGTATATCATTCCTTCTTTCATGCTTGTATATCACTATGTCCCACGAAAAACAATTATTTTTATGTTACAACTATACATATTTCTAGAAAAAAACCATAGTGTAGAAAAGAAGTCAGACTGTATATCTCTGCAGTTATGTCATTCCAAAAATTAGGTTACTGCTGGATTTCCTTCTTCACTGCATCTAGCAAGCGTTTAATCTTTCTGCACCCACATAGATATACTTTGTTAAACAACAACCTGCTGTAATAAACAATACATCAACTTTCCAAGCTCATAATACATAACTCAATCCCCCGGCACAAAAAAACCCAGTCTTTAGAGCTAGAATAAAATCCATTTGGCAGCTAAGAATATTTTCCAGATAGATCTGCCACAAAAGTATACCAGACTATTACTAAATTGTATTACTCTACAATTCTTCTTCAGAATAATTGTACAAAGACAGCTCTGTTAGCTGGCAAAACTGCAAATCATAACTGCTTATGAACTAAGATGAAAGAAAGTCTGAAATGCCTTTGTAAGGTGAGTTGTTTATTTTAAATTTTAAAATCCACCCCCCCAAAAATAGTAAAGCTTCAAAATCCAAAGCATATGTACAGAGCTCATTTCACATAATTAGTTATATTCAAAACAGATTTTTGATCCATATGCTCAAGTTGCAGTAAAACACAGGGATCCTACAAAATACATGTTACTAATTCAAAGGGACAGAATAAAGTCCTCTGATTCAGGTCCAAAGAGGGAAGTGGAGACCCATGTTCCGAGCTCTTCCACTCTGCTCTCTGAGAGTTCAACATTTTTTTTTTTTTTTTTTAACAAAGTGGAAGCCTGGGGCACAAAACATAAAAAAGCCCTTTCCAAATTATTTCCTGTTTGTATTTTGCCACCATGGGGAAAATCATAGCTGCTTATAAAGCCCCTTGACAGATTATACCTCTGCCATTAACTACTGACAAGTGACACAGACAGGAATGCACCAAATTCGGGACAAATCATGAAAAAAAAATTCTGAAGAAACCTGTGAATTTCTGATGATCTCCAGAAGGCACAGAAACATGATTAAAAATGATACACGCTGCTAGCAGTTCGCTCTCACTAATCCAGTATAGCCTGACTCCTTTATCCCTCTTCCTCTTCCAGAACTTCCCCTTTCACAGACAGTAAACATAGGAAGAACAAAAACCAAAGAAACAGAACAAAAAACAACCCCAATGCTGCTGTCTACAGGTGTACAATTCAGTCAGATAAGTCTTAACAATGGAGCTTGCCTTAACACTTCAGAGGAAGTAAAGGAAACCAAAGGTTCCTGTCAACATGTCTGCAGAGAAAAAAAACCGTCTACCATCATATTTGGCAATCAGCTCAACTCTGTATCTGTACAATAATTATTTTTAAAAGCTATATAAGGGCAGGGCATTGTTCAGGGACCAAAGTATATAGGCCTATTCTTAGGATAAAATATTCCTAGGACTAAGAATAAGCATGAGCTCTATTTCCTACTTGTGCCCCTGACTCATGGAAGGAACACAGACAGGTAACTTCATTTTGCTGAGTTTTAGTACTCCTCATCCGTGAGCCCATTAAAAGAAAAAACAACCCAAAACAAAAAAACCACACCTGCCTTAAACTTGGTCAGGTTCATCCAATAATTAAATTAATCACATGCTAAACATGAAAAACAAGTATAAATTTGTAAGAAACCAGCTGGAGGCCGCTACTACTTTTCCATGAATCCTGGGAGAAGCTGAGCTTATCATGAGTAGGAAAGCAGTACCTTCCCTTAAATGTCTCTCCATCAGCCTCTTTCTGACAGATACAAGGAGTATTGTGAAAGTCTATTGCAGCTGTGCTATTCACAATGGATGCCAGAAGGAAAAAATGGCAGACTTTGGGTAAGATCTGGGCAAGGATGTTTGGGAAAACAAAGTTGAGCCCCATGTCACCTTGAATTTTCCTTTTCCTTTGCTTAAAAATCATTTTACTTTGATATACCACCTTCCGCCAGCGGTCTAGTTCCTTTCATTCTTATAAAGGCCATTAGGGTATAAAAATAGAAGGCAATGCTTGAAAATTTCAAAATTTCACTCCATCTTTCAAAACTGGTTATCAGCTGTTGTTGCTTCTATAGTAGGCATTTGCCGCCCTATTTATGCAAAAATAAAGGACGAACATAATATGCAATAGCTCAGTAAAGAAAATAGAACGCAAACACAAGGGAAGGAAGATGGCCAGGGTTTCTCCACATCTAAGTCTCTCTACAAACTGATGAGTCTGTCCACTCACTACTCTCTCTGATCTTTCGTTTATGAACTGGCATGCCATTGTACCCACCAACATCTCTTAAGCAAAGTTCTAGCCAAAGATTACACTTGGTTTTTGCTAAACAAACACTCCACACAACAGCAATCATGAATAGCTCTCATCAGCTGGGCTTTACAGCCCACCTTTTGAAAATGTCACTACTTCCAGTTCTGCCCAAAGGACAGTTATCCAGCACAGATTAATATCTCGAGGTACTCCTATAGCGATTTAACCTCTTTTCTCACTAGTACTCAGGGATACAAGGTAACAAATATATCCATGAAATGAAAACACAAAGAGTGTTAGCAGGAATCAAAACAATAAAGAAAATGCAGTCTGCATGAAGCAGAATGCAAGTTGCCAAAAATGAAAAAAGGTGTGTTGACAAGCTAAAGATCTAATAAGTTTCCCCCATAAATAGTTACTCTATTTACTTAGGCAAAAGGACAGAAGTAACAAAAAAAGAAAAAAAAACCCTAGAGACTGCTACTCATGGAAAGAAATTTTAAAAAACTCATTTAATATTTACAAGTATAAATACTTTGCAAAAGATACCCAATCCTATTACATTTTAAGTAGCAACATAAACTCGGAGTTAACAAATGTATTGATTTTACTATTGAAAATTTTAACTGAGCTACTATATCATCCTTACAGAACACATGATTTAACGTAATTAATCTGATATGTATAGAGATTAAAAAAATGGAGCTGGACACTGGTTTGTTTAGTTTTATTTGATACTTTTTAACAGTCAGTTGCTTTTGCACTACGATTCCACTTATCAGTATCAACATGTTATTTAGCACTGTTCTGCTTCCTCCATCCTCCTCCTGTAGGTGTTCTTGTCTACCAGGATCCAATGTTATTAACTGAACACTGACTTAAGTGTAAAGCCAAATATCTGCATCTCTAAATGAAACTGAAGCTATCACAGAAATCCTCAGGAACAAGTTTAATCCTATTTTTGAAAAGTTGAATTAAGTCACTGAATACATAAATACTTAAAACCTTTAAAAACATGAATGAATTAATATGAAACAAGGAAGAAGCAATTAGCATGCTTTCACCATCTTCCAAAGCCTTCTTCAAGTGGAAGGAATATTCAAAAGTACACTTGTCCAAAACAAGCAGTCTGTTAGAGGTGAGGTTGGTGTGATATTTCAGTACCTGATCAGGACAGTAAACATCTTGAATTTCATTGCAAAGTGAGGTCACTACTATAATTCATACTATCCGTGTACTGCAAGTTTAACTGGTAGCGTCAACAGGTGTTACCACTTCCCCATATAATCATCACCCTCATAATTCTTGTGAGGATTACTTAGTTTGGACACTATCCATGCCATGGATAAAGCATATCCGTGCAGGCCAAGCAAAGCTGCACGCAAAAAGGGACACTTCCGTGTGGGGAGCAGCTTGAGTGACTCTGGAAGGGGTGCCAGCCAGGGTTTGGCACAAATGCTGCCACAGCCAATGCCGACAGCGGCTCAAGGGGCGAGCATGGCACAAGGGGGTACTGATGTGACTAAATGCTTTATCTGCTCGACAGCAATCTAGCACAAGCAAAGGAAAGTGGTTTAGTCCTGTGTTGTGCTTCATCTAGTTTGCTGTCATGCAACACCAGGAAACTCAGTGGTTCTGAGGTGTTAATATCAACAAAGCACTTGTGCCATATAGCACCCTGAGTAAATTTCTTGATATCCAGGTCTGCCTGTTATCTGAGCAGCAAACAATTGGTTACGCTTCACTTTTTTGGGTTGCGGTGTGCTATTTTCTTACACAGAAACAGTTCAGAACATGTACTGCAGGCTTGTTCTTTCAAAATTTTCTATTTAGACTTTTTCACCTCATCTTAAAACATGCTGTTATTATGTTTTCTAAGTGAAATAAATTAAAAAGAAACTCCCTAGAAATGAGCCTCCTCAGCAATTTAAAGTACTTACTTTTAAATTCAAAACCTATTGAATTCTGCAACAGTAGTTTCTTGTGTAGCCAAATATTTCTGATTGTTAAACAGTTAATCTAAAACTTTTCAGGCCTACTGCGCTTGTCACACTCAATGACTGTGGAAAAAATCTGCCATACAATCTAGCCATTTCTGAAAGCAGGGCTGGTAATACTTTTTGATGATGTTAAGAACTTCTGGCAAAGTAACAGGCTTATATGTCTTTTTTTCAGATATACATCATTGTCAAGTACCTAAATCCAGTTTTGATGTTTAACAGTAAATGGTCTTTGGATCATATGTTCCTCCCACCACTCTTGTGAAAATTTACACAAATTTGGCCAGTGATGATGAAACTGAGGGAAATCTTATCCAAGAGGACCCAAAATAAAATTCAAAGTTCTCAGCTCCTGTGGTTGACTAAACTACCTATGAAACGTTTGCAGACAACTCAGCCCAAGCCAGCTTGCAGCTGTGGGGCACAATTCTAATACTTAAGAGAGGGCTTTCAACACCAAAGAGGATAGGATAAGAAAATTCTTCTCCATTTCTCTCAGTGAAGTCCACAACAAACTCAGAAAGGAAGACAAACTGTTTGATTCAAGGGCAAAGAAGAAAGAAGCTAGAGAAGGGAGATGGAAAGAAATAGATGGCAACATTGCACTCAGCAATGCAGAGCAGCATAGGTGAGCCCATAAGAAAATGCCAGCGCTTTTAGAGAAGAATTTGAACGGCATGAAAAAAATAGACTATAAGGAGGATGCATTAAACATCAGGAACAAACCCATGTATTTTATGGTTGCTTGCTAAGGGAACAGCTAGCCTGTGCATTCAGGCCTACCCAGGCAACAGCTCCATGGAATAAGGAAATTTCATACTGTATCTAAAGACTACCACAATGTACAAATACAAAGGGGACCAACCGTGGTCACGCATATAATCTTATTTCTGGCAATTCTTTTGAGATCTTACCTTTGCAATTTTAAAATATTATAATGTAAATTTTTTGTTTGTGAGTCATAATATATGTAACAGCATTTTTACCGGTCAGATCTTCTGGTACAAATAAGGGATCTGAACAGAAGTTTTAAAATAACTTAGCACGTACTTTCATGCATTAGGAGTGTAGAGAAGTATCAGAACTGCTGTATTATTTTTAGATTATTTTAAAATGTGCCATAACCTGCAGAGGTGCATATTACCTGCTGTGTCACATATGATTTCCACTGAGTGCAACTCAACAAGATTGCAAGCTGTTCCCACATTCCTAAGAGACTGGCCAAAAGTAAAATTTCCTGGCTGAGCTGCTTCTGAGGCTTGGTCAAGGAACAATGCTGAGCTGCACGTTTTGGCCTAGAACTCATCTTGGATTTTACTTTTTGAGCCTCTTGTACATCATTACTTCCATGTACTTGTTCCATGGCAGTGGTAGGAGCCTCTGATCAAAGGCAGTGTTTTTTGTTTTACAAAGACTAACCCTCTTCATCCTGCATGTCTTCCTGTTGAAAAGTATCATCATTAAATGAGTAGAGGAATTCATAACTCTATATCTTCAAATATACTTTTTCAGATACCTTCAAATATGCCAAAATAAGAATTTTTACCCTAAGCCTTGAAATAAGATTCCATGTAGGCAGCCACTCTCGTTAAAGCATTCTAAAAATCATCATTAAAACATTCTAAGGGCTGTTTTTCACATGGTCTAAAATACATGATATTTACCAAAATGAAAGGCCCACTGAGAGCTAAATAACCCACCAATATATAATAATCAGCCTTCAAACCACGTCTCATGTAATTCCTAGAGCTAAAGTTATTGAATTCCTATCAAACATATAATAAAAATTCCCATTTCCTCAGATGCACTTTAATCAAATCCACCTGAAATCATTCACTGAAAATGATTTAAACACTACCTAGCGCTGAGATGCAGCTTGTTTGCAACATTGAGTTAACAAAAATCTGCGTTGCATGGCTAAGCAGTGTCACACAAATGCATATGGCACAGAAATATACAAAATAAGATCTATGAAGTACTGAAACTGTATGCGGGTCTTAGAACACTCACTGTGTTTTACTGAATGTAAAGTGGCTTTAATTCAAAGAAGAGAGTTACTATCTCTGGCCAAAAACAGTAAACAATACAAATCTACCCTATTCACTTTCATATATACCTTGAATCAATCAGCTTCCTGTCATCTCACATATCAGGAGTGCCTCTAACAATTTAAAACCAGATACATTGCTGCCACGTTGTGTTAGGAACTTTATCTGTACAGAAAAGCAAGGAAAGAAAAGTCAAAAATAACTACTTACAGCCCAGAGGATCAGGGCGGTAGAGATCTAACAGGACAATTAGGAACACACTGGCACCAACTGGGAATACAGCACAGACCTTGGGAAAAGTCTAACAGATTCCCTCTTTATACCAAGGTGTGTGATTTCATACCAACTAGAAAAAATAGAACTGGCTGAAATATTTTCATCAGTAATTTGGACTGCATAAAAGCAGATGCTAAAGATTGCAGGGATATAGCTAGACAGCTGTATTTTTCATTAAAACCGAGGCAGAATCTTTACCTTCAGGAAGTACTGATGTTAAATTTCAGAACAGAAGCTGTCTGCACAAATCAAAATAAAGCATTTTACCTCTTCGCTCATCTCCCATGACAAGCAAAGGAAGAGGACAAAATGAACAATATTTAAAAACTATTTTGCTTTTTTGGTCTAAAGTACAGTAACCGATGAAGAAATTTATACCATGACCTGCTTACAGGATTTTTCCCCCTTTCAACTTTAATAAGCTTATCCTATTTCAATGACTACATTTATGAACATGGGTCATCCCCCACTGCTTTCAACCAGTGGTGATATTTTCATATGTGGACACTTCAATATGGGAGACAATCAAATGTTTTAAAGAAAGCTACATAGCCATGGCCTAAGAGGGGTGGTCTGGCATGAATAAATAATTAGGCTAAAAAAACCTGGAAGCAGGGGGTGGGCATTAAGGGTTTGTGCTCGAAATGGAGGGAAGTACGAGATGAGTTATGCAGGGATCTGCTCTGTTCAGCACACTCATAGGAAAGCAGCATGCAGCATGGTGACAAAGTTTGCTGATTACATGAACTTATTCAAAGGCTGTAAGGCTGACAGATAACTGCGAATAGCTGCAGAATGACTGAACAACAAAAATGGCAGATGAAGTTCAATATATGTGAAGGCAAAACAATGTATCTGGAAAAAATAATCTTGACGTGATATATAAAAGGGCAGGCTCTGAGCTGACCATTGCCACTCAGAAGCAAGACTTTGGATTATGATAGGTAATTCCATGACAATACCAGCTCTGTGCTCTCAGCAATAAAAACACAAATCAAATATTATGAATTATTAGCAAATGAACAGAGAACTACAGAAAACATAATTATGCCATCATACAGAATCACAGCCACCTGAACGAGATATCTATAGGATATGTCAAAAGACAACAAGGATTATCAAAAGGTAAGAAATCACTTCAAACTGAGGATGAACTGAGTGTTCTGGGACTCTTCACCTTGGACGAGAAACCACAGAGGAAATCTGACAGAGGTCAACAAATTACGAGTGGCATAAACAAGATGGATGGGGACTGACAGTAACTAGAACCTTAAATGAAGCTGATGGGAAGGAAGCACAAAAAATCCCTGATCCACACAAGTTGTTGCCTAAGGATACTGTGGAAGCAAGTTTAAATAGGCTTGAGGGGAGAGTGGAAAAACACCAGAAGAGCAGCTTCACTGGAGGTTACTGGAGTAACAAACCACAACGGGCTCAGGAAATCCCTGAGCTAAAAATGCCAAAAGTCTGGGAGAGTATTAGTGGAATGTACTATATTATGCATGTTTGCCCATTTATTCTTCCTTAGATATCTGCTTATGCTCACTATGGAAAACAAGAATGACCATACTGATTCAGATTAAGGGTCTGTCTTAAGAACTTAAAACATGGTGCTTAAGAACTTGAGAACATGGTACCCTATGTTCTTAAGTTCACCTACTTCACTCCTCGCACAATTTGACTGCACAAAACTTTTAATACCTTATAACGTGAATTCTTAGATGCCTTGGTGAAGGGAAGCATCCTACAGCTTGACAACCATTCTTTTTCGCCTCCATAATTGAGATTGAAAGGTTGAAGTTTCCCAGAAAGCAGACTGTATCATGAGTGTGGCTGTGTGTTCCACCAGGAGGGTGGCCTAGCAAAGTCTGGCAGCAGGAAAGGGCAGGCAATGGTGTAATGCTGCATTAGGCAAAGATCCAGAGAAGTACCAGGGTCATTCAGGAGCAGAGTGCTACGCTGTGCTTTAAAATGGCAGATGCAACAAGAACCTAGAAGGGTATTTGCCAACACTGGAGAAGTGAATAGTGTTAAGAGACCTGATGGCAAAGTCAAATCACAGATGTCTTCCAAGATAATCAACTTTAATAGTGAGAGCCAAGTAAGAGTGCATTGCTAAAATTAGATCAAGAGGCTCATAGAGGGCAAGAGTCCAAAGAGGATGAGAAAAGGTTACTATACCACAGCTGGAGTGGAAACATCAAAATTCTGAGTGGCAACGTGAAAACCTGTACATTTTATTCACTGCTAAATCTTATCACATGCAAGCTATTAAAACAATACATATGAATACAATCACAACTGGAAATAAAATAGACTAAAATTCCTTCCAGTAAAAATATTTTTTTAAGGCATGAAGGT
This sequence comes from Phalacrocorax aristotelis, assembly GCF_949628215.1. Classification (NCBI taxonomy): domain Eukaryota; kingdom Metazoa; phylum Chordata; class Aves; order Suliformes; family Phalacrocoracidae; genus Phalacrocorax; species Phalacrocorax aristotelis. The sequence goes on along the minus strand of NC_134276.1, from coordinate 122,911,535 downwards.
TCTAAGAGTCACACCCCATTTTTATTCCCCTGAGACTAAACGCTTGTGCAGTTTTGCCTAGCAATGCAGTTCACTTTGGTACTTGCAAAAGTAAACACTTTCTGTGATTATGGATTCCTGGAACAATCAAGCAGCCCCTGAAAATAAATTGCTTTGAAACAGCAACATGAAACTAAAGACAAAAGTATTCTTCTATCAAACACTGAAGCATTCCAGCTCTTGCTACCAAAGCAAGTAAGAGCAGAGAAAACAGCAGACACAGAATTCACATCCTACGTTGAAACAAACAAACAAACAAAAATCTCTGGATACCAAGAAACCCAGCTGGAAGTTTCTAACCACTCTTTTTTCATGAATCATCTTAAAATCACTGCACTATATATTCTGGCAAATTCTTGCCACCTGAAAATACTTATAGTAAGATTATAGTATATAGAATGTCATATCTTTAGTTTGTGGACTCAACATTTCAATTTCTCTAATTACTTGAATGCTGCCACTAATTTTAAAAAAGCATATATTCTAAAGAACCACCAGGCTAAAATATTCACAGTCAAAAACATATTCTCACTTCTGGTTTTCAGATAGTCATCTTGGGTTAGGAAAGGAGCATTAATTCGCAGAGTGTACCATGTGTTTAATTGCCATTTTATACTATGAATAATAGGAAGACTGTTTAGATCTGAAGTGAAGGGAAACAGAATTTAAAAAAATAGAAGTGCATTTTTTCAATCTCTGGGAAGCTCAGAGCTCTAACTACCACGGCAGATGGCCTGCTGAGGTTTGGCACAGTTCAAAATACCCACGACAAACTGCTCCACTTGGCGTGGCATATTTGGTGTTGGAAACCACTTTTGCTCATACTAGCAGTTTTCATCCTACATAAGTGACATCTGACATGAACTGGCTGACATAAATAATATTGCTGTTGTAAGTCATATCTGAGTTACTACAACAAACACTTGTGATCAATAGCTATCGTTTGATGTTATAGTCAAATAAATTACGAAGCTTCTATCTGCTAAAGAGACTGAAAAAAAAATCATTACCAAAATAACAACTATTACAGCTGTCTATAACAGTTACAAACTAAAGAAGCTTGTGCAGCCAACTTTAACATCATCTCAATCTGTATCAGCAAAAAGACATAGTTCCAGAGAGGTTTTATGCCGCAAGTCCCCGCACAGCCTGCCCTGTCCCTGGCTGGCTTCCCAGAAAAAAAAGCAAGGCCCTGTACACCAGTTTCCACGAGAAGTCCCACAGTACTTCTTTACCCCTCCTATTCCCTAATGGCTGAAAGTAAATTTTTCATCTGGCTCCCAGAGGCGGGAGAGGAAAGAAGGTGACAGACAGACAGGAAAGGGGGAACAGAGGAGGCAAAGGCCAAATAGTTTTCCTGGGGCTTCTGGCTTCCCACCCACCAAGCCACATTCCTCAGCTCCACAAGGGAGAGCCCCCTCTTTAGTACAGAAGATAAAATAGTATCTGACATAGAGCATTCTCTTGGTCATCCATGGAAAAGACTGAAGGAAAACATGAAGCATCCAGTGCGTTGCACTCACGTGCTCTCATACCAGTCTAAATCCCACCAGATCACAGTAAACATTTGGGAAGGGAAAGAACTGTACTTCATGTTAATACCCTGAACATATAAAATTCCCAAATACTTTTCCAAAGAGCCTGAGGATTAAAAGGCCTGGATGGCATGTCATAGTGACTCATTGCTTAAATCCAGAATATTAAAAGATTAGCCAGCCAGAAGAAACTTTTCTTTTGCCATGAGTGATGTTAGTTAAAAGATAAAGAGATCTAGAGAATATATTGTGAGAAATATCGTGGGAGGAGGAATTGAGAAGGATATTAAAAATATTTTTTTTTTTAAAGGTGGGGAGTAAAGGAGGATAATATAAAACCCATGGAAAACTGGAAAATGAGAGAAGGATAAAAAGGTAGAAATGAAAAGGGGGAAATATACATTTCTGATTCTTTCTTCAGAACTTTATAGTTCACATTTTCCTCCAAGTTTAGTCACCTTAATTGCATATATGATTCACAACAGGCTCACTTGCTAGTAACAGAATATACATGACTAACAAGGCACAGTAAGTTTTGATTTCAATAGCTGAATAAGACCTCAGTGTATTTGAAAACTCAGTCAAAATGTACAAGTATATGATGAATAACTCTTAATTCGATTTTTCCATTTCTTGGTCTTTCTACAGTCTGGCTGCAAGGAGGCTAGTAATAACAGCAACAATGCACTAACACTGAGCAGTTCATCAACATCTTACACTACCTGTCTGTAACTTTCCTGAAGAATATGAAAGCTATTTCCAAAAGCAAGCCCTTAGTATATGTTAGGAACAATGTAAATAATTTTGAAATGGGACTGTGCTAAGCAGCAGTTTCAATTTGCAACATTTACTCAAAGAATTACAACTGTGGAAATAAGAAAGTATTTAAAAGTATTTAATTCTGAACTGTCTACTTCACTTAAACGTTTTTAATAGCATGCTTAAGCAAAATGCCACTGGGACAATACAGCTCCTTTAGGAAGAAAGAGCAATGCTAAATAAATCACAGCTAACCTAAACTCTCAGCTCACTTAATGGTAATTTCAAGCGGAGATGAAGCGATAGGAATGTGTTCAAGACAGGGATCGCTTTTCCTGCAGAAGGAAGTTGAGCCCCCAACTACAAAGTTTAGTCAGTCAAAACAGAGAACATAAACATTGCAGAGGATCTCTCTGAGACAGGTGCGACTCTCTGAGCAGGTGCTGGGAGGTCACAGACATCTTGCTGCAGGCTGGGGACTTGCGTATGTCATGGGAGATTCTAGCTTTCCACACTTGCACCTGTGCAAATTAAGCCCCAGAAGTGTTAAACATCACCAATTCCAACTTTGTACAGCTGCAAGTAAGTGCACAGGTGCAGCCTCCCTGTCACACAGGGCCAACATGTTTAATGCCATGACCACATACCACCATTTCTTCCTCACGCAGCCCGCAGCCAACCCACTACAATGGGTATTTAAATACTTACAATGGTTATTTTTATCATCGAGGCTGTGTGGGGGGAGCTTGAGGGGGAAATCTTGGAAGCATTCAATAAAAACATCCATCCCATTTGTACACGGGAAACTTAAGCCCACTTTCAAGCTGTACTGAAGTAATTTCACAGTCAATTCACAGAGCTCAGTGGATTCTCCTGTAAACAAGTCTTGGCTGAAACCAAAGTTCATCCCACTGTAAATATGTGCTATATTCAGATGGCCTAAATTCCACCTAGCTTGCTATGTGCTTATTTTTTAAAAATCATAAAGCAAGGCCCATTGAGAACCTGTGACCAAAAAAAAACCACCACCCCACAAAGGCAGCGCATAACCCCTTCTAAATTCCTTTCTTCTAAAATTATGCTTTTCCTCGGGTATTAGGAATGTCATCGAAAAAGACTTCTCTGGATTTAAAAAAATTCAGAAAATCATAGACATTTATGCTTTCTTTCAAGAATTATTACCAGAGCACATTTGTTTATAACACTTTACTACTTCTATGAATACTATCTCACAAACCTACAAAACTGCAAATATTTACACTTTGGGTAGAAATCTTCCTCTGCTTCCTCTTGAAATTCCTGTTAAAATAAATCCTACTTAATGATTTTTTATTACTCAAAAATTAAAGATTTGCAAAAGTTTCAGATCAAATATTTTTATGGAAAGCACAAATATATATATATTTTTATATATATATTTTATATATATTTATAAAGGGAACTTTATAAAAATTTATGGAAAGTGACTTATAACTGACACCATATACTCCAACTTCCTCTACATTAACTAAAAAGATGCTTTCAACCTACAAATTCAGGAAAATCCTGAAATAACGGACAGGCACAGAAAATAAACCACTGTACGACTTGCTGTAATAACAGCTTACAAACATCAATATATGTCATAGAAGCATTAGTCAAAATGCATTCAGTCAACATTTATCAGACTGCAGAGACTTATTCCCAAATCCAGAACTCAAAGGGACACTTACTATTTGGGAGCCACAAGAGCTGGGAGTCCGACAGGCTAAGTGTTAAGGGACAAAGGCTTTATCTTCAATGCTAAAAGCATGTGCCTTGTATCCATGAGTTGATTTGTATTAGTAACTCTATTATGAATTCCTAATCCAAACAGAGATCTCTAATCTTAGTGAGATGAATTATGACTCAACCTCAGGCAAGGATTATAATGCTGATTTTGTCAAACAAAAACCTCCTTTGAAGGTACTCTGCCTCTACCAGAGCTTTATGTGAAGCAACTATCTCACATCAACTTTCCATCGGTTTCATTAGCACCCCCTACCATCTTTCTCAACAGCAAAGCCATATATGTAGATTCAACCAAAATGAATGGCTATGGCCTGCAGCACCTAGCACTATCTACTGAAAACTTGCCCCAATGTGTAAGATTTTGATTCTAGGTGGATGTCTCTATTCAGATGGGTTGCTCAGGTGTAATACTGCTAAACAGACAAAAGTCAACATCAGAAATGCGGTGGATTCTTGCAAGGTCCTCCAGAAAGGGTAGCTAGAAAACGGTCCAGGGATCCAATCAGCCTCTGTGGCATCCCTCCTGACCACAAAATATTTCACTTCCTCAGTTCCTCACCCAATCCTTCACTGTTCATACAGGTTTCCTGAGATTAGCTCTCTCCATGTCTGAAAAAGTTTCAACTTGTGGTGAGGGGAGGGGTATGGCTTCCTGAAACTCCATCAGAACCAGTGTGTTTGTTCTGGGATACCCTCAGGGGCACTTACTGCCCCTTCTACACTATTATTCACCCTCTGAAGACTGTGCAGCTTGGCAAAAAAATCTCCTCAACAGAGAACAAAAGACTATGATGTTGGTTATCCTTCATTACACAGGAGGTGGTGATCCTTTTATTACCAAATTCATACAAATCATAATACCGAGAATATATACAATATATCGTGGGGTTTACTGCAACCCATGTCATAAAAAAAATAATAGTGCTGTTTCTATGTGGTAAATGTCACATTAGCATATTATATAAAAAATAACATTTTCTTCTGCTTCTAACTTTATATGATCTTCCTAGCCTACCACCTTCACCTCTGCCCTTCAGTATTTTCTTTAGATTACATACATTCATTTTAACATTTATACAGTTGACTTGAAACATATTTTACAGCTACAAGTAGGAGTGAGGTAAGTATCAGCTATCTATATAACCAATAAAGTAGTTATTTTCTGTATGCCTTTTGGTATTAGAGGGTATTGAGATATACACACACACACATATATATATATATCAGAGGGGGGGATGTATGTGTCCATACATACACCCCCACCCCCACTCTACACCCCCACCCCCCCCACATATATATATAATTGGCAGTAAGCTGAAGAAGATGACAACAAGCCACTTCCTCTCCAACACTGACCAGAAAACTGAACTGGACATGTGTTTGTTCAGACCCTAGGGCCCAAACATTTTCTGTGAGTGCTGCCCCCAGCCCCATGCTTCCCTTTTATGTTCTCAGTTGCAGTTAAGACTTCTTAGGTACATGACATGTTAAAATCAGACACCAGTAACACATTTACATACCTTGCGACAGATTACACATTTTGCCCCCTCAGGAATGAAAGGCCTTCCCTTGCACTAACCATAAGTCATTGTTCTGCTTTGTGCTACCAAAGCACCTCAAAGAAAAGGCAGGATCAGGCAGTGATTCCATCACCGTCATCACTTAGAAACAGGGTCACAGTCTGGGGAGTGCTCCACCCATGGGGAGAACCACCAGCTCCACCGAAGCCCTAAAGTTGGCACAAGGAGCCCCGCACCTTCTTTCACAAAAGGCTATTATTATGTAAATAACTAAGGGGTAATGAGCCTCTGCACAGGGCGACTGAATTTGTTTTAAACAGGGTGTTAAAATGACCGCTTTGAGCAGGTTTTGCTATATGCTATAGCGGATACGTGACTAATGTTTGCTTCCTTGATTTTAGGAAAAAGTGAAGAAGGCAAAGACACATTTTTAACTGTAATTTAAGCATTTAAAAGCCCTGGCCACGCTGGCTATAGGTATTAGGAAACAAAACAGGGCCACAGGGTGAGCGCTCCTACCTGTAAGCTCTACCATTCTCATGCTCCCAGGTGCCTTGGCATGACTCTGGCCCAGGTCAATTAGCATTTTGCCATGCAACAGCCAGGTACCATACAGGTGACAGCTCCAGTGAGGGACCTTTCCCAGCAGACTGCATGGATCAGGTCTCCCTGTCCTGAGAGAAAGGCGTGTTCCTTTAGACATACATGTCATACCACACCATGGCCCCTAAGGGTCACACTATGAGTGTTAGCCCATTTTATTCATGAGCACAAAAATGGCCCTCAGTTACAGAATGGAAATGACATCTAGGGAGAATGGGTAACTGGTAATTAGGGATCTAACTCAGGAACATACTTAAGGCTCACAGACAACAGTGAACCTCAGCAAATGTCTACGTGCTTGATCAATTAAAAAGGAAGCCTGAAGATATCTGAGCTAACCTATAAAAAAAAGTTAGTGGTTTGGGTAACCAAAAGAAGTTTGCTTACCCAAACATTTGTAATGATCGTTTCTGTTGTAAAAAATATTGTGTTGAATGCCAGCAACTGAAAGCAAGAAAAAAGGAGTAAGGGAAGAACATCTTGTGTTTTTAAACAGAGGGCAAGAAATGATTTGGCATGCACCTTTTCTAATAAAAATGTACCAGAAATTTTACAGCGTAGAAACCTGAATATTCACTCTCAAAAGCACAAAGCCATTTCAGCATCTGTTGAAAACACTGCATTATCTCAGAACGTAACTATGACACAAATATACAGAACTATAAATACAATTACATCTGTAGTTTTTATCTAAAGTAATCAGATGTCATACACAAGAATATCAAAACCAGAAGGAAAACATCAGGTTTTGATAAAGGTTGAGATATTCTAGGGTTTATATGGCATTAAATTTTGCTCTAAATGGAGACAGACCAGTTCCTAGCCTAAAAAATGCAGAAACGTCAAACTTCATAAAGTCCACTTGAATTTCCAGCACTCCCATTGTTTTTACAGGAAAGGTGGTAATATGTAGTTAAATATAAAAACATGAGAGTTTGCAGGAAAGAATTCCTCCTTTGCCTATACTTGCAAAGCTGTATATCTTGTTTACACTTGAGCCTAATATTTTTTTTAAATAACTCAAATATTAAGGAACAATGCTACATACTCAACAATTACCTGTAGGATGAAAGCAACCTTATGAAGAATTGCCAGTTGTTTATTCTTCTGCTGTCCAACACTTGTTGAGCCCACTTGTAGAAAAACCCAGAAAATCCACTTCCTGTTTCAAATTGTGGAATTTTTTTACCTACTCTGTTTAACTGAACTCTCTCATACCAGATTTTTGCTCAAATGAAACTATTAGGGAAACTGTCCTCTGAAAGTGACAAAAGCAAAGAACTGCCCAAAAGTGAGAGTTGTGTGGAACTTCCTTACTTGTGAACACCCTGCTCCAAATTTTCCTATTTTAAAATCAACAGCAGTTTCCATACTAAAAATTAGTTACCCCAGTGAACACGTAGCAATTTCAATCCAGTTCAATAGGGTCAGAATTTGAGCCGGTAGGAAACAACACACCCTTCATGAAAAGTAAGCATACAATTGCTATAAAGTTTCTGCATTGAGAAACTTTGTAAGACCACCAGAAAAATGCATCAAAACTCTATATAATGATTCTTCCAGGCATGATTTATCAGGCGGTATTATTACAGTTTCAAAACAGAATGTTAAGATCTACCTGTACCTTTCTCTTCACATACACCATACCGGAAATCATTTAATGTAATTATACTTTGACGTGCAATTTGCTAATTCAGCTCCTCTGAAGTCTGAGCTGACACTACACGAGTCGCTTCCCAATGTTCCTCCTCCCATGCACCACTCCCTACCCCTGCATGTGCTGAAAGTCCCCTTCACCAGTGCTGTCCCTCCCATAGCCATGCTGTCCCTCAGCGCACTGAGGTGATTCAGCAAAGTGGGGCAGGGAGAGGGGGGCAGAGCCAGGATTAACTCCTTGAGCCAAATCATGACTTTTCTTCTCCTCTTCCCGCCCTAAGTTTCCAACAGAAGAATTTCAGGAGAGGTTAGGGAATGAGGTAACAGCCCAACCACAGATCTTACTGGGAATAAAGGTCTGGGGTTTGGGGTGGTTGGTTTGGGTGTTTGGTGTTGGGGTTTGGTTTTTTCAATATAAGAATCAGAACACAGAATTAGTTTTTCTTTTCCCTTTGACACTTTTTTTCAGCTAAAATATGAGCAAATTGTTTTCCCCTGCAATTTTACTACCAAGTTGCAAAATCTCCCAAAACAAAGATATCTAATGGAAATTTTGACACGTGCTTAGTTAGAGCCACTCTAGTCAGTGCTGGCTTGTGCAAGTTCTTTCCATTTAAAGAAAGGCCTTTTACTTTTTCATACATGACAGGTTTTCCTGTAAAATTCTATATTTGGGATGGCTTTTTCCTCTCTATTTAAAATCACTGATGTGCTCTTGCCTTACAGACAGTGGTTTGTTTTATTTCGGGCTTTTGGTTGTTTGCTTTTTGGGGGGGTGGGGGGGTGGGGTTGTTCCCTTTTTTTCTTTCCTTTCTTTCTTTTTTAGGGACATAAATTGAATGTGTTTTCTTACAGCTAAGAAAAGTCAGTTGTCTACCACTGAATTGCTTTGCATCCAGTGCATGTAAAACACTGCCAAGTCAAAATGGCAAGTTAATATAGCATGGAGAAACCACTTCGGACATACGTAAGTAGCTACTTGAAGTAATAGAGAGGAAAGGTGTGCAAGGGCTAACTGGTCAGTCTAAAGCCATATGATGTATAGATACTTTTTAGGTGCCAAAAGCAGTATTATGCTTTATGTGTTTTTGGAGAGTTAGGAAGCCACAGAAAGCAAATCTCTTTCTGCTTATATTCTTATGAAAAAAAGATCTTGGTATTCTCCTGTCTTTTCACTGACTCTTGTGCTAACACTATATTTGCCGATAATTCACTTTCATAACAATCAAGTATAGTGGAAAACTAACTTTTTTTTTTCCTTCTGGATCATTAAAATTGAAGCAAAGATTATTTAGCTGTCTCTTCAATTTTCATAAATCAAGACTGGAGCTCCTCTAACATCAGGTACATACTCTTGTGCATCTTAAAGTGGGTCATTTACGCTCTGAGTAAGGAAGGTGTTAGCGCTTGTCTTACACAAATGACTGAGTAGTTATGCAGCACACAAGACAGTTCCAGAGTTCACCTTCACTAAGCAGTGAATATGTTGAAAATGTTGGGGGTTTTAATTATTGATTTTACTTTTCATAAAGAGCAAAGAGTGGAGACAAAGTTACTACGAACACTAATCATACCGAAAATCTGATGGTTACAAATTTTGGATGGGATGCAATTCTTCAACTGGGTATAAAGTTTTAACAACCAAAAAAAGAAGAAAACCCACACACACAACAAATGGAAAACTGCTTGGAAGCTTTATCTCACCACTGAAACAGAGGTACTGAAAATACATAGTCCCCACCCAAATATCGTTTACCACTGTCTGTCTTTCCTGTCTGGAAAAAAAAAAAAACAAACCAGCAAAACCAAAAGGTTCAACACTCAATCTCACCCCGCTCCCTTCGCTCACCATGAGCAAAAGTTTACAAGTCTCCTTCTGATTTCTTCATCCCTGAACAGAAATGAAGTCATCATCATCAGGAGCAGAATCATTTTGCCAAAGTGGTATGAGGTTATCCTACACCACATGATAGAGAAGGCAGTTTCACTCAGGTTTACTTTAATAAGCAGACATTCCACCTCTGGAGCTGATAAACAATTCCCAATGCGTTTTCAAGTTTGCAATAGGGGATGGAATATTTACTGAAATATGTATTTTGTAGGTTCTCATTCCTACAATAAAGACAAAGTAGTAAAGTACTACTGTATGTGATCTGTACAAGCAAGCCCATGAAGGCCTTTTAAGTTCCATCCAACCCTAAAAAGATGCATCTCATTTAGCTGCTTTAGAAAAAGAAACGTATCACTATTTGTAAATTATGTACTGCAAACAAAGCAAATGGAAAACACATTCTCTAGCTAAAAATTAATTAGCATGATGCATGCTAGGTTCCATAGTTATCTATACTATATTCATACTCAGCAAATGAAAAGTCATACTGTGAAAACCTAGCTCTTTCTGTCAGTATCCTCTGCAGAATTCACAAATATGGCCCGGCCAGGATCCTTATTTTATAAACAGGAAACTGAGCAACCGGAAGCCAAAGCGGGTTTACCCAAAGTGGTCCAAGAGGCTGATATGAAACTAGATGGAGGCTGAAACCCTGGATTCCAGGTCCTTCTTCTACCATTAGAAAGCATCAGCTAGGAAAGAAAAACACATCTGCCCTGTGGTTTGAGCCAGACCACACCGCTGGTATTTGCATAGCAATTTAAGTAAAGGTGAAGTTCTGATACTTTCTGTAGAAGCTTGTCCCCTACCTCCCAGTCCATAACATCATGTAAACTATTTTTGCCATGGCAGAGGTAAATGCTCACTCATTTGCCAAAGACCCTTCAGTAAATAAAATAACTACTCTTGGTCTGACACTAACGCAGCGTTTCACTCACATTACTTAGATCCTTCCCCACCTATTTGCTTAAACAGCTTCAAGTTCTCTAATAAAAGCTGAGCCTGTTCTTGATAGTTTTACCTGTCATTTTAGATAAAATTTTAACTTCTGATTTCATGTATTTAAAACATGTTTCATATACTTTCATTTTCCCCATTCTATATACAGAGTGCAATCTGTTTGGCATCTACAAAATTTCTTTAAATTTAACTTTATTAAGGTAAAGCCTGAGATGGGCAGAGAGCCCAAGCGTGGTTTTGTGGCTTGGCTTGAGTTGAAACAGAATGTGGTAATGAAATCCAAATCAAGGAAACCCACCTATCCAAGTCAGGACCATTATCAAAATGGCTCTGAAGCTTTTCTGCTCTATGCACCTGCTTTCTCTACAGATGCTGCAAAAATAAGGCCCAAACCCCATTCTGTCCTCCCCAACATGTACCGCTGTGTAATTGTATGTATAGGGATGACAGACCACAAGATATTCAAGCTGCTCTTTTCTGTCTTCTACAGTGGTGCTACTGAAAAATAACCACTAAAACAGGCCTACTGAGCAAAGACTCTCATGAGCAAGAGAGGTACTGACTACATTTTCAAATGCACCGCCAGATTATTTCTCATTCAATGATAATGACCACAGACCTTATGTAAAAAAGCCCAAAAAGTTCACGGAAAACATCATAGAGATCCTCTTCAAAAGAAGAATTATCCTTCCACTTTGCTGAAGTGCAAACTAGCAAAATCAGAGCCGGTTAATTAAAATGCCACATAAGTTACACGGGGATTTTTTTGCTACCCTTCTGTGCAGCTGGACAGTCACCAAATAAGGGGAATGAGAACAGCAGGGTAAGTATTTATAAGTGACAAATTAAGGACTGCATTTTGCAAACCAAGAAGCAGTTAATGATGGGATTAGTTTATAGACCCCCCCCCCCACAAATGAAGGCTTGCTCATGGGCATGAGGAAGGATTACACAATCTGACAGAATGGGCTGGGCAAAGAGATAAGGAGATAATACACACCAAGAAAGGCACTGAGAAGAGCTACACACACGAGATAAGAGAGTTGATCAATTTAATTAAATGTTTTTTGTTCAAACACTTTTCTAAGGAGACATTCTCTGTCTCTGTGCCAATATTTTGATTTTTCAATATAATTTTCAATTTTATTATTATTTATTACTTTCCAGACTCTGTACGGTCTGGAGAGTAAAATTTCCCTAAATCTTTTCTTTCTCTCTGTGTCTCAGTTGTGTTTTGTAGCAGCTCAAATCATTGCCCCAAGTTTATTTCTTCAGAACAGTGCAATGACCAAGAAGTCAAACTACACTGTCAGAAATGTCTACGATTTCAGTCGCACAATAGCAAAACCTCTCCCAACACACAAGTGAACACCACTTAGTTTTGCTTTCAAAATACTGATTAATTAGCTATTAAACAGTAGACAGCACAATCACAAACAGTGTACTATACATTCTATAAGCAAATATAATCATGTACAAAGCATACCAATTCTTAAAACTAGCCCTTTAGAGCCCTGAGGGTGATAGTTCACTTGAAAAAACAATGGGAACATTTAGCCATATCCCAAGTGTAAGAGTGCCTACGAGAAGTTTTACAGCAATGAACTTCCACAAAAGTTGCACTACGTTAGATATGATTAAAACTTTACATTAATATATACACTACTGCCTTTGTGTTGCTTAAGCATTATAGTAAACATCATATCAAAAGCGACCTTTCAAATTAGACCACAGTTGCTTCACATCCAGAGCTCACAGTTCTCACGCAGAACATCCGAGCTTTAGTGATTTGTGCCTAAACAATTGGCAAACATGTTTTCCTTTGTTTACTGTTCATTAAGTACAAATACATACTTACAAATACTGATATTATGTGTCCTAAAGTATGTTTAGAAATATTAGGACCTTAGGAAGTCCTAGCAACGTACTGTCTCTACAAATACAGTTGTTTGTCCAAGGAAAGATTAAATGGTTAAAGCTATTTTAAAATTTCTACGTACTTTTTTCCCCCATGCAACATACTTCAAGTTGAAGATCTTTGCTCCCATTTTAGCCAAATTAGATGAGAAATTAAATATGAAAGACTGTACAGAGTATATAATTCCATAGTCTACTCATCTCATTAAATCTGTGAAATAATTAATCCAAGGTAGGTTAATTACTTGAGTCACAAAAGTGAGTTAAAGCTATCAAAGGACTATTGCTACTGCTTAAACACAGGTGAAAGCTGCTGTAGCGATACCCTGCCAAACAGTATCAAACACTGAAACTCTACTCTTTTTGCTGAGATGTAACCTAGCATCACCTCAGAGTTCACGTACATTTATGACTACAGCAGGAGGCTGGAGTGGGGAGGAGAGGAGAAGCAGAAGAGAAAACTGAGGAGTCAACACAGTCACGGCTGGTTTATACTCGCTATTGAAAATGCTTCATTTATTTCTAATATCACTACTTTACAGCAGTGATATCTTGACATGGCTGAACTTCTTCCTTGTTTGCATCTGTTTTGGTATATTTTTGGTTTTTGCAAATAAACTGTTTCATAAACCAACCACATTCCCCAAAATTTTCAAATCACACTATAAGCAGAGAATTAATTTTTACCTAAAGCACTAAGCTTTTTGATAGTGTTAGGAAGCTTCCTATATGTGTAAGTGCTTATTTTGTGATTTTTTTCTAAATATTTAGCCAATATTTGACTGAGAAAATTAATGACTTCTTACTTCAATTAAGAAGGAAGCTTTTCAGGACAAGGGGACTCCTAAGAACACTTTGTAAAGTTTGTGCTTGAAATAATCAGGTTTTTTCCTTCCAAATGACAGATGGAAGCATGAGACAGAAGGAAGACAGACTGAACATAAAATTGGATTTTCAACAGTACAACCACATACATGGCTTCCTGAAGCAATATTCTGAGTGTCAGAAAATCCACTATCCAGTGTTTGACACAGATTTAAAAAAAACTATGTATTTGTCAGTTTTAAGGCACTAAAGATCAAGAAAAAATTAGTCACAGTACTATCAACACTCTTAAAACATTTTACTATGCATTAAGTGTAATACTTTCAGTAAGTTTTTTCACATCTTAGTGCTGAGTGTTTCTACTCCTTTTTAAAATAAGTCAAGACAGTAAAAACATCAGGCTACTGGTGACAACTCCTAGGAAAAAACAATCTATCAGGAGACAAGCAAGGAAACCCTGTTACTTCAATACTTAGCAGTAAGACTGTGAAAACTACCAGCATCCAAAATATGAAGTAATCACGTATTTAGCTGCACTGAAAACTACTACGAGTTGATTAAAATTGATTAACACAAACATTCAAGAAAACCCTAACAAACATTTATTAAAGTAATACAGGAACATCAATTAAAGCAAAGATTTTCAGCTAGCCCACCCTTTTCTGATAGTAGTTTCTATCAGTAATCATATTACTTCCTTTGCAGTTGTGCACCTCAACTGCAACTTGCTGACGAACACCAGGTTAGATGTTCAACTTACCACTAAAACAAGCAGGAATTAGAATCAAGAACACCTCTGCTAATGGCCTTCCCTCATTATGCAGGAAATATATTGCATCGTATATAATATTATCATCCATAAATACATTTCCTCAAAAATATTTTGACACTATTCATATACTTTTGCCGTGTAAGGAACGTCACCAAAAATCTGCCATGTTTGCTGTAAAATCACATAATATATTTAGCCTGGAGACACATATGAGAGTAAAGGAACTTTCCACTACATGGAACACAGCAAATATGCTCGTTGGATCTGAACTGAATCTCTTATAGACTAATCAGTACTGCAGGTTGGTCACAGAAATGTTAGAGCAGCAGCTTTTGCCATGACGTGGAAAGTCTGACAAATCCAAAGATATTTTTGTAACAGTTAGGTTATTTCACAATATGTTAAGATAATTATGACATCTCTTGGGTACTTCACATGCTTACTGTAATAGATGCAATTTTCTTTCCCACAAGTAAGTTGCCTTTCCCCCCCCTCCCCCTTTTCCTGCTTATACGTTTCAAAGCTCACAGTCGTAAGTGCTAGTCAACCCGTCTGTTCCTGGGAGCCCCTCAGAAACATCACCCACCAGTTTGTTCATTCATTCACTTATTTGCTGCATGCAAAGAAATCTAAATGTTTTCTTTCCAATTACTTACTTTCCCTAAAATTATCAAGTCCATTATTTATGCAGCAGTAATAACATTTTCTCCCAGGAAAAAATCCAAGGTCTGGGATTCTTTTTTGCCTGCTTCTGATATCATGTTTGACATTTTCATACCTTAGGATGGGGCTTAGCTTTTGTCCCAGGTTACATCTTTAGACACAGAAAGATGTCAGCTTCATCTCACTTTTGGCTACAATCAGTTTTTTAGGAAGTTATAAAATATAAAAGGATTTTAATTGTGATTTAAAAAAACCCCCACACATCAGTAATTCAAAACTTCATCCTTATAATACACTACTTAAGAATTTTTGCAAGACAGAGAAACAAGAAAGCAAAGGCTGTCTAACAAATAGGCCTAATCATCATCATAATAAATAAAATGATGATTACTACAACAAAGCCGGTTTCAGAATTAATCTGGTAGAAAGATGAAAGGCATGTTATTTGCTTTTTTTATTCAAGACATACTATTCTTCGGGGGGGGTTAAGCTATCTCTCCAATTTATAGTAGTTAACTAGATTAACTTTTCTATTAATCCAAATGAGAAATCTTTTTTTCCTCCTTTATAAGTATTTTCAAGAATTATTAATTTTTTACTTTCTCCTCTAAAAGCATAAACTCATTCATTTTATGACCAGTAAGAAGATATAGAAGAGGAACACTGAAGATTTCTTTGCCTAGCAAATTAAAAGCCAGATCATACAAAAATAGAACCTCCTACACAAGCATACTTTAAATACATTTCTTAGAAGATAGCCAGTAAGCTATTAAAGAACAGTCATGATACATGTGAGAAGCTTCACTTCTCTGAAACAGTGAAAGCATTCTCTCTCTGCATGAACCACATTTGTTAGTAATATCAGAAAAAAAGTTTTCTTTCTCCATATTTAGGCACAGTATTTGACATTAATTTCCCAGATTGTTCCTCCCCTTTGATGTTAAAAAGATGGAATGCTTCATGATAAAGCTCCTAGTAATACCGGTAGAAATAATCTGTAACAGTTGTCTGTGACTGCGTAAACATAGAGAGTAGTATTAAACAACCATAAAAACTTAACTGTTGAGGCAGCTTGAAGTTTCCCTTCCAGAAGCAAAAATCAGCATTGGACAAAAGTCAGTTGGGAAACAGAATTTCAAAGCACTGCCTGAAACAGGACAGAAACAAAGGAGGACACTCCTCAGCAGTCAGCAGCACCAACTGCAGCAAAGACGTCTGTCAGTGGCAATACTGAAAGTGCCATTAACATACAGGCTACAGCAAAGACAGCTATTGTAAAATCAACATTACACCCTCCTTCAGTCAATCGGCAAAGGTAAAGATCCAGTCCTGCACTCAGGCAACACAACAACAATTGCATTTCAGAACATATCGTACAAATCCTTATGCTTTAGAAGACTGTAGTAAAGAAATGCATGTTACAGCAGCTGGAGCACCTTCTGTTTCTCATACTTCCTTTTCTGGTATTCCTCAGGGATCTCCAAAAAAACAGCAGACAGACCCTGATATTCAGGTTTTCTGCCATTTGGCTAAGCAGTTCACAAGACAAAACTATTCTTTGACCATACCTCAGAGCTCTATAACCAATTCCACTGTTTCAATTGCAAGATGAACACTAAATATGCTCCCAGAAGCACCTGCTCAGTTCTTTTTAGGCTATGACGGTACTCTACTTAAGTTTAACAAGACTTTGAAAGAAGCTTTGTGTAAGTTACAGTCTTTTTTCCCATTCTAACATGCCTACATCAGAAAACAAAAACTGACCCTAAATTAAAGCAGGGATCCAGAGGAGGTACCATTTCTCAACCACTTCTGAAGTCACTAATCTAAAATTAAGACTAACGAAAGCTGTTTCAACTGTGAGCCTTTACAGGGCCTAGTGTAGCAGATCAGACCGATCAAGAGATGCCTGCTCATTACGGACACAGAAAGGATTGCCTCCGAAAGGGATCTGGCATTCACAAAGCTGTGAATGCAAGCAAACTCCTGAATGAGCTGATACTGATGTGGAAAACTTGAGAAATGTCTTAATCAAACAAAAATAATGGCCACTTACCTTTACTGTTACTCTTTCAATTTCCCTACTAACAGCTAGCCTCATGTGAATGCTCTGAATAAAAGCTATTACTGTGAAGCACTCAGACACTACTGTGATCTGTTTTACAGATGCCATAGTAGAAAGTAATGGTTTAATATTCAATAATGGATATGGCCAATAGGCAGAAAAACGTTTGAGATTACACAATGCATAATAAAAATACTGAAAGAGTCTTAATTTATTAGGAAATACTTGGGTTATGCACATACTGTGCCATGATAACATATAATGCTGAATATAATGTAAATGAAAACTATATCCAAATGCATATATACAAAATGTGTCCTGAGGTACCACATCATGCAGATCCCCAAAATAAAAGTAACTGTCTCCTTTCCTGAAAGAAGTAGGACATATTTCCAATCGTTTGTACCAAACTCATAAGGCCAACTAGAGAAGCCATCCCTGTTTTTCTTAACTTTCATATACTAGGTATCATAACTTCTGCAGTTCTAACACTTTTTAAAATTCACGTTATACTGGCACAGAGTCTACAAAGCAAAAAGAAATAGCAGACTTTGCAGGGATGTATTTGTGGAAATTAACAGAAATAGACAAATATTTCAACTACATTACAGGTTAGACTATAATCAACAAAAAGATAAAATATCACACTAAAAAAAAAAAAAGAAATAATTTACTGCCACTGTCTTGAATCTCAAGCTCAATACCACCTCTTTAGTTAAATTTCAGTCACAAGGTTGTATAAATACTGATTCTGAAATTGTGTCCTTCCTATAGAGGCAGGCAATAACCAAGAAAAAGTTTGGTTTTCTCCTGTTTCAATATTAGTGCCTTTAGTACTTTGATATATTAGTATAATCTTAAAGAAGGTCTGACAAGCCAGTCCACTGTACTTAAGAGCTTCAACTTCTAAGTTTGGCTTTGCCATTTAGTGCTTCTGCCTCAAGCCACAGATGTAACTCATATTCCTCAAATGACAGTCTAGCTTTGGGTTAAAAAATAATCTTCATTTTAACTGAATGATGGTTTTGCTTGACTCATCAAAAATAATGTATTTACAGAAACACAAGTAGCTGTAGTTTTCTATTATAAATGCAAATTTTTCTTAAAAGATTTGTTAGACAATATTCCTGTCTCAAAAGCCAAATCAAAATCAAATGCTTTAAAAAATTTTACCCGCTGTAAAATAACTCAGCAAGGGACAGAGTAGCAAAGGAGTGCTCACAAAGAACCCTAGCACAAAAAGATACTCTATTTAGTGGCCAGCTCCAAAAAAAAGAAGTTTCCCTGAATAAATTGGAAATACCTGAGACTACCTTGTAAGTCTGGGCTTGTTCCTATATCACCACAACTTTATTAGCCTGTTTTAGCAAAAAGGATTTCTTAAGTTGGCTAGTTCTAGCCACTAGCAGAATCACTAGTAGTAGACTTCATGGAACATCAATTTGTCTGCTTACCCTTGGTCTTGTTTTCTGCAGAAGCTATTATTTCTGTTAATGTAGCGCAGAGAAGCCCCAATCAAAACTGAGGCCTTTGTTTGGTAGACTCTGTACAAACCGTAACAGGGAGCCCTAATGACTTCCAGAAAAAAAGGAGGCACCCTCAGCAAGTCTGCAGATGACACAGAACTGGGAGGAGTGGCTGATACGCCAGACAGTTGTGCTACCATCCAGAGGGACCGCAACAGGCTAGAGAGATGGCTGGCAGGAACCTCAGGCAGTTCAACAAGGAGAAGTGCAAGGTCCTGCACCAGAGGAGAAATTACCCCATGCAGCAGTACATGCTGGGGGCCGCCCAGCTGGAAGGTAGCTTTGCAGAAAAGGATGTGGGCATCCTGGTGGACATGAAGTTGAACACAAGCCAGAAATGTGCCCTTGCAGCAAAGAGGGCTAACAGTATGCTGTGCTGCATCAGAAAGAGTGTTACCATCAGGTCAAGGGAGGTGATTCTTCCCCTCTACTCGGCATTTGTAAGGCCACATCTGGAGTACTGGGTCCTGCCCTGGGCTCCCCAGTAAGAAAGAGAGACAGAAATACTGAAAGAAGTCCAGCAAAAGACTACAAAGATGATTAAGGGACTGGAGCATTTCACTTGTGAGACAGCTAGGTTTGTTTAGCCTGGAGAAGAGAAGGCTCAGAGGGGATCTCATCAATGTCTGAAAATACCCAAAGGAAGGATGCAAAGAGGACAGAGCCAGGCTCTTTTCAGTGGTGCCCAGTGACAGGACCAGAGGTGATGGACACAAACTGAAACACAGGAGGTTCCCTCTGAACATCCAGAAACGCTTTTTCCTCTAAGGGTGACCGAGCACTGGCACAGGTTGCCTTGAAAGGTGGTAGAGTCTCCCTCCCTGGAGATACCCAAAAGCTGTCTGGACATGGTCCTGAGCAACTGGTTCTAGGTGGCCCTGCTTGAGCAGGGTGGTTGGACCAGATGGCCTCCAGAGGTCCCTTCCAACCTCAACCCTTCTGCTATTCTACAATTCTGTGAACCTTTTTTATTTTACAGACTTGATTCAACATAAATATTAATTATGTAAGGAATCATATAACTCATTAATTCTAGGAATAGATGCATGATTACTGCCGTCACACTCTGACAGTAATCTAAGAACAAAACTGATACAATACCAATAATTTTATCCTTAATTTTACAAGGTACAAATACCTATTGGTATTTTAGGTGATCATATAAAGAACCTAGGTTACTGTGAGAAACAATTTCTGGAAGTCTCGAAATATACATATTCATTTATATTAAAAATTTGAGAGCAGGGGAAGAGTATAGAAGAATACCAGAGCAAAGTTAAGAGCATGTAGCAACTTTTAACTAGTGTATATGTATGGAAACTTAGTTATACCAAAAAGCCTCAGTTCACTTTGATTGTCATTTACTATTATAAACTTAACCCCATGCCTGAGCACTCTCAATTAAATTAATAGCTCAGTCTTTATCAGTATGTGTATCTCAATTTCCAAAAAAAAAATCTTACTTGCTTTAAATGCTAGATTTAACATAGCACATACTTAACTTCAAATGCAAAACAGAAGCATCCCTTTTGGAAGTGGCTGTACGGTGGCTATTTGTGTGTCTGATACCTAGAACAATATGCTAGTCAGGCAAGGACACAAAGATCCTGACTGGATCATACTCAAGATACAGTCATAGAGTTCCAGTAACACTTCCTTATAGACACAAAACCTAATGAGCTTTGCAGACACAGATAGCTGCTCTAGAAGTGAAAGGATGAGTGAAAGGTTAAACTTTCACAGCTTATAAAGTTTTATACTACAGTTGGAAAGGGTAAAAATTAACTTAGAAGTCTTACAGTGGTGTTGTACTAATTTAAGCTTAAATATATCTTTAAAAACAGTTAGAAACCTATGAAATTCCTCCCTGTGCAAGACTTCTGTAATGCAATAGCACCCTGAATACTTTGCCATACACTGCAGTCCATTGACTTTTGTCTTGCAGGTCTGCTGCAGGAGAGGAAGTTTGGAACTGTGAAGGGGCTCCTGCTCAGCACATAGTCAGTAACAGCTCAATAAGGGGCTGCCCCTGTCAAGGCAAGATTTAATCAGCAGTATTTGAAATGTAGTTCAGACTGCTGTGCTAGCAGAATTCATCCAAACATCTCACAGGGAGGAAGCAGACCATGACAAATATTTCTTTTTACTGGCACTATACATAGAGATGAACAGCTGCTACAGTGAAGTACAAACCTGCCTACTATTTTCAGCAGAAGCAGGAGGACAGTCATTCTTTGAGCTGTATGACCTCTCTGATGGCAGAAGTTGTTGAACTGACTCGCTCTGTGCTGCTGTTTGGCATAACTTTGGAGTCTGCAAAGCAGACTTTCCAATTCCGCGAAAGCTGGCCTTCTCTAGGCTGCAGGGCGTAACTGTTACAGATTCTATAAACCGACTATATGCCTCTCACAGCCCAGAACATTAATGGGAAACCGTTTGCCATAAAGTGTAATAAACAGTGAAAATGCAATAAGCATGAATTTAAGATAAATGCTTATGGAGAAGATGCTGCTGAAGCTGTTAAGACGACACGCAAAACCACCTCAGGGAGGCACACGTACAGTCTTCCCGGAGCTGTGGGTGCTGCGGCAGCCCTTCAGTGGCAGCACTCCCGCTCCCACAGCCTCTTGCTCCAGAGAGAGTGGGGATAGTGCTGACAGATGCAGATCACTCCTCGCTGTTTTAATTTATCTTATGTTTTCAGGCATGGATTCCCTCACAGCCTGCTTACGAGACTGGCCTGCTTAGTGTAGCTTATGTGGACAGCCCTTTCAGAAGACTGCTCTACAAACGATCGTGATGATTGCTCGTGTAACTCAGACAGCAAGCAAATTCAGCGAAGGAACTACTGATTTGAAAAAGCAAAGTGTTCTGGGAGGTACAGTGGCAATAAAATCCTCTACTTACTGAACCACAAGAAATTTTCAAGAAAGAGATAGTTGTATTAAAGGAACCACTAAAAGTTTCAAGTGATTCAGACGTGCTAATATACTGAAGTCTCCAAGTTTAAAAAGTGTGAAACTAGAACTAGAGGAGTCATCTTTCACCACAGGGCCTTAAAAATTATTTCACCCTACAGAACAGCTTACTTTGAACACCACAGACGTACGTGCGCACACACAACCGCCACTACGAGCAGGCATGTTAATAAAGTGCATGCATGTAGAGACCTTAATGAGACACACATCTGGCAATTGCCCAAGCACAAATAGCAAAAATGCATGCTTTCATCATAGCAATAGCTCTAAATGCTGGCCAGAAATTAAGAACACCTTGTAGCAAATACAAAGAGACGAAGTCAGTAGAGGACTAAAACCCCACGGAGTTACAAAACTTGCCATATTAAAAAGTATCACAAAATAAGGCACACAGTGGAAGAGAAGTATCTCAGATATTTATATCCAAACATGCTTGCCTAAATTTAAAGCCAGCTTTTTTAGTATTTTACTGACAAATACACATCTGACTAACAAACTTGCAAATGTAAATTGCATCACTGAGGCTACGATCTCACTATTCGTAATCTAGTAGACTGCAACCACTTCTTATGTCGGCAGACATAAATAGAGCAGCTCAGGTAACTAGCCCTTACTCATCACCTTTCCTTACTGAGGGTTTGTATGCTTCCCTTCAAAACACAAACTCCTGGGAGCAAAGATGATGGCAAAGATGGCGAAGATGGCGAAGATGGCGAAGATGGCAACACAGACCTGGTCAAGATCATCTTTTGAGTTATTTCTAATCAGTAGAGGTACACGTGAACTTGAGACTTGTTTGAATTCACTGAACGCTTTTCAAGAAAATACGCATGTCTTACACATTAGAATACATCCTGAGCTGCAAAATGTCAGTCTCTCACTGTGTTATTTGTAGTCTAGCAAATTTATGTCTATTCTTCCAAGCATAACTAAATCCTGCAGCTTAAAAATCTGCATGGCTGATGAGTTTTGAAGTACAGCTTTATAAGGACCACATTCACCTTCAACGTGAATAGGCCACTTAAAATGAAGGACTTCAGGGCAATATTATTATAGTCAGTGCTCTACCATCTTCAGATGTGCCCTTCCATAAAATGCCATAGGATTTCTTCAAACTTCCTATAACTGTACCTCTTCTTACATACATCTGAATGTTATTAACAATGCTCTCTACTGAAATACATCTAGACCGTGGGTTGTTTCCACAATTATTCCCTATTGAAACTAGGGGTGAGAAAGCCATGTTGCTATATCTCAAAGATCTTGCGCTGTTCTCTGAAAGCCACAGGCTGCATCTAGGGTGAGCAGGCCCAATGGTCTGTGGCCGCTACATGGCTGGAAAAAAGAAAAACATATTCTTGATTTTTACCTATTTATATCATTTTGGTAAGGCTTTGGTCTTCCATCTATAATCAGTTTCCTTGCAGCTCAACCTCGCACACCTTTCTGTATAAAACATACACATAAATTAGCAGACACAATCAAGTAACCTTGCATCATGCTAGCTGCCTTCTTCCCTCCAGAATGGAATTACATTAGCTCAACAACTTTTACAGCTTAAAGACTGAATAGAAGTCATGCTTCCTGAACCACTTGCTCATCACTAAGGAACAATTCAGTGTATCTTCTCCCACACTAAGTTTCCTCTGTTCCAACATCACTCATTTCTCATAAATCACATTACTCAAACTAAAGGTTGCTGGGAGGTTTCCTCTCCAGTCATTTGAAACTGAGGACTAAATTTCACTGTGTGGTTAGGTGAGCTTCACCCAGCCTGTATTTTCAGTGCTACTGTCATGCAGCTGGTGTCTATTAAACACACGCTGTGGGGTCATCGTTCACTGAAGGAAGCATCAGATCTTCTCCCACCCCCAAACTCCCCACAGCAAAAAAAAAAAAACGTGGAGGGGGGAGGCTGGGGGAAAGAGACAGGAAATCTCGGTTATCAATCGACGACATCCTGTTAACCTCACTCACACGAGTCTGTGTAATACATACTCAGTAAGTGTTAAACTGCAACCAGAGTGTGTGTGTGTATATATATATATATAAAAATCTTCTATTTGATGCCAGCTTCTACAACATTAAAACAGATAATATTTGAGGACAGTTATTTATACGTAGCTATGACTGCTCCCTGAAAGAACCAAAATAAAAGGGAGGACATGGACTTTCTCCCAAACTTGTGAGGAAAACAATTAATTTGTTTTCTCCTTTTTTCTTTCTTTCTTTCTCCTTTTATTCTTTCTTTTTTTTTTTTTTTCCTTGAACACACACCCCCCCCGGTCCCTGGGCAACTAGCTGCAGGTGGTACTGCCTGAGCAGAGATGATCTCCAGAGGTCCCTTCCAACCCTAACCATTCTGTGATTCTCAGTTATCCAAGACCTAAGATCAGCACATCCACTGGAAATGCAAATCTGACAAGACATAAAATTGAAGAATTGACTCTCCAACACTTTCTGAAAAAGCAGTTTTTGTTAGAGACTGAATTTCCATTAGAGAAAGGTGAATTTCCATTAGAGAAATTAATATCAACTCAAAAAGGAGTAAAAGATTAATAAGATTCCCATGAGATTCAATTAATGAGCTGTGTGAGTCAAAAAGTTTGAAACTAGTTTCTGTGTATCCCCAACTTTGCCCCAACGTACTATCTGTTCAGGGACCACAGTCCAGACGGGAGCATTCCTCCACTGAAAATGGAGACACTCAACATGAGATGCTGCAGCACTCCCTACACTCAGGCAGCCACAGCAACAACAGCTGACGCAGAACCATTTCTGTTCTTAGGGCAAGATCATTTTTGAGAACAGCAGTTCTTAATTCAGTACTTCTGAAGAGAAAATTCAGTGTGACCTTTGGAAATAAAAATTACACCATAAAAATAAAAGATAATCAAGGCCCGTTCAATTTAGTTTTAAAACCTACACTCCCTCTTCTTTGGCATTTGAATACTCAGATATAAGAGCTGCAGTACAAATATAGGTTTAATCATGAATGAGTCTTTAATGCCCACTGCTCAACTGGATGCCTTTTTCACATGCTGTCATGAAACATTGTATCTTACCTCCACTACATGTAATTAACACCAAAATGCTCTATTTCCAGTTACTGTAGCAGATACTAAGTTTATTCTGTTTTCAAGCAGTTGAAAAACAAATGCTTATGACTGATTACACCCACTTACTCTTGCTCTGTTGAAGAAATAAAAGCAGAAATATCTCATTTTTCATGGAAATTTAGTTATGTACATTGGTTCTACTATTATTCATTATATTCACGATTGTAGGCATAATGCCAGGCAACGTCTAAAGAGTTTTTAATCCAGCTTGGTGACCACCTACATGAAAAGCAAATCTATCCTAGTAACTCTCTGTCTAGTGTGCTAGTTCTACCAGGAAAGATTGTCCTGGTCTTACAGCAAATCCCCAGATCAGAATGCAGTTCAATTATGTCAAATACCTTCTTATGTATCCTCCCTTTTCTAATCAAAATATGAAAGCAGCAAAATCTTTAGCATGACACAGTAATACAGAAATTGAAGCAGGAGTCTGAAGATCTGTTGATACTGTTCCTGGCACTGCAATGAACAAGCTGCATAATCCTAAGAAAATTAGTTTCACACCTCTCTGTACCTCAGTTTCCACAATTTCTAGTTGAAGAAAACGCAAAAATGGTTTTAGATTTAAGAATCAAATACCGTATAAAAGCTAGGAATATGATAAAAATCCCACTTCTACTTATTTCACACAGAACACTAATGGGTGGGCCTTTGTGCAATACGTATCACCCACTGGGGGCTGAGGGTGGGAACCAAATGCTTCAGAATCCTTGTCTACAATGTACAATGGTATTATATATGATCATATATCAACTTTCACAAACACAACGCAACATTTAAAAATACTGTTTAAAAAACAAGTCCGCATACGCATTTACCTTTCATCAAGTTTTAGACAGGGACTTGACAACATGTATGTAACTTTGATATGTATAAACTAATGCCTTATATAAAACTTATGATTAAAATAATTATGCAAAGTTTAAACAGGAGAGGTTTCATTTTTTCTTTAAACTTAATACTAGAAAACTGTTTTGCCAAGCCAGATTTTAAAACTTGGAGCAACTGCATCTCCAACAGTGAGATAAGTAATACAAACCAAGAACTGTAGAACGCTGCTCTCTGTTATGAATATTTGTGTTAGCTGGGGGGGATTTCCCCGCACCCTCCAATTCAAAACAGTTCAGTGGGGGAAAGGCAAAAGCTCCGTTTCTCACATCCTTAATATGACCTCTCGGTCAGTATTACAGATAAGGCAGAACTTTGCTAATTAAAATACAGTGGGATAATACCACCTTTCAGAGGAGCAAAATTGCCTGTTGCCAAACTGTGACACATGTATTCTTCAGATCTGCTACCGGGGTTGTCTTTGCCCTGAAAATGAGGATATTTTATCCTGCAAACCAGAAGATGCGCTGACTTCCAAAAGCATGCCCTAATAAAACAGTCTTTCGACAGAATGGCGGCAGGAACAGTACAAGCAGCAGCTTGGACGGGCAGGATCTCACTGTTCAGAAGGTTTGTGGACAACCATTGTCCAGCATTCGCTTTAAAACTTGTGCTGTGGGACAGAGAAAATGAAACCAAAGCACTGCAATTATGCCACTTCATTTAAGTTAAAAAAGAACACATGACAAATTAGAACTTCACTGGTGGGTAAATTAGGTTTGAATAGACTTTCTGCTGTCTTCCAAATCTTATTTAGTTCTTCACTGTGAAGAACACTCCAACCCTTCAACTGGCTTTGACTTAACAGAAGTGGATAAACTTAGTTCATTCTCCGATTTACCCACAAATTCCAGATTAAATAGACACCATAAGCCAAGTGGAATCAAATTAAATTACACATGTTGAAACACTCCTTGGAGAGAGCTATTGACTGTGAAAGTTGATTTTTCAGTAACAAAACACTGAGGTCACATATAGCAAGGGGAAATTAAGACACGCCCAGTCACACAGACAGCATTTTGTGTGTTCTTCTTGTGAACTCTGTTAATAAATTTGATAAACTATTCTAAATGACTGAACCTCTATCCATAAAAAGAGATTCAGAGAGAAGGGAATCTGAGGAGTTACTTGCTTTTATACATACTAAATAACAGATCACCAGCTACTAAATGTATGACCTTGTAACAGAAAACAGAACAATGCTGTTCACTTCATGTTTACTGTTTTTGCCAAAAAGTCACAGGCCACAAAGTTACTAGATTCAAGCGTGGGTCACTCAGGACTTCCCGTATTTAACTCTTCTTCCACTCTTTCCCTGCAAGCTTTTTTACCCTGACCTTTTCTGGCCATACCTACCACCTTTAAAATTGTTACTCACAAGAGCAGCGCACAGCCAAATATAATATACCCCAACTCTGACTGCACCAAATTCAGTCCACTTACTTACAGAGGGGTAGAAGTAAACTAGTCTCTTTTTTTAGCACTTATCTCCATGATATTACTCTGTCCCACACTTTACAAATGGAATTTCAAATAAATTTGAGGCTTTCATATCTTATTAATACTTTGTTAGGACCAGAACAGTGAGAAAATACTTCTGCTATTTAATTTGGAAAGCGCAAATTTAGGCTGCGTCAAGTAGTTATCCTCCAGTGGTTCATCTGCAGATTTCTCCAAACAAATTATACTAGACAGGGCACATATTGAATTGAGAGGCAAAGCAGAACTCCCAGCACAAATCAAGCATCTAAGTTAAAAAGCTAAAGTGCGCTTGTTTAAATCTCTCTGAACATAAAAATCTAACTACCCTTTGTAACACTACTTTGAAGAGGTAAAGTACTATACAAATAAAACTGTCACTCAAATATTAGCGACATCAAAAAGAATAAAGTAAGCTTTCTGTGAAGGTCTGGTGAACACTTGCCAGACTAGCAAAATAGAAACGTATTCTAATTATTCAAAGATGAAAGAGTATCTATTTAAAAGCATGTGATTGTTTGAATAGTCCTTGATGGGACAGCATTAGTACTACCTATTTCTTTCCATTATAAGCTAAAGAGTATGTAAAATCTCAACTGCCGTGTAAAACTACGTTATAACACTGCAGTCACAGACCGCTGTATTTGCTAACTATATTATTTTTCCTCCCCAGGGGGCCATACATTCATCCTAAATTCACAGGAGAATCAAGCCTTGTGGAAGAAGAAACCCTGGGGACATTTTAGCAACACTGTGGTGGGGAGGGAAGGCTAATCATGAAAATGAGGCAGAACTATTACAATGGGAGCTCCAGGGCATGTAGGACTCATACAGAAATGAAAATAATAGTAAAATAAGAAATATGACTAATCCAAGGCTACTTGAACAACTTCTTTTAGTTGTCAGGATGGGTATGTATTTTACCAGCCAGCTAGTTACAAATAAGTAAGTTATAAATAAAAAGTATTTTTGTAATATTAAGCCCAGAAAATGTATGGTCTTCATGAAAAATGCCAGAAGGATACACAAAACCAGTACATTATCAAGTACAGTTTGTTAAGCAGAATCAAATCTGTACAGAATTTAAATAACTCTCAAACTCCCAGAATCTTTTCAAACACTCACAGACTTGCACATGGTTCCACCCCTGTTCCAATATTATTAGATGGTATCTTAAAGAATAAAGGCCTAGAAAAAGATTTGATTTTGTCTGAGGTTACTGCAAATTGCTTCCATCTTTGATGTGGAACATTCAGAGGAAACATAAATATGAGCATGGGCATCAGACACAGGAATTTAGTCAGACATCAGTGCAGTCCGATTTTAAAAAGATAGAAGCACTTACAAACATGGATAAATTAAGTAAACAATCACATTTTGCAGATGGAGAAAATTAGGACACAGACTACTTGAGTCTTCCAATGACATTTATGACCACCATCCTGAAGAGGTATTTTACTGCAGAACACAGTATTTGCCGACCATCTATGCATATTTATTGCACTCTATCTTAGAGTTTTACACAAGATTTAATGCCTAAGTGACCTGCACACTAGATTACAGCCATGCAGTTTTCCTGGGCTAACATTAAAAGGAACTCAGACTACAGTGATTCATCTAATCAGAAGGGCAGTTGGATTGTAAACCCAGCACATTAATGTGCTGTGAGCTCTTCTGGCTACCAGATTACATCCAAGTCATCACCTAGATCATTCTGTCCCCTGCAACCTCCACCCACCCCAAAAAAGGGCCAAAAGGTTACACTACTGTTTGCTTCAGGATTTAACCTCTCCAGCTCATGAAGGAGGCTACGCTTTTACAACATCCGGGCTCATTGTTCTTTGTAGTGAAGTTTCAGGTTCCAGAAGATTCTCTGAAGTTTAGGGGGTTTTTTTGGTTGGTTGGTGGGAGTGCATTAACAGAAACAGGGAATCTCACATTGCTGTCAATTCAATATTCCTTTGCAATGGGTATCAGTATTTATTGGTCTTTCCTAAGGCAGGCACAAAAACTAAATAAAAAGTCAGAAATTTGTGTATTCACTGCCACTGTGCAAATTAACTGATCTATTGCACATTTAGTTCCTCTCAAGAGGTTCAAGAAAGCCATGAGTAGGATTCACTCCATATAAAACAATAATTAGAACAATAATCTACCACTGCAGAACTGTGGGACCACCTATGTGATGTCCTAACACAACGAGTGGAGCTGCACGACAGAATTGTTTTTAGAGGAATGTCCTATTTACCCACCTTCCCCATCGGGGACATACAGGGGAGCTCCTTCCAGGGGAGTAGGTTCTCAACTTGGATTTCAAAATGTGGAAGAACCTTGATTTGCTTATCTTCAAATTGCAGGCTTGTCTAGTTGGCCCGCTGCTCCTCAAACACAGGCCTACTTACAAAACCCTTTGCCATTTAGAAGGAGGTTTTTAGACAGCATTCAACCAAACAGGGCTGAAACCATATTTGTTCAAAATAAAACTGCCGTTCAGCAATTATAATCACACATAAGTAAATCCTGGGCTTATAAAATGACAACATTTTGGTTATGGAGTGTAGTTTTTGAAACTATAGAAGCAAGTTATTGTTTAAGCACATAAACTAAATGTTAGAAGTCTGGCGATTTCAAAATCCAATCTGAACTCTGCTCCTACACAGCCACCCACATACTGTACAGAATCAGCATGTCCTGCCACACACACAGTTTGCTCTGCTGCATGTATTAAACAAGAAGGCTTCTGGATTAGAGGAAGGCTACTATCAAGAAAATGTTACAACTTGGGGGAATATCATTTAAATACAAGGAAATCTGCCACAGACTTACCCCATTTCTTTTGTATATAAAAAATAAGATTATTCTGACGTGTAAGGGAGACATCAATTAATTCTAGACTATTACGATGATAGAAAGAACCTCAATCAGCCGAAAGAAATTCAGTGAAACTGGAAGTTCCTCATACTGAAATGTAATTATTAGAAAAACATCATCACTTTTTAGACTAGGCAACAGTCCCAAGACCAAGCACAGGGCTACCCTATTTTACTAAAAACCTCATAAAATTCTTCAAAAATAGTGGCATCCACTATAGCCTCAGTTCACTGAATGAGAAGGTACTGTTTCAGAGTTAAAAAAAAGTAAGAAGAGTCTGTCATGACACCATGCCCCTCGAGATCTTCCATTCAATTTGCATACATTAATTTAATTCAGCTTATGTTCACCTAGCAAAAATTCACACTTGAAAACTACAATGGCTGAGACTGTGTATAAAGTTCCAACACAGAGACAACTTTCAGACGCAGGCTAAAACAAGCTCTTAAAATAGGGAATTATTCTGGAAATGCTGACACATCCTTAACACTGTGAGTGGGCGCCAATATAATACACACATTGTGTACACATATGTTGCTGTCTTCCTGGGAAGCTTAACTGAAAGCCCACATGGTTGATGTGGGACAGCAGGAATGCCTCTCTGAAAGCACTCATCCTGCTTATTTGTAATATCTCAAACGAAACCCGAGGCATATGGTAAAATTATGCCGTTTCACAAAACAGCACTTATGATGGTCAACGATCCTTTTGAATCGGAACTACCCTTGACACTTAAAAAAAAAAAAACCAACCCCACACCTTGTTGACAGAACTTCGAAACAATATTAAGCATTTAAATAAAAACAAACCTTAAGAGGTAGAAATTTTGAGGTCATCAGCACAGTTTAATAAATTGAGTTGCATCCAGTATAAAAAGACTTATTTTAGTTGTCCTTTTTTTTGCTAAAGCACACACCCACTGTAGCGGGTCAGACTCCCAGAAGAATAATGAAACAATAGATGGACCATCTGCTGCTACATAAAGCACATTGAAAATCCAGGAATAGAGTATACAGGAGTTGTACTAAAATCAGCATTATTTCACCATTTTCTTTCACACCAGACTCTTATCTTAGCTACGTTTTTATAAACAAAAACAAAGAAAAAGCTGCCACACAGGAAAGTTGTAGGAGCTTCCAGGCATAAATGTACAGGGTAAAGTACAAGATGGCACGTCCTTTTGAGAAATTTTTTCTTCTCTTGCTAACTCTAAGCCATACAAAAGGTTCCAGTGGCAAATATTCTGCCTCCTGCTTGCACAGCAAACAGCTGGCATTTATGGAACTGGTGTTCCACAAGGGTACAGAAGGATATGGCAGGTATCTTAAATACCACCTCATGGGTATTCACAACTTACACAATGTGTTCACAGCTGTCAGTTGATTTCACCGTAAGGCTTACTTGTCATTGTCCGCCCCCCCACCCCGCCAGCTTGTTTATGCACATCAAGAGTAAAGCAGTCAGAACTCCCTAATAGGCTTAAAACAAGCGTGAACAAATAAGTGCCCATGGAAAAGATTGCCTTGGGAAGACTTCCTGAGGAGTAGGGGATTACCTGAAAAAGAATTGCAAATAAACAGAGGAATAGTACATTTATACTTCCTTTTATCCTGACAGGTGTTCATAAATTTGGCCTCCACAGATATGGTTCTTTTGTTCCATTATATTGGAAGGATTTAGCCACTAGATACTTTTACTGTGTTATGACAGATACCAGGAGGTGGGTGTTGCCCTTTTGTTGCTTTGTTTGTGTTGAGTAAACATAAGCTAATTTATTTCTCTAGTATTTTAGCCATTCATATCTTCCCTAACTATCACCTTTCCAGTAACTGGGTGGGTTGGGCTTATAGGTTTCAAGAAAGTACTTAAGTCAAAACTCCTTTCCATCATCCACTCCAATAATAAACTTCATTCCCAGAAATGACAGATTTAGTAAAGGACTGATTTTTAAAACAAATATCCAACAATCGGTCTTATAAGTCCATTTAAAAATAAATTTTAATATTCTAACAAACCGTGTTTATCTTTTATGTTGCCCATTGGTAATGCTAAATTCATACAGCACAAACAAATGAAAATTCTTAAAAACTCTTAGCCCTTTCAGAAGAGCATTTTGTACAGACATTCCCTTTAAGCCACTAAAAAAACTGCTGCGTGGTGTTCAAACATGTCTCTTCCTGGCACTGGGCTTCATTAAAGATTATTTCAAAGTGACTGCCAGGGCTCATGATCCTCAGCCTCACAGAACAGCTTCCCTCCCCCATTTTTTTCTCCCTCCCAATGAAAGTGGAAAAGTGAGAGAAAACAAACTACTCTTTCTCAGTGGCACTTAGACAATTTCATAAGGCAAGGTTCCTTTTAGACAACCATTCCCGGCCTGTCAGACAGATATGCGTGTAGCTGATGAAACCACATATGCACAGACTGGAGGACAGCTGCGTACCAACTGGGTCACCAGTGATCCATACTACTGAACACCTCCCAGATGAGCACTGTCTTTTTACATTACTGTGCTCTGCAAGCGATTAGAGCCCCGTTCCTCATAGGGCATTAATTATGGGGATTAACAGTAAAAGGAAACACATGAACAGGATGTTACGTACTTTTTTTTTTTGCTTTGAATCTTTGTGTGTTTGCTACAGCCATGAATTATGGCGTAAAAAGGATATGCAGAGTTC
Organism: Phalacrocorax aristotelis; assembly: GCF_949628215.1. NCBI lineage: Eukaryota > Metazoa > Chordata > Aves > Suliformes > Phalacrocoracidae > Phalacrocorax > Phalacrocorax aristotelis. Next base: position 122,879,021 of record NC_134276.1, on the reverse strand, counting down.
TGAACAAAATAATACAGTCTTCCAGTCTGCTGGAAGAATGGAGTAAAGAAGTCCATTTAAAAAGAGTATAGGGGGAGGGGGAGGATTTCAGTCTGCTAGCAGACATATGACTTCCTCAGCTAGACAAAATAAATTGGCTATATATGCCACATTTTCTGTATTTTTCCAATTGCAGCACAGAACACATATCATTAAGTTGTAAAAACACTGAAGCGTTGGCCACTGGGAATGAGCTGTCAGTAAGATGCAGTTATGAAGTGGATTAAAAGTTCATCTGAAGTTATAACAGACACAAGCCTTTATCAGTGCTCCTGTCATCCACCATTACTCTGCTACTGTAGCCAAAAAGCATAGAACCCCAAATACTATTCTTTATTCTAGGAAATAGAAAGGACTTCTGAAAGTCCTGCGCTGTGAATTAAATGGCATGATACTTAATAGACATAAGTGACCTACAATGATCGAGGTAACCAGTAAAAAGTAACCTAGCTAGAAATAAAGCATAGGTGTCCAGACTCTCTCTTATTAAAAAATAAAAATACAGCCTGTTCATTATGACCGGCTCAGCATTATCAAGACGAGCTACCAACTGAATATGTACTTTTCATGTTTTGGTGTTTCAGAGCTGAAAGTTAGGACGATATTTCATTACAAAAACACTAGGGTTTTATTCTAATAATTTAAAAACAAATACTTGGAAATAATTAAAAAAAGATTAAAAGTCTAAATTATAACATAGACATCTCCTTTATTGTTAGTATATTAGGTGAGCAGATGTTCTTAACAGAGTTTATAATCACTTTTAATGACATACAATACTTGGAACACAGGCTCAAGGTTCACGACATCAACCTCCACTTCAGAATTTTCACAACAGGCTTCATTTGAACAACAACAAACAGAAATGTTTTCAGGCTCTATTTGTTGCATTACATCTTTCTTAAACATGCATGACATTTGTATTTACACAGCTCTACTCTGAGTGTACTGATGGAAGGCTTACATACCATATTTGCTGAAACTTGCAACTTTGAGTTTACAGAAATTGTTGATTTTTCTTCCGTCAAAACTAAGCATTCTCCAAAAATAAGAATGGTGTACAGGGAGTTTGATATTAAACCCTAAATAAAGTAATCCAGTAATATGATTATTTTATTTTGAAAAGTTACGTAATGACTAACCTTCTGTAGCCCCATAAACCTGTTTAAAATGTTGACATGCAAAAATCTGAAGGTGCTTCTCTTCATCTTTACGTACCCTCCCACTAGAGCGTAGTTAGAATTAAAGGTCTGCTCTTGGATACACATCCGTAATGACTGCTTTTAAAATAAATTAAATATTGTTCTCACAAATGTTCTTAGGTACAAGATGTTTTATTACTGACCCTGCATTTCATACTTCCCATGATGGACATTCATGACTCAGAATCAACTGAGATGAGTTCACAGAATATTCTGTTGGCTAAGGACCATTTTCCATTGGAACAGTTTGAAAACAGATGCTAGTAAATTTGTCTGTCTTGCATTAATGCCCTTTAACTTGTAACAAGAGAGGCAAATTTTTTCTCGTGCAGTCATTTTTAAACAATACAGTATTGCCCAAAATGTACTATTTTGGGAGTGCTAACTAACAAATGAACTTATCTCCTCGTAAAAAGGCAATAATATTTCTGATATAGAGCTAACGAAGGTGTTTGGTGTTTTTTTTTTCCCCAGGACAAAAAAAGAGGTTAGCAAAAGCCTTTAGGATATCACAAAGGCCTGGCACACAGAAAAAGAAACATATTAAGCTTATTAAAATGTTTCTTAGTGTAAGCAAAACTAGGATTTGTTACAGAAAAATCCTCTATGCAAGCTGGGGAGTGATCACAGATTTTCTAGTAATGTGTAGGTTTCAGTTCTTTGAACAAGTTAGTCAACGGATACCAGAAAAAGCAAACACTGGACCCCAGATATAACTAATCAAGCTCTGCAAGAGACATTATTTTACTCACTTGCACATAAGCCCATGGATACTCTTCTTTCTGCCACCAGTACCCAGTGGCTAATCCAATCCTGCAATACGCCAAGTACTTTCTGAGAGAATCTAGATATTCTCTACTCTCAGTCATATCAATATAAACAGATACTGTGCAATACATTGAGTTTGAGAAGGAGAAATAGCAATTAATCAGGAGCTGATAAGACTTCCATAGCTTATTACTCAGTATTTCTACTATCAGGAGACATTTACATTATGCAAGTTAGATGCAAACTGGACACTAATATTTAAAATTAGTTATGGTTGTGGATTTTATTTCTTTATATACATCTGTTCATTATCACAGACAGAACAAGGTAAGGCTCTAACTATTACCAGCGACAGCGTCACGTAAAAATTGTGGAGTACATAAAGTAATCTTCACATGCATTTTTGCTACAGAAGATCGGAAGCATTTTCCTATTTATTGTTGCTTCAAGTCTGAAAGCCATATAGTTTCACTATTTTATCTTAAGCGAAAGAGACGTTGCTTTGTGAACTCTCCCACAATACTATCAAATAGAGGGGAAAACAGTAATTAAATCTAATTACTGTTCCCAACATTTTTTTCCCCACTGTACATTCACAGAGCTTGCCAAAGATCAACTAATAACAGTAGAAGGCTAACTCATCAGGTGGGCTGTGCAGGTTCACAATGGAGTCCTGATATATACCATGTATTAGATGTTATGCTGAAATTACGTGTGTGCTGTCTGACCATTCCAGAATAAAAAAAAAAAAAAAGTCCTTTTATAAGAGATTCTTTTATAGAGACACCACAACAACCTTACCCACACAGACATCAAATTTAGTTCAATCAACATGTTACCATTGATTATAATCTTTCATTATGCATTCCAAAAATGCTTATTTCTTACATCTCTGCTACTTTCATGTTTCCCCTTCAGTTTACTGTGTATTATCACATTAGGAAGAAACACAGTTAAATCTACCTTTACATCGGACGTACCAGAAAAAGAGTGAGGTCATATTTATTATGACCAACTACTACTGAAATGAACAAACATAATTAATTAGTTGTTCACCAGCATTCTGATCTGCCAAGACCTTTGCAAGTATAAAGTCAATACATTCTTCAATATGTATTTCACTTGACACCATGTAAAGAATTGTAGCAGACTACAGTTAAGATCTTCCATTACAAAACAGGAGAACTCTACAATTCTGACATGAGAAATCAGAGCAAACTATGGTGAAAACACAATGTTTTATCACATGCTAGAGACAAATACAAAAATATTTCAGTAATAAATCCTTTAGCACTACCTTGGTTACACTCAAAACAGAAAAATTCAAAATGTATTATTCACCTACATTACAAATGAGATACTGATGACAGTCACCTGGCTGCTTGCTCAGGAAGTTTCATGCCTCATAAGATCACTTACTGACTTCTTTTTAATTTGTGTTACGTGTTAAGAATGTGCTGCTTTTCAGACACAATTTTCTGTTGGTCCTTTCTGTGTGCTATTTCTCCTGTTTGTTTGGATTTTTTTGGTTTTACAGTCGCATTCATTGCACAGTCTTTTATATAAATATCCCATTTTCTTTCAAATCAAGCAAACAATATTCCTGAGCTGGCTCTCAAAGAACATGCTGTTAAATCATTTGGAATTGTTTAATATAATATAAAGAAACAGGCCAACATGTTAATCTTACCAGTAGCAAACCTGTTTTGTGCAGACAACAGCAAATCTACTTTTGAACTAATACTTTGTTCCTCCAATAGCAATTAATAATATGAAAGCTTTGCCTCAGTCTAGAACATGCACAGTATTATTGTAAAATCTGTAAAGACAAAGTTAACTTGAGAACGTGAAGCCACTGATAAAACCCCATGTATAGAAGGTACTCTGAATGCAACTTATTAAATACTATACTAACTCTTTTGAGCCATTTTTAAGATTGCTAAAGTAAATTAACTTAATATTGAAGCAAATAACAGAACAGGAAAAAGAGAAGCTTATTTATGTCAAATGATTACAAAATATTTGAGAAATTAATGAAATTATCAAAGTACTCTCTCTTTCCTGCACTTTGCATTTCAATGAGTGGAACTGGTATTCCCATCCATTATCATCTCCATCAATATCTCATTCTGTGTCTTTTGTTCTGAATTCAGTCAAACTTCAACTGTGTTAATCAAAACATATAATTTTGCCCCTTTTCAGATCAAGGTTATTTCCTACTCTGTGTAGGTTAGTGAATCTTTCTTTACTATAGGTTTAGACACATAGTAAGCATGTCTTCTAGCCTGATTTTTGATCGAGCATTCTTTGGGTAAAAGCATTCTTCTGGCTTTGCTTTACTTTCATCAAAGACAGGCAAAAGAGCTTCTATTAACTAAACAAGTGTACTGCTTGGAAGCGATTATTCTCAACTTCCTTTTCGTTTCTTTATAGAATAAAAGCAGATTTTTATTCTTTCATGTTTCTAGTTTTTAATGAAAAACTGCCACAGAACATTAGGGAAAGGAAAACATTTATTTTTATAACCTGAAATTAAAATTAGATATGCTTATGTATTTAGACATACATTTCATAAAAATGGAAACTTTCTTCTACAAGCTTTCTGTGTGCTTCTTCTTACATGATAAGTAGTGTTCACGAGGCTAGTGTTGAAGGCACCATAAAACAAACACCTAATCGCTGAATATAGAATACTTCTGACACAGAGAAGCAAAGACCAAATTTTCTAAAAATCAACCGCGCGTTCAAAAGTGAATGATGCAAGACTCCTTCAGGTCCATTACAAGAGCCTTCCTTTCTACATGGTGAATTCAGGTGTTGGTGCTGTCTGTTCTTCAAGAAGATCCTAAAGTTGCTATCTTGATATGATCAGCTGGGCTTTATCATACCTAAGAACATAGCTCTATTTATAGTTGGCAACCGTGGCCTGCCTCCACAAGCACAGCTGCTGCCTGTAGAGAGCATGCAGACAAGTATGGTGACGGGATATGAGATACTGAGCTGTTACAATGCAGAAATGGGTACTAGTATCCTCTCTGCCAAACCAGAAAGAGTACTTCCAGACCTCTCTGACCAAGAGTGCTGTATTTTCAGAAAACCACCTATTCTTCCCACCTCATTTTGTCACCCTATACTGCCTTCCAAAGCTGAACCAGAACAATATAGAAAAACTACGTCAGCATAGACATAGCGTCAGTCTCATTGTATAATCCTAGTAGAACTGCCATTAGCTTTATAACAAAGGAAATTAATATACAACACACGGAAAGTCTTGAGGACTGATTCCCCATAACCTTGTGCTTCTTGAGAGCTTTCACACCTGCACAAAGTGGGTATAAATGTTATGGCATCTTCATTTGGCAACATTATCATATACACTTTTTACAGGTATAAATGATTACACAAAGCACAACAAGAAAGAGATCAGATAGTGTATATCCCCTCACAACCAGCTGAACCAGCTGCTCAGATATGACTGTCAAAACCACATTATTAAGAAAATGTTTGAATAGACTTTGCACTAACACAGAAAATGCTGCCTGATTTTATAACAGAGTAAAAAGTAAAAGACAGACTAAGTGCACACATTACCCCTCTTCTACCCAACTAGATAGGAACCAAGGAACTAAATCAATTATAAGAATTTTCAAGCCACTATTTTTTCATTTCGGATCTTGAGTGGTTTTAAAATCCTTGTCTTCCTCTGCAACCTGAATAAATAGTGGCCTTTGAGTTATTTTGGTACAAATACTTCCTTTCTTCTCATTTCCTCTCCCCCAAGTAATGAAGATGATCAAAAACATCTAAAAATTTAAATATTGCCTTACAACAACTGCAGTCACACAGCCTGTTTGCATTTATGTTGAGAACAAGCTGTCATAACACTGCCCTACCATTTGAAACCTCCACGTGTTCTCACCTGCCCTCCACAACAAGAGTCTCTTTGTCTGAAAGGTGTGTTTGTGTAACATTCCTTGTTTAATTTAGACTAGAACCTAAAATAGCATATGGCCTATGCTTCACTAAATTTGCGCTAAAGCTCGAGTACTCATGTGGTTCAGGTACACAAAAGGTTTCTTAAAGCTGTTTTGGTTCATATCTGGTTTTACATCACATATGAGGAACAGGGAGGGGAGAAGATGGTGGAAAGTCTCACCATAACATAAAAGCTTCAAAAAAAACCCAAAAAAGAACAACAACAACAAAACGCAAAACAAACCACCACAAAAAAACCTAAACAAAAAACCCCAAAAACAAGCAAAAAAAACCCACAACAAAAAAAAACTCAATGCATTTCTTTCTCCCATGCAACCCCATCCAATTAGTCACATACGCTCTTTTCCTCAGAAGAAGCCTCTATTTATTGTAGCTAAGTTCCATTCCCAATTACCATATTATAGGTTTTACATTGAAAGAGAAAGTGTCCTCTTTTCTCTAGGGACAGCACAAGAGTTCAAGCAATGAGTCAACACTCCAGAGGTCTTTCAAGCAGAGTAAAGCAGTTTCTTTTCCTAAAAGCCTAGTGAAGGAACCATCTAAAAATACATGTAAATAAATACAAGAGAGGAAAGGACAAATACTAGATTCTCTTGCCTCAACTTCAGCAAGACTAGAATAAAGCAGTGAATATATTTGATCTCTTAAACATGTTGACTTAGCTTAAGTATAGGGGTTTACAGGTCACATCAGACAGCAGATTAACGGTACATACAGCCCAACTGTTCAGCTCAAAATTTACTGAAGACCAAACACTACATAATATGCTTGGAGAATGGGACAAAAACACAGGATTCTAAGGAGCCAATAGCTTTCACCACAAGATCACAACTTGAAATCCAATCCGCTTTGGTGAAGGTTACTATCCAACTACCACGGAGTTACCGATGCAATGTTAACAAATAGCCAAAACTGGCTCTATGAGAAGAGCCATTAACATCCTTTTCTAAATCTGTATATTCTATTTGTCAAACAAGAAAACCGCCAGCCAAAACAATCTTAACTTGTCCAAATAAAATCGTCCTGAACTAACAACATACTCTTCCTGATCCTTTTCTTAATCAACAGAATCTCCTCTGTCTGGAGACACAAACAAGTTACAAGGCTAGCTAAGTTATAAACTTCTTAACTTCCTGTAAATAAAACAGCAGGTTTGTGGTACAAGATGAGGTAATTCAAAGAAGTAGGGTAAGCTACCTCTCACTTACCACAGGACAGAGGTACATAAACGGCTGTTACTGTGTTGCAGCTGACATAACAGAAGTCCCTCCCATGTAACTTCTTACCAAGTCTGTACTTTTAGAATAAGGAGGGAGTGGGGTAGAAATTTCAGCAGTAGAAAGGTCTCTACCGAGAATACTGCGTACTTCGATGTGCCTGTGGAGGGACTTGAGTCAAGAACCTTAACTGATCTCAGTCATCAACACAGACTGAAGGAAGACAAATGGAATACTTTACAAACTCACTAACCAACATGAACAGTAACAAAGTGGAACCTGATCTATCACATAAACCACAGGTATAAGACCTCCCTAGAAGGCTTATAGAATATAAGAATTCTGGACTAACAAAATAGGTAAGCGGGCTGTAAAATCTAGAAGCATACAATTTGAATCAAGACACCAAAGGACCAGATGTGCAAGAGAATTTAGCAAGACTTTCTGTACAGGAACAGCAGTGGTTTTTTGATCATCTTGAAGGACTTCCTTGACTCTGACTTTCCCTACATGTACACCTCTTTCTAATCAACCCCAAAACAACCTCTTCTCTTCTCCGCTTGCCATCTTCATCTGTACTGCCCAACACTTAAGAAATATCCATCTTTCATCTTATCTTCCTCTTCCACTTCTGCAATGTCACTTACAATCAAGTAGCCAACTAATTTTGGCCAAATCAAGCAGCATTTAAGATATTATTAAAAATAAGTATATACCTTGGTTTTACACTTTTCCTCTTCTCATATAAAGAGCATACAGCAGAAGGCATGCAATATTAAAACAGAAAACAAACAAGTTCCACCTCAAGATGTAGTCTTCCAAGGACATGATTAACAGATAAGCACAGGAAAGCTCACACTTGTCTCCATTACTAAGAAATGATTGTGTTAGCCATGAAGACCATGTCCAGCATCTTGAAAGAATCCAAATGTAATCTCCCCATTGCCATTTTATTTCTCCTCTATTCTTATTATTGTAACTTATGTGCTTGATTTCTACACCTGGCTAACATATTTACCTGAAAAAACTGCCAGCCTACAAAGTTTTTACTTTTTCTGGATACATAATTCTGGACTGCAGCAAGACAAAAGGAAGTTTGGACTTCACAGAAATTATGCCTTCCAGCTTTAGTCTACTTTCCAATAAACAACAAAGGGAGAAGAAAACCCATGCAAGAAAAAGAAAACCCCAGACCCTCAAAGACACAGAAGGCCTTTTAAGAAAAGTGGATGCACCTGAACCAATATTTTTAATAAGCCTGTGTTAATAACCTTTAAAAAGCAAAATCTGTGACAAAAAAAAAAAATCTTTAAAACACTTCATACATAGAAAAACTTCTGTGCAGCCTATATCTAGTACATTTTACTGAATTTATTGATCACCTCTTACTTCATTAAGCAAGAGGGCTATGAGAGGACATAATTTCATACTAGACACCATACCGAGGAGGTAGATGGAATTCATATACAATAAACAAACTTGTAAGCCATATCTTCTCTGCTTAGCAAGACTCATCCCATAGAGTACAGAATGACAGCACCATCTACTCTTAAATGGCTATCATATGTGTTTGACATGGAACACCATCACAATGTAAGCTTTTTGTTTAGCCATTTGTACGTAATCTGACTCACTCTATCTTGTTCCATCCACAGGATCTTTGAGAACTAAAATTCATGACAAATTCTTCACAATAGAGTAATTTTGGTGTTATCAGGCAAATAAAATCACATGTATATTGGCACTGGTTCCTAAATGTACCATCACCATAAAAGTTAAAAGATAATTCAATAACCCTAATAGGTTAAAAAGTATACCAATCAAATATGTACAAAGTATGCTTCCAAATGCAGCCAGTTTCTCTTTTTCCTTATGATCTTCTATTCAGAAACCACAGAGATACTAACAGAAAACAAAACATAAATGTAAGATTGAAAACCACAGAAACTGGCCAGGTGTCAACATAAGAGGCAGCTTTTGGCTTGCCTTCTTTAAAAAACTGTCTACGCTTCAATTGGACGGTCATTTTAGAAACATCTTCAAAAACACTTATTTAAATGATCACTCCTACATTTGCATTATGACATTAACAAATAACGTACTTAGGTTAATGCAGGCATATTTGGAAGCAAAGTTTAAAACATTAACAGCTTCTTTTACTAACTTACCAAGAATTAACACTATTAAGTATGTGGAAGCACTGCAGAGCAAACAGGTACCTAGTCACTGGGCTCAAACACGTACATATACCTTCATTCGACTTTAAACTAGGACATGCATACAGATAAAACATCACCAGTATATGAAAGAGGATGCACTGAAGTCACAAAGATGTAGACTTCAAGTTGTAACGGCACGACACAAACTGCTGGAACAATGCTTACACTTACTGGGGTTGTTTTTTGTTTCTGACTGCAGTCAGAATGCAGTTTGTATAGGAAACACAACTAACAACTTTAGCAAAGGAAAAACATTTCTATTATACTCCCTCAAGCTTCAAACTCCATCAGTCAGGCAAAATAATACTACTTGTCATCTTCTGAAATACAAATTCAGGGAGCCTGAAGTAGTAACTGTGATTCAGTGCACTTCATTACTATGTTTTGTTTTAAAATCCTTCTTTTCCCATCATCTCACAAGAATGGCCCAAATAAATGGCAGTAAATATGCTAACTGCGCCTTCTTCAAAAACTGCTTCACAAAAAGACATCCTTATATCACCACTGTTACCCTTATGCAGGAAATGAAGTGCGTAGTTGGAAAGCAGAAAGCAACTCTAGCAACTAGATACAGTTACTAAGGCACTGTTTGAATGACTGTACAGAGCATAGAGCAGTCTCTGAAAAATTGACACAGAAACTGGCTTTAATTTATCGCTAACTGTAAGCAGAACCATAAGTAAATCTGGATTTCATACAAGATAGGGAAGTCAAAATAAAACCTGTTTACATAATGCAACCATTTATGTCAAATTTCCCTTACCATAAAAAGTTCTTATTTCCTTTGCAACACAATGACTTCTGTACATACAACAAATGGGATATTAAAAAAAGAGCCCAGAGGCTCAGTGCTGAACGGTTCTTCCAGAGGTTCTGGTAACAATGCATCTGCAGCGAAAACATTCCTTTACTTACTTATGAATTCAAACACAAAAAGCATCCATCAAAATCTTTACTAATCAGAAAAATAGTTCAAACAGTGTATTTTGCTCCTTTTATGCAAATTGCTCCAAGTATATTCACAATTGGACAGTCTCTACATACTTAAAAAAAAAAAAAAATCCTTAGACCTTAAGCAAGCTTCAGACCCCCTATCAAGCACAGGAGACTACCACACTATACTGAAGAGCTATAAACATTGCTGAAGATCCGGAAGGAATATATGTATAAATCAAACATAACAGCAGTGACATTTACAAGAACATAGACATTTCACTGCTTCTACCAACACTTTCACCATCTGTAAAACTATACTGCAATCCTGCCTCTGAGCTCAGGTGCAGACAGAATGGCAAGGATTCAATCCTCCATTCACTTCCTCTCCATCTCCCATTCCCCACTCTCTCCTTTAAAAAGGGGAGACTCTGGAAAAAATATTGTATCTTTTATTCGAATAGATTCAAAGTTATACCACACATGGTATATACAACATTGCTGCACCCTTTCCCAAAACAAAACTGCAGATTTTGCAGAGAGGTTCTTGAAATATTTTTTTTTAAAATATGAGGTAATAAAATCAAATATTAATAACCTCTTCACTCACCACCAAGGGCACACATAAAGTGGACATTAATCCCAGTTATTAAAGCTGAACCATTGCAAATCAGGAATACATTAGGTTTCTGAAAAGGTTCCTCGGTACCAAACTAACTTTATCATCACGCTAACATCACACAATGTCTCAGAAAAGTTAATATTGCTTTGCTCCATTTCATCACTTGCGAAAGCTCTAAGTCAATATTCATCATGGCTCTGACAATTTTAAGAACTGGGGTAGGGAGGTCAAGCTCAATCCAAGTAACAGTCTCTCTCTCTCTCTCTCTCTCTGTGTGTGCCAGAGTAAAAACTACATATTGTAAGGCCCTGTGAACAAGTAATTACAATGAAATGAATGTTTTATGAAGGAAATGCACTTGGTTTTAAAGGTCACAAAGTGACAGATAAGAGCACACAGTGGAACAAATCCAGCAAATTACTGATTGACCTGCAAGGTCAATGAATCCAAACAATAAATATTTCTGCTCTTTAAATAATTAAAAATGTCAAAACACAATGGCTGCAGACAAACAGTGTTAAGAACGCAGACAGGCCGGACAATCTAATTCATATTTAAATATTTCGCTTACCTGTCCTGTGACTGCTCCTCATACATCCTTTCCTTTCCTTCTTTGAAGAGTCTTATAGCCCGTTTCGATTTTTTCATGAGACTGTCAATGTAGATTTTAAAATACTCATTCTCACTGAGTTGTGCAAGTTTCTGGTTGTCATCATATTTGCTCAATATAAGTCGCAAATGTTGGTAAGTGTCAGGTAAAATGTCAAGTATGTAAGGTGGGCTGTTTTTGAGTTGAAGCTTTGGGTTTTGGCACAATCTTACCTATAAGCAAAAACAAGAGAATGTAAAAGACAGGAAATATGTTGGGGCAAAAACTGATCTGACATCTTAAAATTAATAGGTGTAAGCATACTTCTCTAACCTCCAGGCACAAAGAATTAAATCCTACTTCATATATATTCCATGAAATCCCAACATAGTCTTTAATGTCAAAGGATGTAAAATTTAACTTAATCCCGTCACATCTATGAAAAGCAAACAAGCTTACCTACATAGTTTGGGGTTTTGCTTTTAAGGTAAGAATGTCTTTGCCTGCCTACTATGTGCTAAGGAGTATATTAGCCAAACACAGTGTGCAACTAATGCCAAGAGCAGTAGTTTCGTACAGATTTATTTGCTGCAGGTGAACTTCATTATGGATTTTTAAATGTCTACTAAGAACTGACCCTATAAATTACCTTGTCATCTGCAGGCTTTCTCTTTTCTCTATCCAGCAATATAACCTCTTAGAAGCTACAGGAATTTAAACTTTGAGAGGTCTACACATATCAAAATGGTCTGAATGTTGCCAGTGGTTCAAAAGCTATTAGCTACGACAGACAGAAATTAAGTCATTCACAAACAGGTATCATTAACCAGGAAACAAAACATTATAAACTCAATGTTTTCCAGTTCATGGTTGTAATAGAAGATAACATCTTAATGGCCTTTGAATCATCACATTCCTAAATGGCACAAAAATTAATTGAATAACATATGTTACTTAAAAGAATAAGCTTCAGATTAATTGAACACCTTTATTTGAATCTAGTCTCCACTGGAAATGCTTCTGGAAGATGGTGGTACTGGTTTTGTTTCCTGAACATATGCAACGGTAGTGTAATTAACTCCTGGCTACCTAAGTTCTCTGGTAGTTTGTTCTGTAATGTTCTGTACTAGAAAGCAAAAGGGATTGAAACTAACAGGTAGTTTTTGAGTGCTATTGCGTTGAGCTATCCATGCTTCGCTGAAACACTGCAGAGGGACACGTTCTAGACAGGTGTGTGCAGCTGTACATATGCAAATACTTACGAAAAATTAAGTTCATGTGGTATAAAAGTTTTATAGGTATCCTTTGGAGATTGCCACATTATATATTATCAACTAATATTACATACTAGTGGCTTTGACATTCTTTTAAGGTAACTAATGAGGCTGTAGAAACATCTTAATACTGCTGAAGCAAGCAGGCTCCTATATTTCTACTAACATATCAGAAGTACATTCTTGAGCATTTCTGGGGGATAAAATAAACGTGTATCCTATAACATTCACCTCTCTAAACTCAAAGCTGTATCGCTATTGCTGACCCCTCCTTTAATTTCTAGATCTACACTGTTAAGAAATTCACTGCCTTAAGACTGTTGCCACCAACAGACATTCATGCACCACAAACAGCAAAGCAATCACATAATTGTTTCTTCCCTCTGAAACATACACACAAAAACACACCAGGCAATTAGATTTAGGTAACTGGGGTCACAGTGGAGACAAGAGTAGATGAAAGTCAAGCACTGACAAGTTTTAAAAAAAGAAGTCTAGCACCATTAGAACAGTGCAAACTCATAGCTACTATAGAAACATGACATTTGCAATAGCTCCCCTCATTTCACTGATCAATTTCTTAGTATTATCCATTTATTAGGATTATTTAGTAATTTCTGTTATTATTTAGTACTCACTATTTAGCAATTGCTTTAGTAATTTCTATTATTCTTTCACCTACTAGACCAAGTAATGGATCAGGAAACCTTCTGATGTGTTGTAGAACAGACAGTCCTTCCCACAGAGAAATTTACAACCTCAGCAGGAAACAAAAATACAGCAGATAGATGCAGGCAAATATGAATAAATGAGCACAACACTGTTCAACATACTAAAGAGTGGTTCAGGGCAGTTAAGTATTTCTAGATATAAAGAGCAAAGGGAAGTTTCAAGGCAAGCTCTACAATGATTTAGTCGTACATAAAGGAATTCCTCCTAAGTTGAGGAAGAAGCTGGAAACAAACAAACAAAAAAAAATGTAAAGCATAAAGATGTTTGGTCATCTCTTCATCAGGTGATGAAGTCTGGAACTACAATCCATAACTGCAAAAGCGAGACAGCAAGAGACTCTGAAACTGAAAATAACTTGTTTATATTTCATATGATAAAGAGAAGGTTATCAGGATACAGAAAAAGAAAAACATGGTCCAAGTCATGGGTTAGGAGATGCCTGCAGCAGCAACCTCAAAGAATAAAGGCTGGATATGATGGCATTCTTTCAAGCGCAGAAAAGCAAAGCTGAACTTACCGATATACAACAATAAAAACTGAATGAGAGTTTTAGATTGATGCAGAACGTTATATTTGTCTGTGAATCACATCTCAATCTGAAAGATTCACACACAGCTTGTAAAAGAGCAGTTCAAGTAAAGGAGTTGCCTGAGTGAAGGCAGGATGATGGTATCACACCAGAAGATCAAGAAAGGAACTAACAAGAGAGGCTTATGAAGTAGATTAAACACTTTCTTTTAGTTGCGCTGAAGTTAAGCTGACAGCTTGAATTCTTTAAGGAGATTTCAGAAACATAAGCAAAGAATTTTACATGTGTATACAGATCTGAAGATCATCCATGCAGAGGCATACATGAATTTCTTTTTGTAGAAGAGTTAGCAGAACCAGAACCTCAAAGAGAGAAGTGAGAACTTTTACGGAAAATGTAGACATTTTTCTTGTGAACTTTTGTCCTCTGCAATTTCTGATTTAGCGAAAACTTGAAACAAGATTGACGTTCTCCTAAAGCCAACTACAGATGACACAAATCAACATCACTGATTAGGCACTACAACTATCTGGAGCAACATGCATAAGGGTAAAAAAAAAAAAAGAAAAAAACCCAACAGCTGAAAGGAGGAAAATATTTATTCAAGGGGAAAAAACAACTCAGCAATGAGCGCCAACCACAAGCAGAGAAGACTCTAATAATTTTGAACTGCTCATTTATCCTAACCTAAGTTTAGCGACCAAAGAATTCATTCTCTCTCTGAGGTGTACCTCTTCGATCAGATGTGCCAACATGCAGAACAGAAGTGGTTTCATATATATTAGGAACAACATTAAAAATATAAAGACACCAGGAAAAAGCAAATTGCTTATGCTGGTTGGTGTATTTTCAACAGTCGGTCCATTCAACTATACAAAAAGTACATCCAGTTATAAAGAAGAATTAGTTTCTCTTTCTGATGTTCTACAAAGCCTTCTTCAGTCCAGTATCATTACATACAGCCATACACACATCAAAACAGGATCCTGTGGTCATCATGGTTTACAAGGCTTCACCCTCTGCTGCATTTATAAGGATAAATACAGCACATTACTAGAACCTCCAACTCCAGAACAAGCCTTTAAGTCATGCAAAAAATTATTCTACAGTACAACTCAATTAGTCTTATGCATTCTCATTGAAAAAATGCTAACATTTAGTTCAAGTCAGTGATCCAGTGAAATAGTACAAGGCTTTCTTCACTTTATAGAGTACACAACGTTTCAGTCCAAAGGAAGTAAGTTCGTAAAGACGGCTAGTAAACCATATGGTTTCCAGAGTCAGGATGTCCTGACACATACCACAGCAGTTCACAATTAAAAGAAAGACATCTGCTGACGCAAAAGATTTACCAATGCACCAGAAGTGGCGCACATACCTTTCTTCAAAAGAAAACAGAACTCAAAACAAAAGAAAAAAAACCCAGCCAAAAATAAAGACCTCCATATTGCGCTTTACAAAGCAGCCCTCACCAACACTTTAGGAGCGGACATGAATCATATCACTGTGAGATTTGTGTATTGTTATGACTGGAAGTAAGCATGTATATATTTAGTAAGCATTCAGTGTAAAAAATGAAAAGGAGTCAGTCAGCAAGTTAGTCAGAAATGTCTGTCACTGAGATAAACTGAGACAAAGCTACGCTCCTTTCACTACCTCACTCCGGGTAAATGCAGGTACTTACTCCAAAATCACAGAAACAATAGAGTGCAATTCTGATTGTGAAGAACTAAGGTATCACCCGCACCTACCAGAAACAGGTTTTGAAACAGTTAATTCAGGAACTTCCAAGGCAAGCTTACTCTAGTGCCAATGGAGGAAAAACCCAACCTCCTCTTCCTCCCCAGCCAAGACAAATGCCACTACTCAGAACATTTTTGAAAACATTTTACTTAAATTATAAGGCATTATGTCATAGCATCTCAGAGATGAGAGTAATGCATTCCTGTCGTATTTAGACAACGAATTTCATATTGAAAACTGTACGTCTATTCACTTTTTAAAGCAAACAATGAAGTTGAAAGCCCTGGCCTCATTCGACAAAAGAACTTCTGTTCATGCAAAGTATAGCAGCCCTAACACAATCTGTTTAAACACCTAATGCTAGTCAAAGACAATACAAGGAAAGTAACACAGCTAAAACAGAGTAAGTATCTAATGAGTAGGACATCCGCTAAACACCGCTTTGAGCTGCAGCGAACGGACTATAACAATCAGAGCACCAGTGCTTGCACACTTCCAAAACCACACTTGTGAACCTTCTACTGAACTAGTACCTTCCACCATGCAGTATAAAAAAGGCCAAACACTTTGACACAGCATAAAGTTAGCTCTGCAGTAAGATACCATAACAATTCTCCAGAAAAACCACAACACACAATGCTACCAACAATGAATTCTGAGGAACTTAATCAGAGAGGGGCTAATCAAGAAAACGGATGAAATCTTAACATTATGCCCCTTCATCATACAGCCCCCTGCCAGAAATTACATTAAATGCAATGCATTTTATTTTCCACAGAAAGATGGAAAGAGATGGACTTTCTTTCTGAAAGAAGCCTTCTCATTAAAACATAAATAGAGGTGATCGATCACTGATCTTTTTCAGCTGAGAATACAGTAAGTGCTTGTTCAACAGCTACCACACTGCAACTGTGTCATATGTTTCCATACTGGAGGAATAAGCAATAACAATGCTGATGTTCTGATGCAAAACGACAGCTGACTTCAGAGACTCATTTATAGTTTCTTCTAATTAGAAAATGAGAAGCTTCCATTTCTCTGCTTAAATGTTTATTCTTTTTCCACAAACAGCGTGTGCAGGACATATCAACTTTGACCAGGTACTACACTGAAGAACACCACGGTTATGATTGATGATTGTCTTTTCTAGATCCTTTGTGGAACCATGACCTTTAATTCACTTGGAAGGTTGCACATTAATGTAACAAGTACATAAAATGTTGCAAAGAATAACCCACAAGCACACAGTTTCAACTGCTGTGCTCTGTATATTTACTTAGATGCTGTTGAAAACTTGGATGCTGACAAATATGTATTTGAAGAAAACCACATTACTAAGTTACAGAGGTAATACAGCTTTTACTCACTAAGTCAATGGTATGAGCTTTGGAGACACGCTCTAATTTGCTCTTAGCTAATTATTAAATAGCAAATCAAACTACCATCCCCATTTATATAGTTGAAGTCAAACAACTGGGTGGGCCATGACAGACCGCCCAAACAGTTTAGACAATATTGTTAATCTTCACAGGAGAAAATATAACTGTTTTCAGGCCCAAGGCATAAGAGTACTAAAAAGTGACTGAAAGTTGCTGAAATATTCCTGGTTTAAAAAAATCCTGTTCAAAATAAGTCACAATTTTATTGGCTTGAAACCCACAACAGTAAGGTGTGCACAAGAGTACTGCCAACTCTTAATAACCTGAGCAGTATATTAACTTAACTACTCCCATGTTTACATAATAGGCA
Source organism: Phalacrocorax aristotelis (assembly GCF_949628215.1). Classification (NCBI taxonomy): domain Eukaryota; kingdom Metazoa; phylum Chordata; class Aves; order Suliformes; family Phalacrocoracidae; genus Phalacrocorax; species Phalacrocorax aristotelis. Next base: position 122,861,409 of record NC_134276.1, on the reverse strand, counting down.
TTCTCTCCCAAAGTTGTTCTCAAGATAACCATTATCCTCTAGTAATAATACATGGATAGTTTCTAGATTTTAAAATCATTAGGTTTAGAATTTCAGAAAAATAAATCCTATGCAATTTATGCATAGTTTAAAGGAAGACAGAGTTATTTGGTAACAATACTTTTTTTATTTACATGATATGAACTTTCTGAAAGTTCAGAGATATATGGTCAACTTGATTATACAATGCTATAACTAGCACTGGAAAGCAAGGCTAGCCTTCCAAACCATAAAAGGAATATCGTCCTTTGCACTGCAAAGAAGTTAAACAAAATACTTTTGGTTCTTAATGGTAAAGCTACTGCCTACCCATGAGAAAAGCAGCAGGGAAACTCAACACTGATGCTGAAAGCTGATGCCCCTTTGGTAAAGCAGTTAGCATTGTAAATTCATATGAAGAAAGACGTAAGAGTAAACCTCAAAAAGTACAGATCCCAGTGGATGAAGTATAAAAAAGAAGACGCAGATGTAAGATATACAGACAGATAACAATTCACTTTCACTGATTACTTACAATATATTTTTTTTTAATTCCCTGCAGGTATGTTGCTCACAGGTAACTTTTACAAACAGGGGGTCTAACCAGGAGCACTCTCCCAACATTCTGTCCTGCTAAAGAACTCTTTCAAAACCCTTGATTTTTTCAAACCAGTAACAGAAGTTTAAAGAGAAAACACTTAAGCAGAACTGCAACCTTCTGCCTATTCTAAAGTTGAAGCATCAGCCCATGAAAAAGAAACATTACCATGAACTCTAAACAATTCCAAAGCATGACATACAACCAATTTTACACAGAGAAGTTTGCATGGTATCTAAGTAGCCAGAACTTTTACATACACCATAAAACTACTCTCTCAGTATAGTTCTTATAGAGTTGCAATATCTGTAGTATTGGTTAATCCCTTATTGTTGAAAACAAATAATTAATACAAAAATTCATCTGCCAAAGGAGGGAGTTACAGAAAGAAATGAATGAAAGGTACAGAATGGTAATTTTAAGAAAGAAAGAAAGAAAGAGAGAAATACAAACCGGAAATTATTGAGCTCTGCCCCTTGTTTTAAAAACTGCTCTTTTTTTATCCTTTGGTCAAGATAATAGCTTTGCTTTGTTTCCATTCTCCCTTTCCCTAACATCTTTAGGATGGGAGAAAACTTTAGCTACCTCACTGCAGCAAAAAGATGGTTATCACAGCTATTATAGTTAAAGAATAAACAAGGATAATGACTATTATTACAACAAGCAAAATAGGCCTCAAAGCCACAATATTACCACGGGTGGAACCCCACTGACTTTGCAGAGCCTACTGCCTTCACTAGGTATTAATTTGATCAGTGAACCACCACAGAGATCAGTCATAGGACACACTCCAGAAATGGGATTTGAAACAACAGTTGATCGAGCAGGTTTCTATTTCTGATTCTAATCCTTGATTTTGATCTAGGCAGAGGAGAAAATGACCTTCGTGTACCTACTGCCACATAAGGCTAAGAGACTTAAATTTTTTTGCCAACATATCAAATTTGCTGAACCGCATCCTTTCACTATAAGTACCAAAAGCTAAAAACTCAGGCAGCAAGCTACAGCATTCTCACACTATGACATCATCCTGTCTGGTATACTTTAATATAATTTGGAAATAAAATTTGATTAACTGAAAGCAGCTTAAAGAGGATACATTAAAGATCCAAATTGAGGACACTTATCCAGTAAAATGAAAAAGAAAGCACAGCGCAACGTCCAGCCTTTCCAGTGACTTCTACAGAACAGGCCTTACTGGCTGTTCTGATGCTTTGTTGTAACAGGGACAAATACAGTGATCCGATGTTAGCTGACTAAAAGCAACCCACAAGTCCAAGCACCGGGGTTTATGTTTTCTGGTAACCATGAATACACAAACCAATCTGGGGACAACCTTACCGTATAGATTTGTAAATGGCCTGACACAGGGGGAAATTAAGGCATGCATTCCGCACGTGGTTTCAGTGAGGACGAACCAGGTTCCTGGATTCCAAGACAAGAACTTCCTTCCACTGAAGCAGAGTGCCTGCTTCCAAGTGTTTATACTTGTAGTTCTTATTACAAGATGATCACAGTTTAGAGCATCCTGATCATGAGCAGGGAAATGCCAACAAAGTCTTTGCAATGATAACCGTTTCTATCAAAGCTTATGGTCATCATCAGAAGCTGTGGTGGAAATACAGACACTATCCTTGGAGCATCAAAAAGGAGAGCATACACAGACTCAATCAAATACCATGAAATTACCACTTGTCAAGGCATATAATATGAAATAATCTCCACCATGTCAGTATAACTACTTATGAACTTTAAGAAATGTTAAACATCTGCATTTTACATGAGCCACAGAGAAAGAAAACAGTTACACTAACTCATGAAGAATCACTGAGTTAATATCTGGTAACTCTCTTGCCATACAGGCCCAAGGCTAGCAGCTAGTAATGCTCACTCCCCAGCAGTTTCAAGAGGAAACTCTCAAGTATCATCACCTCATATGCAAAGCAGAGTGCCTGCATCTCCCAAAGGGTTATCCGTATTATAATTAAACCGTTCCTACCACTGGCAAGGATCTCTCTTAGTTATTCTATCATCATACAAGCTGTCGGTCTGTATAATGCTAAACAAAATGTATCAGGCTGGGGCAGAGAACCTTAAGATCTAAAAAACTATGGTCTATCCCCCCCACTTCCTGAAAAATTAGTTTCAGTACAGTGTATTTCTAGTTTCAGAATGAAGAGTAGATGTACTTAGACGTCATTAAAAATGCAGATCACGCACTTAAAAAGTTAGGCGTGCCATACTAATCTGTTTACTAAACTGACAAGAGTGACATCCCCCAGTCCCCATGCACATTCCTAAAAGCACAAACGTATCTATGTTGCCATCATGAGCACGTCTCACAAGACAATCAGCTTAACTGAAGTTTCATACTTCAGAGGTCTTGTTTGCAGACTAACAACGTGATCCAACACGAATCGCACAGAATATGTGATTACAAGTCTAAGTCAAGCAGCTTTTCGTTAGGGCAGCTCTTCAAGTTTGAGTCATTTTAAAGGATCTGAAAATAACAATAGCCTAAGGCAAACACACACATTTGTTTTCCCTCCGCAAACCGAGATTAAAATAAAAAAAAAAAAAACATAGCCAGAGGCCATAGGGAAAAAAAAAAAAGACGACAAATGGTGCTTAAATAACCTAAAACATAAGTCCGCTTACTTCCCCAGGCAGGCGCAGCCTAGCAGCAGGAAGACGCCGTTTCCCCAGTGTGTACCTATTTAAATAGCCCCATTCTTCGCCGTGGGTACAGACACTCACCACTTTGTCCATAAGCTTCCAGGTCTTCTCCACAGTCCTCCGGTCGGCAGCTGCCTGCTTGGGGGGCCCCACCGCATCCTGAATGGCATCGATGAAGCCCAGGATCCGTCCCTTGCGCGGGTTCCGGCCGTTGAGGGAATTGGCCATCTGGGAGCCAAGCTGGCCGCAACGACAGAGAAACAGAGACTCACAAGGTGCTCCCAAAACATCTTGTCATAAAACTCGCCGCAGCCAGTGAGGTAACACTTCCTTCATCACAGGCAGGAAAGGGCAAGACCGGGGCATGTTTAGGAACAAGTTTTAACTTTTCACGACACACAGCGTAAACCCACCTGGCCCCGGCTTAGACCGGCAGAAGCCATCCCGGATTGATTGTCAACACCAACAACAAGCGGGAGGGGGGAACCCGGCCCCGGCCGCGGCCGCCCGAGGGCCCGGCCCGGCCCACCCCGCGCCCGGCGCCGCGCCGCTCCCCGGCCCCCGCCGGCCCCGCCGCCCGGCCCGGCCCGGCCCCGCCGCACCGGGCACATGCCCCTCACCAGACAACAAAAGCGGAAGACGCGGAGCGGCCGCGGCGGGGGAAGGAGGAGGAGGAGGGGGGAGCAGAAAGGCAGCAGGCAGGCAGGGATCCTCAAGGCACGGGAGCGCCCGGGCAGCGGGGGCAGGCGGGCAGGGAGCCGGCTGCCGCCGGCGCACCCATACGTACGGATCGGCACCGCACGGCGTCGTGCCAGGAGCCAGAGGAGCCGCCGAGGACAGCCAGGAGCAGGCGGGGAAGGGGCGGGGGGAGGAAGGCTCCGCAGCCCCCCGCGGCGGCCGCTTCCCCCCGTCCTCAGCCCGGAGCGGCGGCGGAGCGTCTTGTCAGATGAGGCTCGGCTCTCCTCCCTCCGGCGGCAGCTTCACCGCCCCGGGAGGCAGGCGGAGCGCATCCCGCACCCCGTCCCGCCGCCGCGCCGGGGCGGGAGGGGGGTGGGGGGTGGTAAGCGTTGCCGATCACCACGCGCGAACGCGGCGCCGGCTCCACGCACACACCGGCCGCCCCGTGGGACTCTGCCCTGTGGCGCTGCTGCTCCTGCTGCTGGTGGTGACGGGCGGCCGCTGCCCCGCGGGGAAACACGGGCAGCTACTGCCCCGCCGCCCGCATCGCCCTGCCCGCACCACAGCCCAGCCCGCCCGCCGCTGGGTGGGTGGGTACGTGCGCGCGTGTGTGGAGAGAGAGCCCTACACATGCAAGAGAGAAATATAGACATAGATCTATATATATATGCACACACGCACAGGTCTGTATGTGGTACCGCTCGCAGCCCCCAGCACGCTCTGGTCTCCCCTCACTCCTAGAAAGTGAGGCTGGCTCCCCAGCGGCCCCGCCGCCGCCGCCCCCGTCCCCTCCCCCTCCCCGCGGCCGCTCCCCTCCTCGGAACATGCCCACCCCCCGGGACAACACTCGGCACCGCGCATGCGCGCCGCGGGGAGGGGGCGCGGTAACGCCGGGGAACCGAGCCCTCTTCTCGCAGGCGGGAGCCACCGGCTCGGAACAGCCAATCCGAAGAGGAAACTGTGTTTGCTTGACGTGCCCACCAGCAAATGAGCGTGGAGTTCGAGAACAGGGCGGGGTGGAGGCTGAGAGAAGGCTTCAGAGCTGGGGAGGGGGCGGGGGCTGGCAGGCGGAGAGCTGACCAGTGGTTGGCCTCGGAGTGAGGGAGGTGGAGCTTCCGGTCCCGCCTCGTCCCGCCTACCCTCCTGCGTGGGGGTTGAGGGGGAACTCTGAGGCCTTCTTGGGGCTCAAGGGGGGCGTCTCCCAGGGGACGCAGAAATCTGATATGGCTGTAGGGGTTTTGGGGGCTAAAGACGTCGTCAGGGCCTGTGGCAGTATGTCCCTCCTTCCTCTAGTGAAGTTGCGGTGCCACTGCTTGCTGGAGCGCTTGGCGTGCCTTAAAAATCAATAGTTGTTATTGCCGCCTTTTTGAGTGTGCCGCCTTTGCTTCCCCTAGTGCTTTTGAGAGTTTGTTGGGTTTTTTGAGGGGGCCGCAAAGAACAGGAGCTTAATTTCCTTTTGTACGGCTGGTTCCTTTGGGTTTTTTGGGGTGTGGTTGGTTTTTTTTTTTTTTTTTGGGGGGGGAGGTTTGTTGTTAAGCAAGCGCTGAGATTTCCCGTGTTGGAAATGGGCCAGAGAGCCACGTGAAGCCGTGAGGGCTGCGAGGCTTGCACAGCCACTCTGAAAGGTGGTGAGGGGGATATGTTAACACTTTCTAGTTAAAAATACCAGTTTATGTATGTTTATTTTTGTATGAGCACTTCCTGTGGGGTTATGGTAGATAAAACCCAGCTGATCAGTGTGTTATGCTTTTATTTTATGGGCAAGTTTTCCTCTTCAATTTGTATATTACCTGTGAATGCTGGAGCGGAAGGAGGTAGGCTTACCTGTGTAGGGTACAAGACATTTGACTTCAGATTCTTTTGAAGACGTTCCAGGAAGTAATTATACTTAGCAAGTGTTAATCTTCTAATTAATTATCATATAAGGAATCAAAATGACAACACTTATAATTTTGAGGCTGTTTTGTGAAGACAGTTGTACCAGAGGAGTGTTTTTAAGTTTTGGTTTTCTGAATATCAGCAAGTGTGTTCTCTGTAGTGGTTTCCTTTGTAAAAGTTTTTAAAAAATGGTTTGCCTTCTTTCTTGATTCTGCCCTCCCCCCCCATTTTTCTGATTTTGTCATTTATATGTATTTTTAGTGCAGGTATCTTCCCCCTTGATTTAAAATGTGTCAAGTTACTCCTTTGGGCACACAAACAACAATAAAATCATATCAATAATGTCTTCTTCAAAGGTCATTGTTCCTCTATAGCTTTAAAATATGAATTGGCAGGTACTTGCCTTAAGTGGGTTGGAAGCTTCTCATTTCACTGTAGGCTCCGTAAATTATTCTCTTCCCTGTGTTGTTTTAAATGTCAGTTTAAAACTCTTCTCTGGCAGCTCTCCCTATCCTTCTTTTTGTTTGGAGCTCTGCTTGCATAAGATTAGGTTGGTAGTGACTGCTCACTCTTTTGCTGTCTCTTGGTTGTGGGTAAAGCAGAGGATCTGATGTTTTCTCTGAACTTGTTAAGTCATTGGTTCTTTTTCTCGATTGTTTTGTTTTCATTGTTGTTGTGTCATTCTCTTCATATTCCACACGCTGCCAAGAGCTATGATCTGTGAGTTGCACTTGGTAGCTGTCTGGGGCTGAGTCATGTTGTCTTGCAGTTCATCTGAGTGCAGAGCGAGCAGCTTGGTTGCCTGCATCCCTGTGTATGTGTGTTGCGTTATTAAGAGAATAGCCAGCTCTATGGGGAAAGTGAGTGGTTTTCAAACAGCCTTTTTTCGTTGCCCGTGCTGTACGGTAAGTGCAGCTATTCTGGGAATTAGTCCTCAGGGTCATACCAATGTAGGTTGGAAGCAAGCCAGCTGGGAGAAGCAGGGGAAAGAGATACCTATGGCTTTAGTGTCAGTGGTGTTAAAGATGGGTCAAGCTTTTGCCTGCTATGCTATGAAAGAAGTAGAAGATGCAGCATTGCTTTTGTGGTTTCAAGCACGCAGAGTGAAAGGACTGTTAGATGGAAGACAGCTGAGAGGTAAGGCTGAGAGAGGAGGAGCAAACAGCTGCCATGTGTTTGAAGTGTGAGGCGTGTGCTTGTTAGCAGTGGAGAACATAAGGACTTATCTTGCTCACTGGATCTGTAGGATGCATAAGGATAAAAGGCCCTTGAAAGGGTGGTGGCCAAAGGTGCTGGCCACCTGGAAGACTTTGATGCAGGCCAGCAGCAGTATGTTAATGTAGCCATCCAGAGGGACATGTGAGAGGTTATTCCCACTGCCCAACTTCAGGCTCTCCAACAGCCTAAATTAAGAAGCTAGTCCGCTATGTATAGGTCCACTGGGAGACCACAAGGTGATTCAAAGCAGAAGTCTAAGTCAGGTACTTTGATTCTCTGTGGGAAAGAACATCTTTCTGTTTGGGCTATACATAAGGTGCATCGGTAATTGTGATGTGTAATTCTGACCCCCAAGTTACGTACATACAATTAAAATGCCTCCACAGATCTCTCTTACTCAAAGCTCTCTGTTTTACTTGTTATTTTACTAAAGAACATTCCGGTTTGGATTGGCTGCTTGGAAGTGGGTTAATCACTGTATGAAAACACTGCAGAACAGAAATGAGGTAAGTCTGAGGTGACAAATTTTGAGAATTCCACATTACATGAGACTGATCCCCAATGTAGTTAAGGTACTAACCAATCATATAATGGTGTCTGGATCACTGCTGTAAGGATTTAGTAAAATCCTGTAATGAAAATGATGGAGTGAAGGTAGCTGTGAGTCAGGATATGATAAAGGAATCAAGACAGTGTGAAAGAAGCCTTGTTTTGAACTCTTAAATCCCTTTGTAAGGTAAGGATTTCAGATCTGAGCATTTTACTGAAAGGCAAAATCATGCAACTTCTTGAAAAGCCTAGCTGCTTGCTAGACGGGAAAAAACAGAGTTACAAGAGATTAAAATTAAACAGTTACATTTATCCATTGCAGTATTTTCCTATCTGTTAACTGCTTGTGGTTTTGTTGGGCGGGTGTTTTCGGGTTTTAGGTTTTTGTCTCTTCTTTTTTTTTTTTTTCTTTGCTGGTGACTCTCATTCCGCTGGAGTTGTTAGGGTTGTTAGACAGCCTTGTGAATGAAACCATGTTGCAGCTCTTGAATGCATTCCATCAAAGAGCCATTGACAGTACTTGGAAGCAAGAGAGAGATTTTGGTTTGGTTTCCTTTGCTCACCAACTATTAAAATATTATTGATTTTCTGCAGTCAGTCAATGTATGTGGTTTGGAAGCTGTTTTCATTTGTGTGGGGTTTTTGCTGTGCTTCAAGTGCCTTTTTGCCCAAATATGCTGAAACATAAGACCAATGAAGAGGTCAGATGTAGGTTTTATTTATAGGCATGTAAATAAGATAAGATGTTGCCTTCGCATATGGTATAATTTTTTAAAGGTTTATACAGTATGCTGAGTGAAGTGATATTGTAGCAATGCTTGCAAAATCCTGTCAGCTATTTCAAAAGTTGAATGTGAAGTGACTTCTTGCTAATCATAACAGAATACCCTGGCTATTCCAGCGTCCTTAAACTTTCAGAGTAATCTCTTGGTGTTTTGACAGCCTGTACAATATTGCAAAAAGGCAACTGTTCATAGGGGTGTGGCATTCTGCGGTGTACTGTCAGGCAGCAGTTTAATGGCTGACCTCTGACGAGGTCATGCCCTTCACAGAGTGTGCAATGCCCCAGCAGAAGGCAGGTGGTCCCTCTTCGAAGGGGAGCTGAGGCTCTAAGAGCGATTAGAACCCACTGTTGTTTTGGTGCCCTACATCCATCTGTTCTGTAAAAACACCAAACAAATGAAAAACAAACAAAACCAAAACAGAACATACCACAACCCAAACAAACAAGCAAAGAAAGATAAAAAATAAAAATTGTAACAAAAGATACCTTTAAGTTCCAGGACTATTTGCTATAAATACATTGTCATTAGCCCATTCAAGAAATGTACGATGTCTTATGCACACCCCCATCCCCACAGAGTATCCAGTTATTACATAGTCACCTGTAATAGCTGTTAAGAATATTAAAGTAGAACAAATGGAAAATCCTTTCATGTTATTATTTTACAGTGCCCTCAAGGACACTAGGTTCTTCAGATCTTAAAAAATAGTTAAAACATTAAACTGTTTCTTCATGATTTTGGGGATTGTTAATCTGCAAGCCACTGTTGTGGGTAACTGTTAAAGTAGCTTGCAACATATTTATCTGTTTTATCATAGAAAACTCAGAAAGCAAAACCAGTTACCTGTGGCACTTGGAATTATCTTACTGATAATTTAAGTTGGTATAATAACAGAATCTTTTCCTGCCTTAGTGGGTAATTAATTAAAGAAAATTGGTGGTAACAATGGCAGGGTGTTGAGTTATTTTTAGATTATTATCCACTTAATTCAGCTACTTCTAATTATTTTTTTCTCTGTCTACTTAGGTTATGGTTTTTCATGGTCACTGGGTCCTCACGCCTACATTTTTTTAAATTTTGTTATTGGCTTCTAGGAATGAAAAAAGATTATTTTCACACAAGAAATATGAATAATGTAGCAGTTTAACCCACTTTGCTGTCAGACTACTGTTTAAAAAGAAAAAAAACAAACCACCAAAAACCCCCTGCTTTTCAGAACTTCTGTGCACTATAGAAATCCATCATTGCTCTAGCAGGCTGTTGCAGTACAACTGATTGACAATACAGTATTCCTGCATTATTTCTCTTTGCTGAGGATTTAAATCCTCTTTTTGTCCTTGATTTGGAAAGAGAAGCTAAATTTGGCTCTGTCTTTACCTGTAAGTAAAATGGGCCAGGCGTTGTTCTTGGGCCCTGAGTCCAGGCAGCATGGTAGGGCAGGGCTGGTAGCCACCATTCTTACTAAAATCGCACCACCACCACCCCACCACACCCAGAATACCTGCATCCAGGGAGTGATCCCTGACCTGTGCTAACCCTGAACCTCCCTGGGACTTTAGGAGGAAAACGCCAGCTGACATGGGCCAAAACTACTAGGGAGTATACTAATAATCTAACAGCACAGATCATCATGTGCCTAGGTCATCATGACTGTAGTAACTGTAAACAGATATAGTTGGAGTGCGTGTGCATATTTACACGCGTGCACACACACAGTGTAATATGGGGCCTTTCATCTTTGTTAATTTTCATGGGACTTCAAATAATGAAATTTATTTTCGGCTGGCTTCTTGAGGAGTGAACTCCTTAAAGGGCGCATTGGAAGTACATTGGCAAGAATTTTACTGACTAAGGCTCTCAGGCTTACATCTTCAAATCTTTTATTTGCACTAGGAGGAAATCAACTTAAGTATGATATTGTTTCCCATGCCAAGTATAGCAGAACAATTTGCTTGACTGTGAGCAATTAGAAAATGCATTATCTATTTGCAGAATGAGTATGAAAACTAACTGTGGGGCCAGGCCTGTGTTTGTCTACACACCTCGCTAAAGAGTTTGTTTGCTGTTAACTAGACAGCCCACTTCAAAACACATCTCTGCCTTAATATATTGTATTAAAAAAGCGTGTCAGCTTAATTATAAAGCAATCTAACCCTCAGGGAGCAATTTTGCTTGAGTTCTTCTGTTTCTTTTCTGTTATTAATTACATCCATCTGCCAGAGCAGGTGCAAAGGCTTTAACTAAGTTCTATCATTTTAGCACTACCTTTTGAATTTACCCCATCTGTGTGATAGCATAAAGATAATCATTGTCGATATTTTTTTTTTTTTTTTTTGCTCCTGTCAGGATCTTAGTTCTTCCTAATCTTGGACTGATAAAACAATAGCAGCAATATTTAACTCGAACATCATATTTAATATTCTGCCCAAATACAACTGGGATTTCTTGTTTGACTTGAGAATTAGGAGCAAATATCTTTTCTTTCACCAGTATTTCTAAGATTTTCAAACTGTGGTGTTTGTATAATATGCGCCTAGGGACTTTCCATTGCCATCTTTCTCTGGAGTAGGAGTTGCCCTTTGACAGGAAACAAGCCTGTGTCTATTGAACACTGTTTAGCATAGTAAAGACTTCCTCTGTGCTTCTGCAAGTTGAAATAACCTCAATTAGTGGAGATTTGAACTATATCACTAGCAGCCTTAATTGAAATATTCAAATGAGACACTGTTGTATAGACTCTTTTGCAGCAAGCAGCAATGTTTTCACTTCAGTAAGATAGTGTTTTATAGCTAAACAGGGAAATCATGCAGAGCTAAGAAATCATAGCTTAAGCATTATGATTTATTTGCTTGAATTTCTTCTTCTGTGCCACTTATTATTGTAGCCTCTAATATTCTGCCCATCCTTCTAGAAGAAGACAACTTTTTGAGCTATAATCTGCTTGACTCCTTAACTATGATATGTATCTTCAGTTTCCTGTATGCTTCAAGTTCTACCAATATTTTGTTTGTGAGCAAAGACAGGAACCTTTTGTTTTTGACTGGTGTAGTAAACGTGTTGGATGTGTTTTTTCCCCTGCTTACTTACCTTCAATTAAAAAAGTTATTTTTTTCCAAACAGAAAGTAAACCATATGTTTTGTAAGGCAACTTACTATTTTAATGAACTGAGTAATTTTTGACCTTCTGCATGGGTGATTTGTAAACACAAACTGAATGCATTTGATATTTGTAATTATTTGCTGAATGCTTCAGAGCATTCAGTTATTCTCAGACTGAGTTGACAAGATTCCTGCATCAGTTACTCATTCTACATAATGCAATTAGTGTTTGTATTTTTCTACTTCATTACAAAGCTACTTTTTTTTAAGAGGAAAATGAAGAAGAGTGAATCAGACCTCTGAGGGGAGGAATAAGTGATTTTTGCCTTTCTGAAGTGTTAATTTTAATGCATTAAGCAGTCATATTTTGAACAACAGTGAATACTACATCAAAACATGTTTTTTCATTATTCTATTAATTCCATTGTATGGGGAAGTATAATGCTTATTTTCATTAAGTTTCAAGTTAAGGCATGTTGTGTCAAATGAAATATAAAGAGGTCAAAGTATAACTAATAATAAAGTGAAGCTTGAATTAACCTTTTTGCTGAATTTCTGTCATTTTCCTGTCTAGTTTTCAATATATCCAGTCCTGCATGGATGCCCCCATTGTCTAGGCAGTCAGAAAGTGTCCAGCAGAACATTGTCACCCTAGTATCAAACAGCACAAAAGTAGCTTTAATTACTGAGAATGTGATTTTATTTTGGTGTAGGTTTTTTTTGTTGGAGTTTGTTTTGGTTTGGTTTTTGTTGATTCCCTCCCCCCGCAGGTCTATTTCCCAGTGTTTTTATTTTGTTCAGTTACCAGTCACTTGCTGGTAAATGCAAAACCAGCTATACTGGTTTATAAGCCTGTTGCACCAGTACTTTCCCCTCTCCTTTCTGTTATTCTTGTTTTGTTTGTTTTTTTTTTTTAAAGTATTCGGTATCTTACAATTTTTCTTTAAATACTGTAGCACTATAGGGCATAACAAAAAATGACTTCTTACATAGTTCAGTTCTTCTCAAACTCTTACTTTATCAGAGCTGAAGATGAACAAGTAATCTAAGACAATTTCTCTACCTAGCCAGCAGTCGTCCGTGCTCAATGACAGATTCTCATAGGCTTTAGCCTGCTCTTGCACAAATTAGCCAGACTGTGTCCCAGTGCTTACTCTTTAAAGAATAAAGAATTCATGATTGAAGCCTTGTATCGCTGAACAGCCATATAATTTTGACACCAATACATGGTTGGTACTCAGTAAAGAGTCTGTCATATTAAGTGAAAATTTCTCTAGAGTTTTTTCTATGTAGGTATGAAAAAAAGACAATTTTCGTAATATTTTCTAGATCATCCCTATTTTTGAAGTTTGACTTATTTTTGTTCTTTTCTCTTTATGAAAGAAGGATAGTCTAAATGCTGCAGATTTCCATAAGAAATATTGTGAAATGTTCTTATGTGTTAGAATCTTGGAGAGCTTGTTGTGCTTAACTCAGTCGTGGTAGAATTATCAGCAAGTGAATTTTTAATGTTTGATGATGTTGTCCAAGCCTACAAAGAAAGGCTGGAGGAAGTAGGAAAGTCCTGTGTCTTGGAATTTTTTTTCATATGTTCTTCTTTTACAAATAGACAATGTATCTAGAAATTTGGAAAGTAAATAGTAATTTTAGATGCCCATTCATGAATCTTTGAAAAAGCAGGCTGATCTTATTAAAGCAGCTATTTGGTGATTTCTGAAAACTTATTGAACATGCATTGAGGTTCAGAGTTGCTTGGCAATTCTAAAAACCTTGGATGCTTCCATCTGCTTGTGTCTATTTTTCTGAAGTTGTTTTGGAACAAACACTCCAGTTTTCACATAGGTACGTGGCTCAGAGCATTTATTATCCATGTGCAGCATACTTAAATTTTGTAGATTGAAGGGGAATAAAATGGGTTCATTAACTCCCAGTTACTCTGTGCTATATAAATCAGGTTTGGACTTCTTTGCCTCAGTCTTCACCAGCAAGTGCTCAAGCCATACCACCTAAGTCACAGAAGGCAAAGGCAGGGACTGGGAGAATGAAGAACAGACCATTGTAGAAAACTAGGTTCAAGACGATCTAAGAAACCTAAAAGTGCACAAATCCATGGGACCTGACTGGCAGATGAAGTTGCTAAGCCACTATCCGTCATATTTGAGGAGTTGTTGCAGGCCGGTGAAGTTCCCACTGACTGGAAAAGGGGAGGCATAACCCCTACTTTTATAAAGGCAAAAAAGGGAGACCAGAGGAACTACCATGCCAGTCAATCTCACCTCTGTGCCTGGCAATATCATGGAGCAGATCCTCCTGGAAACTATGCTAAAGCACACGGAAAATAAGGAAGTGATTGGTGACAGCCAGCATGGCTTCACTAAAGGCAAATCGTGCCTAACAAATTTTGTGGCCTTCTGTGATTGGGTTAGAGCATTGGTGGGTAAGGGAAGAGCACCTGATGTCATCCACCTGGACTTGTGCAAATTATTTGACACTGTCCTGAATGACATCCTTGTTTCTGAATAGTATAGACGTGGATTTGACAGATGGACCACTCGGTGGATAAGGAATTGGCAGAATGGTCAGACTCAGAGTGTGGCCATCAATGGCTCAATGTCCAAGTGCAGACCAGCGACAAGTGGTGTTCCTCAGGGGTCAGTATTGGGACCAGCACAAATTAACATCTTTGTCAGCAACCTAGACAGTGGGATTGAGTGTGCTTTCAGCAAGTTTGCTGATAACACCAAGCTGTGTGGTGCAGTCAACATGCTGGAGGGAAGGGATGCCATCCAGAGGGACCTTGACAGGCTTGAGAGGTGGGCCCATGTCAACTTCATGAAGTTCAACAAGGCCAAGTGCAAGGTCCTGCACATGGGCCAGGGCAATCCCAAGCACAAATACTGGCTGGGTAGAGAATGGGTTGAGAGCAGGCCTGAGGAGGAGGACTTGGGGTTGTTGGTTGATGAGAAGCTCATCGTGACCCGGCAATATGCACTTGCAGCCTGGAAAGCCAACTGTATCCTGGGTTGCATCAAAAGAAGTGTGACCAGCTCTGGGGCCCCCAACATAAGAAGGGCATGGACCTGTTGGAGCAAGTCAGGAAGGCCATGAAGATCTGAGGGCTGGAGCACCTCCCTATGAGGGCAGGCTGAGAGAGTTGGGGTGGTTCAGCCTGGCGAAGAGAGGGCTTCGGGGAGACCTTACAGCAGCTGTCCAGTACCTCTTCAGGGCCTAGAGGAAAGCTGGAGAGGGACTTTTTACAAGGGCATGTAGTGACAGGACCAGGGGTAATGGCCTTAAACTGAAAGAGGGTAGATTTAGATACAAGGAAGAAATTCTTCACTATGAGGGTGGTGAGGCACTGGAACAAGTTGTCAGAGAAGCTGTGGATGCCCCATCCCTGGAAGCATTCAAGGCCAGGCTGGATGGGGCTTTGAGCAACCTGGTCTAGTGGAAGGTGGCCCTGCCCATGGCAGGGGGCTTGGAACTGGACAATCGTCAAGGTCCGTTACCACCCACACCATGCTATGATTCTTCTGTCAATATGCTTTTGGATTATTCTTTCTAACCCAAGGCTGTATCTGATAAAAGGCGACATGCTCAGCTGCACAGCTGATGTGTGAGACAGTGTCAGTGGGACTGGATCAATGTGCACAGAGCCTCAGCAAGACTCTCCCCATATTCTTCATGTGGATATGATATACTTGCTCCTTAGCTGTTTAGCTTTGCTGTCTAATACAGGTGAAGAGACTGTATAACTTGCAGGGGATGAAGTCCATATGCTGAAAGTATTGATTGAAGCTTGGCTCAGGACTTCCAAAAGAGACTTTTTAAAGGCATCTTCTGAAGGAGATGAACACTTTAAAATAGAGAAATGAATATACTGAGAGGGATTTCTCCATTCAGTGACATACAGAAGCCAAGTGTAGTAATTTTGTCCCTTTTTTGTACAGTCTCAATGCAACTTCTAGAGATGCATGGTAATTCTTACTACCTTTCTTCTTCAAAACCCTATGGTCAGCTAAAGCAGTGTAACGGCAGGAGTAATTCACTTTATACACGCTGAATAAAGGTACATTCTGCTACTCTTATGTTCAATGATACCTTACTCCCAAAGCTTTTCAACCCAATTTCGTAACTTTACAAAGCCTCATGGCATATTAAAGTCCACAGAGTTACCTTGGCTTAGTTCAGCTGAGTGTCTGTTCCTGTGCACCTGCCATATCTCCTGCTCTTGTAAAATATCTATTTTAACTTACTGTCACTGGGATTACAGGTTGTTGTGGCTTTTATGAAAACCAGGCAGATCTGCACTTTTAGAAAGCAGAGCATGGTGGATACTGGGGTGTGTGTGACAGAGTGCATGCCAGTTGAAATATTTAAAAAATGCAAAACACTTTGTAAAGGGAAAAAATTTATAACGTGCATCCCTTTTTTTTTGCTTTGGCCAAGGCTGAAAATATTTTCTTGTGAGCTTACTTCCCTTGACTCATTGGCTTTCTATATTTTTTCCTTCCACTTGACTAAACTATGCCAGTTGGATTTTAAATCTATCAAACATGATTACTGAGCAGTGAAGCTTATGAAGAATGTAGCTGGTTGGTCCAAAAAGCAGAAATATAGCATGTAAACTACTCAGAAATCTCCTTAGGATAAATGGGGAAAATTTGCAGAATTTGTCATGGATGAATACTAAACAACTAGAGTTCTGGAAGGGTACTTGGAATAAGGCAATTTGGACAGTAAATAAAACCTTTTAAAAATCTTGAAGGAATGCAGTGATTACATAAACACCCTCATGGAAAATGTGTTCAATTCTAGGTCCTCTTGTGCTACTGTGTAAAGGTGGAACTAGCAGAAGGCTGAAATATCTTCAAATGCAGTTGTACCAAAGATCTTCTGAAGGAGGAAGAAAGGAATTGGAGAAGGTCAAAATAATCATAATAACAGTCAGAGGGAAGATGCTCTAAGCAGTAAGCTGATATTGAAATCTGTTTAAAAATAAAGGCTTGTGGCATTAGTTAAATGGCTTGGTTTCACTGGCGTTATCATACAAACATTACCTTTGGATTTAATTCCAAGTGCTCCGAAGTGTTCGCTGTTTTGGATGATTTGAGGGGCCCCCTTCCTCAGCCCAAGTAAATGAGTAAAGTTGTCTTCAAACAAATGGAATAGTATTTATACCAAGTACCTAGTCATTATAATGGTGTAGGTGAACGGTTTTTTACAGCTCAGCATTGTGCTGATAGCAGCAATGGCGTGAAAGAAAAACGTTGTGGAAAACTCTATATGGTTAAACCAAATGCATTTGTTTACCATGTGTTCTGGAGTTTCTGAACTCCTCCTGGAGGGTACACAGCTAAAACTGTATTTACTAAGGTGATACTTTACCAAGATATTTATTTTTATAAGAAAGAAATATGGGATCTTGTTCACTGTTTGGGAATAGATCAAGTGCTCTTCACATAATTAGTTGCATAGCTTATCCGTCAGTCAGTTTATAGTTCAGCTTCTTTTTAAAAGATACTGTATGCTGATGCTCGTTCAAGCTTTCTGCATTTTCACTTTGACCAGTTTATCTGTTTGGCATTAGAGAAGTCACAGTTTACTTTGAAAGAATACTTGTTTGCTGAAATAGTGAAACTTGACTGAATACTGGAGTCAATGCCTGGGAAGTGAGTTTTGAGCTCAAAAAAAATTTGTATTCTTTGTGAATATCTGAATGTAACTCCTTCATCTACTGAGTAGAACAGAAAAAATGTCATGAGACTTTTTTTAATTGGGCCTGCCAGCCAGAATTTCAAATATTAAAATACTCTTTATAAGCTGCTTGTGAATAAAAAGTAGGATAAGAATTAGTCAGAAATTTGGCAATAATTTCAAGTGTAATAAATTTGCTGCAGTTGCAGCTCTTCTATGAAGTAGTGTACCCACAAATGCAGTTGTTATATGAAGCCTCATTTGGATCTTGCTTGTGCAATTTATTGTATTTCAGTGGAATTTTAATATAGTCTTGGAAATTATGTCAGATTAGCCCAAGAAAACAGTAGAAAAGGGGTGGACTATTCTTTTCAGTGAATTTACTACAGGCTCATAGGAGTGTGAGTAATATTAGGTAGATTTTGGTTTTCACTCAGGTGAAGTTATTTTCAGAATGACAAGCTGAAAAACATTGGCAGTAATTATGACTAATGTTTAACTGTATTGCATGAAGCATTTAAGCACTGTGTGGTCTGAGATTATCAGTCTCACATGTTTTCAAAGCTTTTTTTAAAATGGTGGTTTTACAATGTAGTGGTAGTATGGTATTTTTAAGATATACTGTGCATTTTCAGGGGAGATGTAAAATTAGAGAAAATTGACATCAGTGGGACTCTCTTGGTTTAAACCAGAATGTAAAATGTGACTCTCCAGATCAGCTGAATTTTCACTGTGGCTTTTCAGGAGTGATTAACAGCATAAATGTAAAAATGTGTGTTCGCAAAATGTGCATGACTTCTACGGGAAATTCTCCATTGTTTGGGGTCTCTCTCTGTCTATATATAGTGTGTGCGTATGTATGTATGTATGTGTGTGAGGACTAGAAAAACAAACTTAGGCAACTTCTAATATTTTATTCATATAGGCAGAACAGTATCCTGAGGAAAGCAGGCACATTTTGTTTCAGAGTTTTTCCATAGATGAGCTTGCTTAGATGCAACTTTAAATCTCAACTGCTTGGTTGTAATTCTCAAAGGGCTTTTTTAAATTGGACACCGGACGCTGCCTAAATATAAAACTGGCTCAATTTCTTTGAGTTTTTCCTCTTTTCTGAGTTAAAACTTACCCATACAGCCAAATGAGTCAGTTTCATCTTCTCTGTGTACAGCTGGTGTGATGGAAAGAAATGGACTTTTTAAATAGCCATGACAGTCGTAGTTATTGCAAAAGGCTAATTGTGAAAGGAAAATGAAAGAAATTAATTGGGAAAAAGTCTAGGCCAATGATGACTAGTAGTGTGATAACTTACAGTAAAAAGAAAATTACTTAAAACATTACATGAAAGCCATGTATTTATAAAAAAATCTCATAGTGGCAGTGCCCTACATTCTGTCCTTGCTCTGCGTTGTACTGGCATGATGACTGGGAGAACTCAAGTCTATGAAGTCATCATTAAAATTAAATTTTAAAAAACCCTTACTTATCAGACTTATCAAATCATTGAAACTTTTTGAAATGCTGAGAGATGAGTAAACCTGTCTTCCATTCTTACATGATTTGTGTATTTGTAAATCATCACTATGCAGAATTTTACTTTTTGTTTTTAAGGTGGGAAGGTTTACTTGTGTCCTGAGGGTGCTGTATTCCTATATTTGCTCAGTCTTCTCCATGACTACTTCACTGATTACAGTATCATGCCTAGTTTTTACACAGATCAGAAAATACCTTGTTCAGTCAAAGTGGCATCTAATTTTCCCATATGGTTTTAAACAGCACAGTTAACTAAGATTTTGAGTCTCTGTTGAATTCCCACCATCATTCTTGGTTTGTTTTGCACATTATTTTAGTAAAGCCTGTTTTACATGACTATCCAATGGACAAGCGGAAAATAATGGCGCATCAAGGAGAACTTTTTTAAAAATAGTGAATGTTCTTACTGTTTATTTTGAGGAAAAAATGTTAGACTCACCAGTAAAGCATTAAACTATTTAGGAGAGATCTTCAATAAGATTCTAAATTCACTTTGAAGTATTAGAAAAGGTGTAAAAGGAAGGTCTGCCCTTTGTTTCTGTCACTGTCCTTTTTTTCTTCTATGCCCTTTTCTTCTCGGCTCCCCAGAGGCTTTTGCTTACAGTGTGATAGTCATATTGTGTGCATCACAATAAAGCAGATACAGTGGTTCAGTTGTAATCTTAGCTCCTACTGCTCATGAACTGTCTTCCCTTAACCTTGCATATTGGTCACCAGGAAGCTTGGAAGGACAAATAAGAGAAAAAAAAGTTATGTTCCATATTGAACTTCTACTATTCCTTGTTTTACAAAGGTGACAAAAAGAAATTTCACCCACAACAAACAGATAAAAGGGTTGAAATGGCCCCTACCATGTTCCTACTGATGTTTCCTGGAGTAATGTTCTGGTTAAGATTTTACTTCTACTCTGACACCTTCCTGCCTAGCCCGCTTAATCTCCACTGTCAGTCACAGGCAGAAGTGCTGAGCTCTCCGGTCACTGAACTGGTTTATGAAATAATACAACTGCTGAATAGGAGATAACTTGTTGCATATGGTGGGTTGACCCTGGCTGGATGCCAGGTGCCCACCAAGCCACTCTATCACTTCCCTCCTCAACTGGACAGGGGAGAGGAAATATAACAAAAAACTCATGGGTTGGGATAAGGACAGGGAGAGATCATTCATTTATTACTGTCACAAGCAAAACAGACTTGACTTGGGGAAATTAGTTTAATTTATTAACAATCAAATCAGAGTAGGATAATGAGAAATAAAACCAAATCTTAAAACACCTTCCTCCTGCCCTTCCCGGGCTTAACTTTACTCTCGATTTTTCTGTCTCTTCCCCACCAGTGGTGCAGGGGGATGGGGGCTGTGGTCTGTTCACCATATATTGTCTCTGCTGCTCCTTCCTCCCCAGGGGGAGGACTCCTCACACTCTTCCCCTGCTCCAGCATGGGGTCCCACACACAGGAGACAGTCCTCCGTGAGCTTCTCCAACATGGGTCCTTTCCACAGGCTGCAGTTCTTTATGAACTGCTCCAGTGTGGGTCCTCTCCCTGGGGCGCAGTCCTTCAGGAATAGGCTGCTCCAGCGTGGGTCCCCCACAGGGTCACAAGTCCTGCCAGCAAGCCTGATCCAGCTCGGGGTCCTCTCTCCATGGGTCCACAGGTCCTGCCAGGAGCCTGCTCCAAGACAGGCTTCCCATGGGGTCATAGCCTCCTTTGTGCATCCACCTGCTCCACTGTGGGATCCTTCACAGGCTGCAGGTGGATCTCTGCTCCACCAGTAACCCCCATGGGCTTCAGGGGCACAGCCTGCCTCACCGTGGTCTTCACCACAGGCTGCAGGGGAATCTCTGGCACCTGGAGCACCTTCTCCCTTCTTTCTTCATTGACCTTGGTATCTGCAGGGCTGTTTCTCTCACATGCTTTCACTCCTCCCTCTGGCTGCAATTGCACAGGGCTTTTTTTCCCCTTCTTAAATACATTATCCCAGAGGTGTTATCAACGTTGCTGATGGGCTCGGCCTTGGCCAGTTGTGGGTACATCCTGGAGCTGGCTGGCTCTGGCTCTATCGGACATGGGCGAAGCTTCTAGTAGCTTCTCACAGAAGCCACCCCTGTAGCCCCCCGCTACCAAAACCTTGCCCCACAAATCCAAGACAATTGATATCGTTGAATAAGAAGCAAGATACTTGACTGTGTCTAAGGGCATCTCTGTGGGTGGGGTTGGCTCTGTGTCTTCACAGGGCTTTGGATTCTGTAGCAGTGTATCTAATGGAAAAGAAGAATAAACAGGACAACTGAGCTCAGTTTTCTACAGAACATTCATGTGGAGCACCTTTCTTGGGTGTAGCACTGCTGCAGGCTTGCAGCTGCTAGAATGTACACTAGTAGTGGACTGACAAGCGACGGTGGTCAGCCATGGTGTGAGAACTTTACTGTGCAAAAACTTGCCATCTCTTATTGTTTCAGATCAGTTTGATGTTGGACAACTGGCTATTCAGGGCAACTCGGATGGAAAGGTAATCTGAAAAAGTTGTTTACTGTATCATCCTGGGAACCTTCTCAATGCCCAACACTTACTGCTTTCCTCTTCTGCATCATCAGAGTTTCCAAAATACAGCGGTCTCTTAAGTGGGCATATACTTCTCTTCATTATTTCCTAGTGCCAATGCAAATGCTTCAACCTCAGAGGCACTGAAAGGCCTCTTTCACCTTTGTGGGAGATATTTTCATATGATTGATTGTGCAGAACTGAGTTGTTGCATCACACAGAAGTATCTGGAACTGTAGAAGTCTGCTGGAATGGATAACAGAACATGACCACTGTAGATTGTGATGAGATGTTTCCTTGTTATATTGCGAGACTGGATGTACCATTTTCTTTCTCGGCTATAAGCCTGTTTGCTAGGCACTTAGGCATTGGAAAGAAATGCTATAACCGTGAATGCAAACTGTCACAGCAAAATATCTGTTGGAGTCCAGAAAATGAAGTTAGAAACTAATTACCTTCGTGTTGAAGGCAAGACCTATTGAAATTCACATAATGTAACCGTATTAACGCTTGTGCTCACTAATAGAAATCAGTATTATAGTTGTGCTGTTTCGAAGCTGCTCTCAAACAGGTCTGTCTCCATTTCTTGGCTGCATGACTTCAAAAGAGGGTGTGAATATGTTGCCTGAGTTGGGGTGCTTGTCTTGTGTATTCTCACTTGCTGCTGTCACCAGACAGTTTGATTGTATCCCTATGACTTTTTGAAAAACAGTGACAAAAAAGGTCTCTCACATCTGTTTGTGTCTGTAGTTTTGCATTGTGTCCCCCTCCAAGGCCAACACGGCCTTGTCCATTGAGAAATGTTCCAGGGGACTGTTCCTTTAAAACACTTTGCTGTCCTCCACCATGCATTCAGTATTTCCTGGACAAAGCTTCTTTGCTCTTTTCAAAATTCATGTGTTTATTTTACAGGTGATGGATCTTTGAACAAACCATGGCTGATAATGACAATGTAGAAAGCCTGGATACTTGCTGTCTGATTGCTAATCTGCTGTGTTTCTGTTCCTACACTTTTAAAAAACATTAGCACCTTCTATTTACTTAGCTGTGACAAAGTTCACTTCCAAGAGAGCCTCTTCTGCCTTCCCTCTGGGCTGCCAAGAGGTTTCCTAAGTTACTATCCTCAGCACTGCTGCTCTGTAACGAAGGCAGGTGCGTGGGTGGCTGACTTCTGTGTGGAGGGAAGCAGCTCCTGGATTGGTAACTGTGTGGGTGTGCTTTCAACTGGATGTCCCTGGAAGGAATTCGTGGAAGACGTTATCCCTGATGAGAGTTGGCACCAGATACAGGCAGACAGTGGGGAATGAGGGAGATACTCAGTTCTCTTGTTTAGCAGCATTGTGTCTGCCAGCTGATGTGGGAATAGAACAGAAGACGGTCCTGAGAGAGCTGCTTTTTCTTGCAGTATGCACACCAAACAGAACTGCTATCTTTGACTTCAATTATCTTTTTTAATGAGGATATCTATATTAAAAAATATTAAAATATATACATTTTTATAAGGATGAAGTGCACTGCCAGATTAGAGGAAATCTGGAGTGCTTGTTCCAGAGCTGTAAATGTTTTGAAATGCTTTGGGACACTTACCTCATGAAATATCAACTTCAGTAAAAGCTGAATGCAAGGACTAGCTAACATTCACTTTTTTCAGTTGGTTTTGCTCTCTTTATTTGCTCCTTCAAATATCACATATTGGGTGTAATCTGTTTAACTTTTAACCTATGTGGGGTATATGCTAGAGTTTAAACTGCCCAACTTGCTTAACAGGAGGGCAAGAGAAGAGAAAGGAGAATGAGTGTGAACAGCAGAGCAGGCATGAAGACAACAAACTTAGCTGACTTCTGGAATTGCAGCTGGAATGTTGTGGAATTTGATACAGATGGAAAATAGAAGTTGAAAAGCATAAAATTTCCAGTGTGGGTGCCATTTTGAGTAGGCTGTGTGGGTGGAGAATGGTGCTAAATGCCAAGCAGGCAAGTAGAACTGAGAGTCTCTTTCCAACTAGTAACAGACAGCTAGCAATGGAAAAAAAAAAAAAAAAAAAAGAAGATAGTAGTTTAAATGTCCCAATGCAGCTGTTTTGTAACAAATCACTAACAGTTACTGGCAAAGCTCAGCTCATCAGAATTTGCTAGTTTCTTGACCATAGAGTTGTTTTCCACAGTAGTTTCAGTATGATTTTTATGTAATCCTTATTTAAGATCTTACTGCATGTAGTCAGATGGTTCATGTGGCTCTGAAATCTTTTTTTGGTCACACTGTGTGACATATAGCATGTCAACAGTGAGTTTGAGTATTCTGGTTAACAATCATTCTTCAGCATGAAAGTAGCATTACTTCAATGAATGCAATGAATGAAGTGTTGTTGCTTATCGGGTGAGCACGTAATACTAGTGTTACTGTACATCTCTGTTCCTGCTTTGTCCTCAGATCCTCGGTTCAAGCTCTGATGCTTTTTTTTTGGCATCAGGCCCAGTTCCAGGAGCAGATCTTCTCTCTTCATTTGCTCCAGATGTATTTCCTATGTGTTCATGTGACTCTCCTTCAAAAAAAGGAATGAGCATGCAGCGAAGAACTCATCAGTGAAGAAGGTGGCTTTCCCTTTAGGAAACAGCTGTGGTAACTTTTAAGAGGCAGTTCCCCACCTTGAGAGTGCGTGACAATACTTAGGGTGTCTGGTACATTATTATATGGAGGAAAAGGTGAGGGTCAAATTTATTCTGCTTGATAGTCACTAAGTATTGGGAGTGACCTTGGCTACTTGTCAATCACAGGTAGATCCCAAATAACCTGAAAGAATCTGATATTCAAGATGGACTCACACCCCTTTGATGGCAGAATTCCTTTGTAACGAATGACCCAAATCTTTTCTTCCCTCATGTGAGGCTTTAGAAGAAGCTGTAAAAGCTTTTGAATAATTTATATGTGTAATAGTTCTGGATCAAATTTGAACTAAGTGGGAGGTCATTAGTAACAAGAACGTGTTCCTTAATTTTTCAGAAGGATCTGACTATTAAAACGTAAAGCAAATAATTTAACTGTGCGTGCATAGGAAATGGTATAAGGGTTGTAATCACTTGACTTTTATTGCTCTAGGATAATTTTTTTGTTAGTCTCTGGCTTCGGAGAGGAAGGTATACTTCTCACAATCCTGTCCTCTACAAAAGACTACAAGAATCCCTCACAGTAATATTTAAACATCCACTTTCAGGTACAGCCAGAAAATAAGGTTGTGCTATAAGTAGTGCATACCAGAAGTGGAAATGACTCAGTTCAGCAAGCTTCCCAAATTTATAGGTGGTTCCCCTGAGAGAGAACTGACACTACAATGCATGTGGTCATTATCTCTGTGAAAGAAGCACGCATGCTCTTGTGATTGAAATTTAGAATATAAGAGCAATGTTGGGTGTGAGGCAGTAATTGGGAAGTCATTTGAGATGCAAAAGCAGTGAAAATGGGATGGGTCTGTATACAACTGGAAACCGTAACCATGGGTTGTTGTTCATAAATAATATTAACTTCAAGTTTTTCTTCCACTGATTTTCAAATGGTAAATACAGGGCTTGGAGGAGGGAGGTTGTTCTTTTATCCTACACATTTGTAAAGTATTTGGAATGCAGTCCTGGTGCTTCCAAGTCTTCCTGCTGCAGCTGGGGGAGAGACGTCGTAATGCTGATGTCTGTTCATGACTGGCTGTGTTTTGAAATTGTAGCCCAAGCAAAGGGAAATGCATAATTTTACCACCTCTCCCAGCTGTCGTCACGAGAAACACTGACTCAGACACACCTGTGAGTCAGAATTCCTCTTGTTTCGTTCCTGCTGCCTGATAGTAGTAATTTGCCTCTTATTTCAACTGTAACCTTTACTGCTGTTCTCAACCTCTGCATTGTCTCACTTAATCTGATCAGGCAGCAGGACTGAAATTAAGCTGTCTGTTACTGTCCTCTTCCAACCCATCTATTCTGAAAAGAGAGCAAACAGTCAGAAAAGTACTCTGTTCCTCTGTGCTTGAGCACAAAATCTGGGTAGACAGTAAAGAATTATAAAGGGACTTCTCTTTTTCTCTGAACTGATAACTAACCAAGTCATAATCTACATCAGCAGGAACTGGACTGAAGAAAATCAAAGGTCATGATGTTTCTTAAATGCAGTGGAGACTCTTACACAAGATGCTTCTCTGAAGGACAGCCGTGTGGTTTATTTAAATTAGTTTTTTTTTCCTCTTGTTTCACAGGCGGTTGTGCTGTCGACTGAACCTCTGTTGCTGTGTTACACTTTTACTTTCCAGAACATAATTCGCTATTGGTTTTTAACCTCCTGTTAAAAGTACCTACTCTTTCAGCTTATTTTTTTCAAAAACGATCCATTTATTTTCGTGCTTCGCGTTTTGGCTGTCTGCCTTGGTTCCTCTGAAGGCTCTGGTAGAAGTGCTGAATTACCTATTTTGCCAAGACATTTCAAGTTGGGTAACTGAAATGAGAGATAATTTAGGAAGAAAAAATTATGTCTTTGCATTGATAATTGTAATGGTAAATTCCTTACTTAGACATGCAGACAATTAATCTCTAATAAGGAGAAAAAAAACCTACCCTACAATATATTCAGGCACCAGTAAGAAATGAAATGAGTTAACAACAGGAGAAACAAATGGTCTGTGGTTAATTTGATCACTTCCTTTGCTACAAAAAAGCAATCATCAAGTTTTAGAAGGCTTATTCAAATGTGACGGGGACAGCCCCTAAGCAACAGTAGCAGGAACATCCACCGCTAATCGTTTTCCTTTGCCAGTTTTTATTCCAGTCCTGCAATTGTTCTGCTCACAAAAAGGAAATATGACCGAGATGGTTTTGTTTGAACAATGACAGTCAGACTAAATGTTCAGAAGTACTTAAAGATCTAAATTTTCATTAAAAATACTTTATAATTAAACGTAGCGTATGTAACATAACGAACAAACCTTGTGCAGAAGTTGTCTCTGTTTTCCTTTTATTAAGCACAACTGGCTTCAAGCTGGGGAATATCAGAACAAGAAGTAAGGATGTTAAAATGCTAAGTGCCTTTTGCTTTACGTGAATAGTGGGACAGAATCAGAGAATCCTACAGATGTTTTCGTTCCTTAAAATTCAGCATAGTTTGGATTCTAAACTATACACAGAAATTTAAATTTGAGATGGAACCAGAGCTAAAGGAGGCATATCTTATGGATCTGATTTTGAGTCAGATTAATAGAGGAGAAAGCTTAAAAAAAAATCATTAATTTTATCATCTAACCCAAAATCTAGTAATGACAGTCTAAGAGCTTGGCTCTGGCAGATCTGAAAAAACTCTGATCCTGTTTCAGTATCAAGTCTGAATTTGGCTGTTGTTCAAAATACAGATTAAGAGAGTACATCCATGGCAAATTTTTCATTTTAAACAGCTTATTATTTGATAAGCAGAGTCATTATTTCCCCTTCACCCCACATCCTAGTGCTGCCACACCGTATGGCCATTTCATTATGCATTAACTTCTTGCATACAAAAAAGTCCTGTTTAATTTTGCAAATTCAGTATATGGAACTGCTCTTTCCCTTTATAAGCCGTTGGAGTATCTCTGCAAGCATTTAGTAAGAAAACCTGCAATTGTTCTTCTTTGGAAACACTTAAGTCATAGAAGTTTGTTGAAAGGTTTGGCATTGCTCAGCAAACAGCCCTTTGGGGTGTTCTGCTAGGGTGAGAGACGATCTGCCTGGATTCAGTATTCATTCAGGACTTCTCACCTTCAAAGCCTTGCTTCCTGAGCAGTTGCTAGATTCTTTGCTTACTTAGCGTCATCACCAGTGTGCAAGAAATTTCGCGGTAAGAAAATGCAACCCACTTACCAATGACTCACACTGAAGGGGCTCAAGAGAAATAGGCCAATGCTACCAAGTTCTTAAGGTAAAAAGACCAGCAGAGTCAGCCATTAGAAATCCTAGAGCAAAAGTAGCTTCTGTAATGCAACACAATGTCTACGTGTATAGAGCTCTGTCAGTGGATATGTGTCGTGTCTGTATGACATTTAATGAAAGCTCTCAAAGGAGAAGCCTCTTAATCTGATTGCTAACAAAAAATCAGCACTTTTGCTAATGGTAACAGACTTTCAGTGTATTATCTTTGCACTGCAGCAAGAAAAATGCATTGGTCAGTAGTCTTTGTTACATATAATATATGATTTGCTTTTTCCATCTTGGAACAGGGATTTGATTTTTATTTTGTTGAAGTTCTCTACCACATATTTGTGTATTCACCTCTTTTAGGATGTAAGACCTAATTTTGTTGGTTGTTGGTTTTTTTTTTTGCGTGTGTGCATTTTTTGTGAATTTGCTTTGGATGATGCTAGCCATCCTCCAGTTATCTTCTGTGTTGGAAATGGGCATTTGCAACTGAGAAGCTGCTAGCGTTTGCAGAAAATCTTTTCTTATGCACCTAGTCTTGCATGGAGTTGAAAGTGTTTTCCTTTGGTTTTGGCTTTTTTTTTTTTTTTGCCATAAGCCATAAAAATCTTCTTGGACAGGTGCACAAAAAGTATGAAACAGAACTAAACTTGTGAAGAAACAAAGTAGTCATTAATTTTTTTTTAACTTGGGTTTTTTTTTCCTTCTCATTATAACTATGTTGCATTTAATATAAAGACTAACATACTCTCCAAGTGTAGGGGGAAATACTGAGGGCAACTGTCATGAAGTTTCACTAGTTATAAATAATTATAATCTATAAACTCTTCCAAAGAACTTTTCCTGTCAGGTGAGTAACTAGTTTGCAAGAATAATTGTGGCAAGTGCAGCATAAACCATGAACATGTTTCAGTTAAAGGGAGGTACATTTTATTAAAGAATGCATTTTAATTGGGTATTCATAAATATATTAATTTAACAGATTATATTCCTTTAGCAAGCCATTTATAATAGTTTTTCTGTGTTATTACTGTTTGTATTATTAACAGACTGTCTCTATATGTGAGCTCATACCCTCTGTTAAATTGAGTAGGAGTCTGCATCAACCAGCAGCAGGAATGGAATTTATAGTTCATTCTCTCTCTACCTCTTTTGGGGAAATTAACCACTATTATGTATACTTTTGGGAAGCACCTCAGATATAAGTTTTTGACTGCCATCTGGCCAGTCTACTTTCAAACGGGCTCCAGATCCTGGAACGCTTACATTACATAGGCCATTAATGGATGGAGGAATTCCTTTTGGAAGCAAGAAATGGTAGCAGCTGAATAGGAACATATTTTTATTCTGCTAAGGGTTCAAACCATACTTTCAATGCCCAAGCATGTTCTCCTGCTTGGATTTTGATTTCTATTATTTATTTATATCCTTTTGGAATGAGCTTGTGCATGGTTTTCTCTATGAATTGGGCCACTGAGTATATGGGTCAAACTCCTGCCTGCCAGAAAATATTTCATCATGGATGCATCATTTTCAGAATAAGTATATACAACTTAGCAGGCAAATACTTAAAAGCTCTTTATTTTATTGCATTTGGAAATCTAAGACTCAGTGAAGTGTATATTACCACTTATATACAGGTAATCATCAATGTGTTTGCAGGAATGATATCTAGAGGAAACAAGGAAATTGGGAACATGTGGTCAACATAGTTCTAGCTCTTTGCTAGATAGTTCCTGTTAAAGATCTATATGTCAATGTGATTTACAGTAAAGTGAGTGTTGCCAATCTCTCCTGGTCATCCGGTAAAACAAAGCATGTCTGTCTCTGTATGACTGAGCCGTGAGTGAAGGAACTTTGCAGCCTGTACCACCAAACCCAATCCAACTGCGACATTGCAACAGTCA
This sequence comes from Phalacrocorax aristotelis, assembly GCF_949628215.1. Classification (NCBI taxonomy): domain Eukaryota; kingdom Metazoa; phylum Chordata; class Aves; order Suliformes; family Phalacrocoracidae; genus Phalacrocorax; species Phalacrocorax aristotelis. The sequence continues at coordinate 122,832,321 of NC_134276.1, read as the reverse complement.
TTTCTATTGCTAAAGTCCTTGCTTCTTTCAAGAAGTACTCACTGCTCCCGTGTCACCTTAAGCGTAGTAGGACCTGGAAAACATGACTGATCCTTTTCCAATAAAAATGTCTCTTTGTCTCTTCTTTGGGAATGCTGTAAGGAAGCATGTTGTGTATAAAAGGACTTCCTTCCCAATTCAAGCAGGAAGAGAAGTACATGTTTGTACACAAGGATAGAATTATCTGCAAATCTTCCTTTCCTGTGCACCCCCCTCCACTGCCCCCCCCTCCCCTGGACTTTGTTTCTTTTTAATCCTGTAGTTGGTATCAGAGTGACAGCAGGAGGCAACTCGTGTTTCCTACTTTTTGTTTTACTGCAGTATAATTTTTAATGCTGCTGACAGACTTGGATGCTGAAATGCAACCCCTGGTTATTCACAGAGCAGATATAACAGACAGCTGCAGTTGCATTTTCTTGAGACTGTTCCACAAGTAAGACTTCTCCCCAATCTTTGGGGACCACTTAGTTGGGAAAGTGGAGAACTTGGTGTCAGTATTTATTCAGTCCTTGGGCTCTTTTCTAAGGTTATGCAAAATGTCATGGCAGCATTGTCATAGCAACCAGCGCTCACTTGAAACCAAACACTGACCACCACTTTTACATACAGCAGCTTTTTCTTTCAAACATGTGCAGATTGGAGCTAGAGGCCTATGGGTAGAAATGCTTTGTATGCCAGTATTGATGTGCTTAGCTAAAAGCTAATTTTATTAGAATATAATTGGTGGTGGCAGTGTAGGGAAGTAATTTCATGCTTAATTTTAACAGTTAAGTTAGGTGCCTATTTCTCTCAAGTGAGGGGGGGAGTTGGGCTCATAAATTTCATTTCCTGAACTGTAACAAAGAAGTCAAAAGTGGATTAATCCTCCTAAAGTTGTGTGCTGTACAAATCTCCAGTGCTTGTGAGTGAAGAGACAACATAAAGAAGTAACTGAGTACCTACCTGTCAGCACTTTAACTCCTTCGCAATTAGTAAATATGCAGTCACTTTGCCTGTGAGCTCTTGAGGTCTGGGAGGCGTTTAAACATTTGTACAGATGTTGGCATATTTTTATACACTTTAGGCCATATTATTCCACTTTTATTTAAGTGCAGGATCTTAGAATCTGGTCCTAAGTAGATAGTGGTGTATATGCTTATGATATTATGTGAACATTTAATTTATTTAATAAAAGAATGTAATTGAACAAAATTGACCAGTATTTATGGTTTTAAGAGCTCCTGGAGAATAATGGGTGAAGACAGGAGAAATTAAGGGTTTACAGTAATCCTGCTCCATCTTGAGTCCTTTCATTATAATCTATACTAGCATATTATAAGTAACCCTGTATCTATTCCAGTGCTTAATGATTCATTCTGAACATATAAAATAAAACTTCCATTTATATAGACAGCTGCATAATTTCTGAAACTTTTAAGGGTTTGGAATTGTCCTCCAAAGTGGTTAATTCCCATGTGGTGCATATTTCTATTGCCTTTTTTTGTAAATGAGTATGTTTTGGTTCCTCCTTAACATTTACAGGAACAGGAAGCAACAATGCTATTACTACTCTGGGCCTGGATTTCTGGTTTTTTCCAGACAGAGCTCCTAGCCATGAGAAGTGAGTATGTCACTTGGCAATTTGAAAAGCTTTACCTTCTTGAAAAAGAAGTTACTTGCAGCACCGTATAAGGGCATGAGTTTGTTCTTGTTGAGCAACAAGTTTTTGCTAATAGGGCTGTTATTTCTGTCTTCTGGAACATTCAAGTTTAACAACTTTATACTTTTTTTCCACAGCACTTCTGTGTACAGAGAGAAATTTTCAGATTAGCAGCAGCCTAGCTTACGAAGCAAACGGCATCTGTAGCAGAATAGGAAGCAAGTCAAACAGCAGGAGTATTTTATCACCACCTCTGTAAAATGAAACAGTCAAGTTGTGGTGGAGTTTCCAAGGTGGTTTCTAAGCTGTGTTAGGTTTTAATTAGTGAATGATCCTAGTGATTTACATTGTCACTTGTTTATGAATAGTAATATTTACTACACTAAAACCATGTAGATAGATTTTATATTAGATTGCCACTTCAACTCTAATTCACTGTTTAAGAGTTTTTCAAGTCTTACTTTATTTTAACCAATACTTTACTTCAACCAATATGAATAATAAAAATGCCTTGATAATTGAAGCTTTCCATCTTAATTAATTCCATCAGTGTAATAAAAAGAGTACATTAAAAGTTTTAATTACTTAAATGCCATTCCAGCCTACAATACAGCAGCTGTTTAGCAACAGCCCAGTAACTGTTTTATTTTAGGGAGGTTCTTGATTCCTTCTCTGTCTCTCTCTCTGTCTCTCCCCTCCTTGTCATATTTCTTCTTTGCCCTAAACTCAAATGGTTTTTAAAAATATATTAAAAATATAATAATAAAAAAACCCTGACTCATCCTTTGCCAGACAGTGACTCCATGGTTCTGGTTTTCTTCCTTTAAAAATCTGGCTAAGGACCATATCATACTGTCCATTGCAAGGAACACTAAGGAATTGGTAGAAGCCCTGCTATTAGTTTGTGTGGGAAGAGGAAGGAAATAGCAACCTATGAAGCATTCTTCCTTACCTAGTAGAAGTCTTAATATACTGTGCTTTCTCAGGGTAGGGAATCCTATGTGATTTTGGAAAAAAAGTAGATTCCCGCCTGCTACAGAAGGAACAGTGTTGTCAGCTCTCTTAATTTTATTACATGTTATATAACGCCTGATGTAGTTACCTGTACTCAAAGGTCCAGCTGTGCCCGTTCAGGTTATTACCTCAGGAGCGCCCGAACTCACTTCTGAAGGAAGTTCCTAACTGTCGTAACAGCAAAGAAACACCTTGGAAGTGTGTCTCCTAAACACCCCAACAACAGAAGCAAATTCATTCTTGCAACTGATTTTTAAAAATAGTGGTCTCCACCAAAAGTCTGTGATAGCTGAGTGTTTGGGGCTGCCAAGAACTGCCTGTTCTGAAACCAAGAAATTACACCCAACATGGAGGCTGAGATGGGAACTTAAAGACTTTAAAGAGTCAGGTGGCCACAGAGTCCATATTTCCTAAACAAGGTATCCTATGGGGCAGAAATTCTGTGGTGCACAGCATATCCTAAGCCACAGTTTGGGTCTCAAACTCAGGTCTAAGCATGGCTGGCACACAAAGTTCAAAGTCTGCAGAAACATGCTAAACAACTATGCTTTATAGCTCTGTGTGTCTACTTTATGGTGGTTTGCAAAACTGTGCGTTGACAGGAATACCCTAAATAAAGTACTCTTGTAGCAATATAATGTATTTTTGCCTTGCCCTTTTATGTATCTGCAGCCTCTTGCCCTCCCTCCCTCCCTCTCTCTCCCTGCCTCCCATTAAGACGAAACATTATCAAGTTTGTTGGTTTTTACTTACTTTTTTACATACTTTTTATTTTAACATGAACAAGAGTTTTTCCTCCTGGAATGCAATTCAACAGAGCACACAACCATTTGTTTAGCTTTAAAGTTGTTAAAGTGGGCTCTGGGTTAAAAAGAACTAGTTCCGAGCCTGTCTCTATAAACAGTTTCTTCAGGCTAAAACCAGTTTCCTTTCTTGAAGGATCCTGGGGGATCCTTGTTGTAGATAGATGTGTTACACGATTATCTAATGAGACTCGCCCTCCTCCCTTATCAGTTGATCTCTGTGCAACCTGATCTTAAGACTTCAGTAGACAGCCTGTACCACAGCCTGTTATGTTTTGAGAGTGACTGCGTTCCCCTAAAATGATATGGGGATCCCATTTTCCTGTCACAGGAGTGAATGGTGCCAGGCATTTAAATTGTCACAGACTGCAGGTGCTCCTGTCAATTATTCTCTTAATTATATAGATAATATGAAGGCCATGCTAGTGCCAGGAGCCATTTTGTCTTGCCTTTCATTTGTAGTCAGGTTGCTACTAAATATTACATATTTGGTGAAATGTCCTAATAGAAAACATTGCTTTTTAAGTTAAACAACTTTCTTCCCCACCCCCCTGCCCCTTAAGTCTACCAGTAGCTGTTTTTCTTTTGATATACACATTGGGTCAAGCAAATTGCTGCTTGAAGTGGCTGTTAAAGTGATATCAGCAAATGACCTGAGTGTAACTTTGGGAAATTTTTGGCATGATTTCCAGGAGCTGTAAGGCAACTGAAGTAATAAGCAATGATGACTCACAAAGAATAAAAGGAGCTGAAGTGGGAATTTACAGGAAAGAGTGCAAGTTATGGCTTTTCCCCACTGTGATTTCAGGGCTATTTTTGTTAGAGGTAAGGGAACTTTTGAATGCCTAGAGAGAAGGCAAAATGACCAGGGAAGTAGATATTCTTACAGAACAATGTAGGTGCATGGGCTAAAGTATTAATCATCCCTAAATTTTGGTGCAGGAGGAACCAGGAACTAGCCCTTTTTTTTCTTTGGGTTTTTTTGCTACAATAATGGAAACTGCTGAGGTTAAGGTGCATCCATATTACCTTCAGGGTCTCAACGGCTGAAGTTATGTGGTTCACAAATGAATTCTTCAAATTAGAGCTACTGAAGGAGTTCACCGCTGTCCTCAGTATGACTGGACTGTAAAATCCCCTATCTGACTGTATATTTTACTGTAACTGGGGTGAAGGATGCAAAACATTATGACCGGTGTCTTCCAAGCCCTGTGTTACACATAGAGAAAGGTTTGCATATGCAGAAGCTGTTTTTGAAATCAGGATAAAAAAAGACATTACTGCTTTCAGCAAAACAAACAGAAAAATAACAAAATCAAGCTAGTACAACATCCCTTCCCTTCCAATGTCTGCCGGGTCTTTAGAAAGCTCTTTTTGAGATGGACAGAACCGCTTTATGTAGCTGGCTGGATTCAAGGTGGATGTTTGTGCTTGTGTATCTGTGAAGGCCTAGCAGACAAGAAAGACTTGATCATTTGAAAGACCAAAAAGAAAAACGTGTTTTAAGGAGCCTCATAAGATAAATTCTTGTGTTACAAAAGCTGTCTTCCTACTCCTCGCTGTGAACGCAGCAAGGAAACGTCTACTTACAGGTGCCCTGCCTGTAGCCTGTGTTAGCATAATTCATCCACACCCACAAATGCATACAAAACTTTCCAAGGCTTTTGCTTTGTACTGGCATAGTGCCATCCAGGACTAACAGCCAAAAGGAAAAATTCATTTCAGTGACATTCATTGCCCTAAACCAGAAACAAAGTGGAAAGATATGCTTCTCTCTTTCATGCTTGCGAAGTTTGAGGCAGTGCCAATATAAACCACGACTGAAGCTGTGAAATGATGCAAGTCCATGTTCAAATTCAGTGATGCAACCTGAGTTTACACTAACTGACGTACTTTTAAGGATTCAACCCATTTAAAGCCTTTGGACAATGAGAATTATCTGAAAACTTTCCTACTGGTCTATTCTTCTCATTTACATATGTTTGCTACGTGCATCTCATTCAAAGCAGACAGGCCTGGTTTGCCTCTGTTTGCTCTGGAAATTTGCATTAAGAACCATTGTTAGAATCAGCGCTCTGATCTAAGGCTGTAATGAAACATGTTGCACTCCCACTTGGAAACTGGAGCGGAAAATGTTGATATATACATATAAAGTATACTAAACCAGCTGATGTTAATCTTTTAAGGTGAAATAAAAAGCTATTAACCTGAGAAGTAACAGAGAGTTTCTATGTCATTTTGGGGGAGAATGTACTGTTCTGCGTCTTGGTTCTCTACAAACTGCTCAGATATTTGAAGTTATGTTGTCAGTCATCCAACCAACCACTCATTGCATTATGTGTTCCCCCGAAAATAGATGAAGTACTGAACACAAGACCAGACAGGTAAATAATGCTAGCAGGTCAAATTAACTTGTAAATATTTTTTGGGGGGCTGTTTCCTATGCACTTTGTGAGCTCTGCTGTACTTAAGTGATAGGAATCTCTTCCAGCCTGGTCTGGAAGACCGGTCCAGGTCTACCTGTTGCAGCATCTTCTTTTGTTACAATACTTTACGGACACCAGGAGGAATTGCAGATTTGTAAAACTTAGGTAGCAGAAAAGTTCCTTCTCTTAGTATTTTTCTTCTCTTTTTTTCCTCCTTTTTTGTCATATAGTCTTAAAATGAAGGTCATGCTTTTCTGGCCTTTGGCAGGTTGCAAGGTATTCTGGGCAATTGGATATGGACGGCATACTGGGACATTTCACATTATGTATATTACACTTGTTTGAAATGATAATTTCATGCCTATAGTATGCTGCAGGCTGAAAAGTAGCCTGTGCCTCGGGTACTGTGTTTTATGCCTTTGCTTTTTTTATTACTTCCTCGTAAAGCTTCAAAAGGGAAATGAAATTTTACTATACCGAAGGAACGCTGCTTACCTCCAGTTGTTAGAGTCTGTATTTTTCACTGAAACCAAATGCAGGAGTCTCACTGACTTGAAGAAAGGGGCTTTAATTTATCCTGGCTTGTTTACCAATGAGGAAATGTGAAAGAAATGCATGTCCTTATATCTGAAGAGAAGGTGAAAGAACAGCTAATGTGAGGAATGCAAAAATCAGTTGGGCTACAGTAATTTGAGACTGTATTTGAACTTGGAAACTCTGAGCACCTCAACTTCCAGATCTAGATGAACAATAAACATTTCAGCTGCAGTCTAAGCCAGGTACACACAAGCTCCCCCAAGCTAGCCAATCTTCCCGTGACCTGACAAAGCAGAAATGTATGCACGTAACCAAATAAAAGCCATAACTTTCAGGCAAGTTCCTGACCCGAATGATGAGTGGATCAAGACCTGGGAGTTTATATGCTTATATCTGTATAGTTTATATGCAAGCTAAATAAATACTGTAGTCAGAGGTCATAAGGCCAGGTTTTGAAATGCCCCTGATACAATTTGTCAACCGTGTTCATTCACCTAACTCCCTTGGAAATTAATGCATGGATACCACTGAGAATCTGGACATAGATGCTCACCTTTACCTTTAAACACCAAAGAACTAAGATTTACGGTAGCACGCAGTTGGGGAATTTGGTTGGGAATGCCGATGTAAGGCAAACAGTTGCAGATCAGGAAAAGTAACATGGGCAGTCATTAACACAAAGTAGTAACAAAAAATGTTAAGCAGATTTTAGAAAGGCATGGGAAAATATTTTAATTCATACATTTAGAAATTTAAAGTAGAACAGTTCACAATGAAAACTATTAAATGTACCAAACCAGTAAGTTCTGTTACTGCGAATATGGAATAGAAAAGGCTGTGTTCACTTTCCAAGGGGAGCACTAGGAGATCAAAATTTGACATTCAAATCTATTGATCTAAATTTAGCTTTTAGGAGGCATTGTCTCCTATGCAGCTCTCTGTTCATCTCCAGGTTAAATTTTTTTTGCCTGCCAATAAAAAATGAATAGAAATGCCGAGGCAGGTGATGATTATGGAACATAAACTCAGCGTGTTTATGCAGCAAGGAGAGTAGTCATAGAAGAGGTGTTCAAACCTCAAATTGTTTAGTTCACCACGCAGTTTGATCGGATGCTAGAAAAATATGAAATTTTCTAGAAATCAATTAGCATACAGTTTGTTAAAAGCAGCATAAAAGATTTTGTACTTTAATGTATCAAACGTCATTATTCAGCATAGAAAGCTGTGTTAGATAGCAGAACATCTCTATAGAAAGATCGTCATGGCATCACAGGGAAAATTTGTTTTTGAATCTGTGTCATTAAAATGGAAAGAATTCAGTATATCCTTTCTAGATATACACAAGGTAGAGGACTTTACCAAAAACACAGAGGAATGGATTTTCTCATCTTTTCAACATGCGTTTAAAATTCAGATTACTGGGAGTCACGGAGAAATATTTCTCTGTTAGGCAGGATTGATGCTAGTTTTGTTTCAAACAGAAATGATTACTTGCTAAAATCCTTTAGTAATTACTATATGGAGGAAACTTAGGTAAACCAGCTGTTTTGCTCTGGAGCGGAATACTTCCAAGTTTTCCACACCTGGCACAATTTTAAGACGTCTGTGCAGACAGCTTTGGCAACAGTGGGCCTCAAGAAAAGAAAACCTAGTGTGTCTGTAATTTATGTAAGGCTTACTAAAAAAAATTTGTCTCTCTCTTGACACAGTCAAAGCTACCTGCTTTTTCTTTGCAGAGCTGTCCACTTTTTGGCTAACTGCAGTAAAGACAAAGGTCAGGAAACTTAAAGAAACTATTGTATTCATTCTCCAAGTAGTCATTAAATCACTAAGGAGAATGAAACTGCAGATGCCTTTGTTCGTTATTATACAAAAGCTTTACAAATCTGAATCAACTCTAAATCCTTACGCCATTCCTAACATCCTTGACATTCTTCTCTGGAAAAAAAAATTACAAAATTTTGACTTTTCTATCACAGAAAGACATATAGTGTAGGCAACTAAACTACTGAGATCCGAAAAGTATGAGGTCCAGATCGCTTCAGCAAGGAATTTTACATCTGATTGAGAGCCTGTTTTTGCTTACAAAGCGGAGTGACTTCTAAATTGCAATGCTCATTTCTTCTTCAGTGGAAGACATGTTCACTTTAATTACTGAAATGGCTTGTGATCCCATCTCTTTTGGTTTGGCTTCTTTGATAATATTGACGCTGTATTTTTCTGAGTCCTACGTCTTGTTTAAAAATTCGCAAAAACATCCAAAGTTCACCATCAGTGAATGAAGCCTCTGTAATCAACATATCAGCTGAGGATCGGGCCTCTCCTTTTCAAACCGGAAACACTATCTACTGTATCACAACACATTTCTGTATGTACTCTGCCAGCTTGTTACAAGCACCACAGCTTTGCTGTTTTAACACTGAAAGTTACCTAGAGGTCGTGCAACGACAGAGGCCACCACTGTGGCCTGAATAATGGCTTTCGTCTGGGGCCACTGTGGAAGACAGAGAAATAGTTGGATGCAGTCTTACTGCCCCGTTTGCTCTGGGTTACTGTTCTGGAAGGTACGTGCTAGGCAAGGTACAAAGGCAAAGTAACTACTGTGCAAGCTGTTATAGGTAACACGATAGAGTAACAGCAAAGTGATCCTACAGGTTCTGGCCAGAAGGCAGAGAGGAAGGCTTTCAGAGAGGGCTGAACCGGAGAATTCCTTGAAGTCCCTCCTCCCAGCCGTACATTCCCATCATCTCTTAATACTGAAATAGTCCAGAAGCGGCATGAGTGTTTGTCAAATTCATGCAAATATTAATTATTCTCTTGTGAGAAAATCCAAACTAAGGTTCATTGTGCAAAGCACGTAACCAAATTTTACATTTTGGGGGTATTGGTCAGCCCACGGTTCCATTTCTTGCTGAGGTAATTTGGTGAAGGCATATTCAAACTACCATCTCTCTTTTCAGGTACTTCAGCAGGTAAGTGGAGTTTAATATGTTTCATGATATGATCCCCACATCAGAAGAACTGCAAAACACTTAAACAGGGCACTATATTGAGATGAGTCATTATTTTTTGCACAATTGGCCTAGAATACACCACATTTGCAGTAATCTGCCACTTCTGTTTTCCTCAGTTAAGTCTACCCTGTGCTCAAGCTTAGTAATTTATGTAAATAAATTGGGAGCCCATTTTTATAGAATAGGTTTTGATCTTTCAGGATTTTTTCTCATTACTAACTTAACAAAAGTGAAATACTTTTCCTAATAACTTCATAATCATGCCTCACTGTTTCATTTTTCTTTAAGTAGATCTCTAGTTCTGCAGTACATGAATGCCAAGAATATTCCAAGCCTCAGTGCAAAGGTCTCAGAAAAACAAATCTAAATAACTTTAGAGTGAAGAAAAGTCATTCTAATTGCCATCTTCTTTATCTGTTATTACTAGACAGAGAAAAATCCATGGTGATGATTTTGCCTTTAAGGTAGCTTATTCACCATAGACAAAGTTCAGGCTCAATGCAAATTTTCCTCAAGGAATGACTAACAGAAATATGACTCTTGTGCACCTTTTTGGGGCTAATGAGTTAGGTCAGCTCTAACCACTAAGCCCCTTCTCGGGTTATTTTTATTGGTGGCAAAAAGCAATCAATCAACCTTGAATACGTTGAAGCCAAGTAGATAAGCGTATTCCACAAGGTCTCTTGGCTCCATCCTTGTTAAATGAAATCTGCTGGGAGTGGGTCATCTGACCTTTGCCATGTAGGAAGCTATACAGGAAATGTGAGAATGTGGGGATTGTTAACACCAGTGGAATTTGAGGCTTGAGTTACTTGTGTCGTGGGTTGCTTTCCTACTTGGTGAAACGGACTCAGAACTCTCTAGTAGTTTACCCTTTCTTTGTGCCTTCTGTAGCCTCTGTCAAATAGGTTTAGAATGAAGCAGTTGCATTATGCATGAAATGTTGGTGTGTTCCAAATGCAGCAAGACCCTGGTGGTCTCATGTCACTGTATGAACAGAGAACTTGTTGGAATTGACTGAAGTTTGGAAGCTAACGAGTAGGTATTTCTGTGTTCTGCAGTTGTTGAGGAGTACACGCTTCTTTCACCTTATCTATTTTCAGTGAAATTACTGAAATTGATTCTGAACTCCCCCTTCCTATGTTTTTTTGGGTTTTTTTGGGTGGGTTTTTTTTTTTTTACATGTGAAAAAAGCTCAAGTGCATATGGGTAGGCTTGATCCAGAAGAACACTGTGAAGTGTTTGTTAAGACTTAACAACAGCTTGTGTGAAAAATATACCTTAATCTGAATTCAAATTCTTCCTTGTGGCTGAACCAAATACTTGGACCTGTCCTTGAGCTTGGGTACATTTTTAAAGAAATACCTTCTTACTTATATGAGACACACTTATCAACTTGTGCAGCTGAGTTGTTGTGGGGAATGGGCAGACAAATAACATGCTAGGTTGGGGGGAGGGGGGAAGCTAAAGCGAGTGGGGAAAAATCAGAGCAAATTAAATGATTTACAAAATGCTGATTTTTTTTCATATTCTTTGTCCTTTGGTTTTTGAACTTATTCGTTAAGTGCTTTTGTTATGTCATTGAACTAGTTGTGCTGTTGGAGGAAAAATATTGGGTATTTTTATTTTCCCTGTCTTTCTCTGTATGTATCCACTAGTTCGGACTTACAAAGTACAGATATTTTTTTTTCAGCAAAGCCAAGTAGCATTATCACCTTTCTTTTTTGGTTTTGGCAATTACAAAATAATATATTCTTTGAAATGATAAAGGAAGCTTAGAGCATATGCCAAAAACAAAGGGGGCCAAAATAATACCTTAAAAAATTATGAGAGGTGTGTAATTTTTAAGATTTTTATCTTGGAAAATCTTCGTTCTTAAAGTTCCTAGGATTTAAATGCAGCTTTACCAGATTTCATGTCCCTTGTTAATTCTGGAATATGCTAGTTTTAAGTGATAAATCTTGAATTTATTTTAAAAAAATATATAAAAGTTTTAACAAAAAATAATTGGTGCTGAAAGGAAAAAAGTCACTATCGCTATTGTTGATGCTTTTGCATTTTAAAAATTTTTTAGTAGAAGGTAGAAGACAGCATGCTAGAGTGTTTCCTTCTCAGTTTGTAAGTATCAGATAACTATGTATTTATCAGAGTGAACTCCTTAGACCACAACAGTTATTTCATTGGTATTCAAACTGGCTTTGTTGTCTTTATAAGCTGTTTTCAAAGATTTGGGGGTAGGGGGGATTCAATGCATTTAAATGTCTTAAATGCAAGCAAGATTATCACCAACTGCAATTTGAACTTTGAGTGGCAATGCTTCTGGTACACTAGATAACTTCTCCTTAGCTGCTTAAGTTTAGTTTTGATGGAAGATCCAGCCTCTGTTTATGTTCCTGTCTGTATAACTTACCATTAAAAAAAAAAAAGATAAAGATAGTAACTGCAGTGATCTAAAAATTGCTGATTTCCAAGGGGTTTCAAAAGAAAGAAAGGGTTTGTCACTGTATGAATAAATACAGACTTGGGGAAAAATAGTCTTTTGTTATATCAGACAGTGACAATGCATACTGGTTAGCGTAAATATGGCTTAATTAACTTAATTTTAAGTTTAGCTTGAACGACTCTGTCAATGTGTGTTCAAGACACTGAAGTGTTTCTTTTAAAAATTCCTTTACTTTGTAGAGTATTCAGCCTCCAGGAGTGCTTGTGCATAAAGAATTTGTGGTTAATTTCTAAAGTAGGGCTTAGGAGTTATTGTGTATATGCAAATCCTTGCAAGTAGAAATGAATTTGTTGTATTTTGTTTACTTTCTTTGGGATATACTTCAGTAACAAGTTCCTCTGAGTCTGTCTGTGTGTGGCCTTAGCTAAGATTTACTGTTCTTGATAAGACTTGTCCTAAGAGTTGAGTCTTGTGTCAGACAGAAGGAGAGGAAGGAGTCTTGGTAGAGATGCCATTTTAGAGAATACCTTTTGCTGCTTTGCAGAAAAATAAAATGAGCTAGTAGTATCAGTACAAATATTTATTTCATAAATTACTTAGTAGCAATGTATACACATATGAAACTGTAGTCAGAGGCTTGTCTTGGTTGCCAAAAGCTAATGCCACTAGAGCAATACAAGCTCACACACTGGGATAGCTACAGACTTGTGTGGATTCTGGGAGTGTGTGGATTTGCTTCCGTTACCATCTACACAATGTGTTGAGCATGGTGTTTAGCTTTCATACCTGTAATACGGGAATAATCATCTTCCCCATTGGTAATGCACATTTTATGATAAGTAGCTGCTTGTTATGTTGAACACCAGCTATAACCTATTTTCATTTGTTGTCTTTGGTGTGATTGATTACAGCAGAAGCAAATCTGAGGCCCTAAGCAGAGGAATAAATCAGGACTTGCATCCTTTAGAGTGCTTTTTCTTAAGTCTGGAAAAACTAGCAGTAGTAAATTCGAGCAGAATTGCAGACCGGTAGTACACTCTCTAATATATGCTATTCTGTACTTCCAGCACATAGGTGCATTAGTCCCAGGATATCACCCATTTCAAAACATTAAATAGGCATAATGAGGTGATATATTCATATAATTACAGCTAGTGGCAGGAACAGAATTTGGAACCTGTTCGTGGGCACTTACAAGGCTGTGCCTGAGGCAGTTGAATAGAACAAGCTGCTTAAGACCACAATAGGTATATCAACTATCCCTTAAAGACATGTCCAGCAGCTTCTGCTTCCTACTATTGCTGTTCTGTGAAAAAATGCTACTCTGGTGATGTAGGCAGTGCTTTCCATATTGTCTTGCTCCCAACCTGTTAAAATTCAGATTTAGCAGTCTTTGCCTTCAAAACTGGTAGCGATGGTAGCCTGTAGCGTCATATTGTTAATCTAAAAGCACATTTTGTGGCTTTGAACACCAGGCAGCAAGAGTCTCTCTAATCAGCTTTTTTCATTTTCCTTAAAGAAAATGGGGGACACGACCACAAAAAAAACAAAACCAAAAAACCCCACAGCTGAATACAGAGCTTAGCAGAACAGCTTTCCAATTATAAGAAAGTAATGGAAGTTGGAATACAGTTGCATCCTTCTTCCTGACATGGAACTTTTCCCTCCCAGGGATGTAAAAATGTTCACTGCTTTCTGTCTTTGGTTCTGAGCACATACTTCCAGCCTCAGTCATAAACTGCATTTGGACCAACGGGCTCAGAGTGTGCAGGTCTGATGGTGGTTTCACCAGAAATACCAGGTGAACCCATAATTTCTAGACTAATTAGATGGCATTTCTAATGACTCTCTTGGTTTCTCATTCCCACATTAGTTTTAAACCTGGAAGATGAGCTGTCTTTTAGAGCTTTATGAGCTAATAACTGATTTGTATGGAGTTTCTGAATGATTGTCTGGAGATTATTCTCCCATAGGAAATTCCTTCATCCGCTTTAAAATTGAACTGTTACCTAGCACTTGATACAAGTGGGTGGGTTTGGTATAAAACTCAAGGGGACGTTAGTTTTTGCGTGTGTATGTGCTCATGTTGCAGAGGGCTGGGGGGTTGTTACTCATACTACTATTGTCTCTGCTGGCTTTGACAAAATAGCAGCTGGTTCTACTAATGAATGTTTAAGGTGCCCATTTTTTCTTTTCAGTCTCAATGTGCTGCAGGGAAATATATTCTGAAGGGAACATTTCATGACACAAGTATTCATGAAATGACAATATAGTTCCCAAGGTGTGGTCTCTGCTTTATTTCCTTGACAGAGCTCTTCCACTCTTTCCTTCTACTATGGTCAGCCCCATGAAAGATGGAGAAGAATAGCCACATGAATCAAATCACCTTGAACTTCGGACAGAGTCACATCTGAATAAGAATAGTGTAGTTTTCTGAATGCAGAGGATGATTTGCAAAAATCATTTGGTATTCCTCTGAGCTTGCCACTGGGAAAGTCAATGGTAAAACTCATGGACTTTAAGGAGAACATGACTATGTCAACTTTTAACCTTAGTCGTTCATGTTTGAAATGGCTTGTATAAGCCAATACATGTCCATCCAGAGCCTTGGCAATGATATCAAGCTCTTTTTCTTAATCAATGCATGCTGTCCAAATTAAAACTCTTTCTAAAAGCAGTTGGCCAGCTGCTTTATTAAAAACTGAAATTAATTTCTTTAAAGTAATCTTCTTGAAACTCTATCTTCTAGTAATTTATAGGCTTTTTATTTATATACTGTGAAAACAGCAGTTACTTAAAAACAGTACATTCTCACACAATTTCACTTATTTTAAGGAAAATAACACAAAAGCCCTGCTGCAGTAAATGTGTAGGATAGATCACTGCTTTAAACTCTGTAATTATAACCTCACAAGTTCACAAAACCTAGGTTAAGAAATAAACAGCCCAATAACCTATGGCTTTTGACTGTCTTTCCCCCCACCCCCCCCCCCCCATGTTACAGTCATGATTTCAAGCTTTTTTCCAGAGGA